>NW_021941038.1:0-540129 GCF_000721785.1 Aureobasidium pullulans EXF-150 | reverse complement strand
AGATGTAGTTAGAGCGTAGGCGTACCGCCTAGCGCTACTAAACGAGTACTAAGTCTATAAAGTATTCTATATCTCGCTTCTTAAACCGTACGTATAGTAGGAAGGCGTAGAGGCGCTAGAGTTCTAGGTACTAGAGTTAGTTAAAGGAGAATAGGAATAGGAGATTAAAAAGATCCTAGAAGACTGCACTTAGGGCGGTAAGGTTTCTTACTTAGTTAAATAGGTAGGATAGTCGGAGGACTATAATTAGTAGCTACCTAAGTTAGAGTTAGCGTACGCGGATAGACTTACGAAGACATAAAAGGCTACGAAGGGGAGGAGAAGTAGAATATAGAGATAACAAATTTTAATTTTACTACCTAAAGAAGTTACTCCGTATAGGAGCCTAACTATAGGGACTAGAACTTTCTAACCCTACTAAGATAAGACTAGTAGAGGCTCTTAAACTCTTACGCGAAGCGCGAAGAGAATAAGAGGGTCTTTACTAAGCGAGGTTAGGGCGTACTAGGTACGTACCTAACGAGTAGGTCCGAAGACCTACTCCTTAGAGTAGCTATTATCTAAGTAGCCCCTAATAGAGTCGAGCTCTATTAGAGAGATACTAGTAGGGCTAGAGCTACGACGAGGGTAGCGACCCTATCTACTACTACTACTATAGGAATAACTACGAGAATAGCGCTCGCGAGGAGTAGCTACTACCTTAAGGGTATAGCGTATATGCTACGACTTAATTAAGGCCTTACGGCGCATAATCTCGTCTATAGTTATATTATAGTTAAATATATAAGGGATAGCAATATTACTAACGCGCTAGGTCGAGGAGTTACTATACTAACGGCAACGGTTATAGAACTCGCTTAGGGTACGCTAGATAACTAATTCGTAGGTACGTAGGTATAACGACTAGCGGTACTTAGTAAGGAGTAAGGCGTCCTTAGTACGTACGACGTCGTTAAAGTATAGCGTTAAGATAGCGTATAGAGGGATATACTTATAACGGTTACTAGCGTAGCGCTAGCATACCTTAGACATGCTAGGCTTATAATAAGCGTTATAGGCGTCTAAGAAAAATGTTAGCGTATGCGTATCGTATAGGGGTAGTACTAGGAACTTACTAATCTTAGTAGCCTTTAGGTACTAAGTACATCGAAAGCATATAAAATCCTAGAGCACCTCGACAATACTAACGGCGTAACTAGCTAGGAAGTTTAGTAAGGGTAAGCGCGAACGAGAATGTAAGCGTAGATTAAAGATAGGAGGGTCGCTATAGGAAAGACGACTACTACGCTCTATAGCGCGACGTTCCTCCTTAACTAACTCCTTAGTATCGATAAGGCGCTTAGCCTTAGTAGCGGCCTCGAAGTCGTAGTAATAGCGCTTACGCTCCTTAGGACCGACTACGTAGGGACGGCGAGTACGGTTAGTAAGCGAGATATACTTAGGAGTATAGGTTTAGGTAGCGTTACGACCGTAGCTAGTAGAACCGAGGTAGGGGGAGTAACGGCGTAAAAGGTCGTACTTACGCTAGTTTCTCTCTAAGGTAGTAAGGTAGTCCTCCTTAGTAGCGCGGTCGGTACGTCTATAAGTATTAGGGTCGTTAGTAGGACTAGGGCGAACGTATAGCGAGCTAGCGTTTAAGGTAGGGTTAACTAGGCTACTAGTACCTCTAGATATTAGGGTAGGGTCCTCCTCGTTACGAGAGGTAGGTATATAGCGTACGCTAGGTAAGGTAGCCGAAAGCTCCTTAACGTAGTAGTATAGGGTAGTAAGCTAGTCTTTAATAGGAGTCTTACTAAAACGTACGCTACGTAAGGTACGAGTAGAGCTAGAAGTAGGTTCGGCGCGACTACGACGAGTAGGGGTTATAAGGTCCTCGAAGGGTAATAATAAGCGCTTAGTACGATAGTAGCGTAAAGTAGGACTACTACTAAAGTTAGGTTAGCGAGGGCGAGATAGAGTAAGTAACTCCTTACGGATGCGGTATATATACTTAGTAGATGCTATAAGAGTACTAATAAGGAGTACATCTAGAGAAGTATAGACAGATATAGGAGCCTTATAGCGATAGCGGTACTAGGATCTAGGACTAGGGAACGGATTACGTAGAGTGCTAGGCTTATAACGGGAGCTAGAACTATACGTGCCGCTAGTAAAGTATAGGTAAAGGGGGTAATAGGGTATAAGGAAGGCGATTATCTTAGATACGCCCTTATAGTGAGCCTCTTCTTTACGTAGACAAGCTACGGACTTACGCTCGAAACGAGTAAGGTCTAAGTTTAATATAGTAAGATCTATCTACTAAAAGTTAGTATAAGGTGCGTAAGCGACTTATAGAGTAAGCCTATTAGAGGAGGGGATAAGTAAGGTTAACGTATATACTACGCGTATGCTACGCGTATATAGTTAGGATAAACTAATTCTATAAGCGGAAAAAAGTCGAAACTATTAAATATATGCTTAGCGTAAGCAGCGCATATATTAGAAAGGATAAGTAGCATTAGGAAGGGTTACTTACTAGAAGTATTAGGGCGGCTAAGTAGATGTTACGAAGCTAATAGGAAGAAGAATTACTAGCGTAATTTGAAATTCTATATATTATGCTATAGTATAGACTACTAAGATAATAGCGTTATTATTACAACGCTAGAGCGTACTCTAGTAAAGCCTAGGGAAGCGAGCCTATACGCGACGTATATACGACGCGACAATTTTATAGATTCTAGCTATATATAACGCGACGCTAGATTTAGGAGTAAGTAAAGTAGACGCTACTCCCCCTATACAAGCCCCCTACGAGCTATATACGAGGTAACTATAAGTAAAGCACGCATTACGTACTATATGCTAGCCATATATAGTGCACCAACTATTAGCCTCTTAGTTATAGATAACTATATAGAGGATAGGATAATTATTACTAGAGAGGTTAGGGTAGCCTCTACGATAAAGCCTAAGCCTCTAAGCAAGGCTTAGCATATATAAGTATATCTTTACTTTTAAGAACACTAATACTTAGGGCATCGATTAGTCTTTACTATTAGTAACTATATTACTAGTAGGACTTTATACGTTACTATATACCTTTATACTCTAATAATCGTTTACTATGTCTAAGTAATATCTATCCCTATAAGCGCTACTCTCTAAAGGTTAGTATTACTAAGTATAGTATATTATTACTATTTTATATAGGTTACGCTACTATTCTAATAACGTTTTTCCTAGACTACTCTACCTATATCTTACCTCCTATATACTATAAGGCTTACGCTACCTAATAGGGATACTATATCCCCCTTTTAGAGTCCTTAAAGCCTACGTTTAACACTACTAATAAGGCTTAGGACGCCTATACTACTCTCCCTAATAGTTACTAGCTTAGTTTATATAGGTTCTACCTTAGTTATAGTACCGTTCTAATACATTTATAGAGAAGAAGTTTATTACTCGTAGTAAGGCTACTAACGGCCGTTTTAAGGCCTTATTACTAGCTTACTAGTCCTACTATAAAGGTGTCTTTAGCGAGAACCCTTTCCCTATAGTTAAGTATAAGGCTACTAGTACTAGCGCTCCTAAGCGTACTACTATTAAGATTAATGGCTATAGTATATAGTAACTCCGATTCCATTATAGTACCTCTACTAAATTCTAAATATAAGAGCCTAACTATTAACTACCTAGCACCCTAAATCTAATAGATAGACTAAAAGGATAAATACTATCCTTAAATAGTACCTATAAGCCTATATGTCTTACCTATAAGATAACTAGGTTAACTAGCTATCCTCTACTAAGTTTACTAGTAATAGCTAAGTGTCTAAGATAATAAGAGTCTTACCCTTCTTTACCCTATATAGGTTTAAACCTAGATAATAAGGGTTATAATAATAGTAGTTTAATTTAGAGACTATTATATAAAAGAGAGAAGAAGGAGCGTAAGCGTAAACTAGCTAATAAGGCGTATTATAAGGTACGCGCTTAAGGGCCTTAGTAGTACTTAGTAGTAGCTAAGGACTATAGTTTAAATTAGAGCTAAACTATATTACTAGACTAGGTTTTAAGCTAATCCGCCCTAGAGATCGCCCTACTATAAGAGACGCTACTCTATTCACTAAATAAATGTAAAGGATCTATAATTTCTACTATACTAAGATACTTACTACCTAAGCCTACTAGGAAGAATAAACTAATAAGATAAGAAGACCTACCTACTAGTACTATCCTAGAGAAAAGGTCTAGCTAAATGCCTAGAATATATAGACTCTCCGCCTAACTAAGAAGCTTAACTAGAAGAACCTAGGACCCTTTATAGTTAAACAAATAGTAGGTTCTTACGCCTATAAACTATAACTACCTATAACTATAAAGGTACATCCTATATTTAACCTAAACCTACTACGCCCTATTTCTAAGGATTTTCTACTAGGATAACATTAACTACTACTACCTCCTATTAAAGTAGAGGGCGTAGAATAATAGAAAGTTAAGGAGATTATTAACTTATACTAGGACCGCTAGTTAAAGAAGAAGCCTTACCTTTACTACACTATTAAATGGACTAGCTATATAGACTATACTACTATGCCCGCCGAATACCTAGAGAACGCTACTAAGCTAGTTAGAAACTTCTATTAACGCTACCCTAATAAGCCTAGACCTAATAAACGTTTCTCTAGAGTTTTAACCTAAAAGAGGGGATACTATTATGGCGCTTACCTATAATAAGTGCTATAGCTAATAGGGTAACCCTACCTAGGGTTACGTAAGCTATAGAACTAAGTTTCTACTAGAAAAGGATTATATAGCCTATGCTACTTCTATATTAGTAGCTCTTTAAGCTATGTCCTATTATTAAACCTACCTATTAGTTGTACTACCTAACTATAGATAGCCTATTAAATACTACTATACTCTATATAGCTTCTCCTTCTACTATATACTTAACCTACCCCTATAATAAATTAGTTCTAATCGCGTTTGCTTTTAATACTATTTTATATGTATATCGTTCCTATTATATAGTCTCTACCTCCTTAGAGTATTATAGTGCTTTACTAAGTGTACTTAGTATAACTAAAGCTCTAAGTAGAAAGCTAAGGGTTGTCGTTATTAGCTCTAGTAGTCTCCTTACAAATAACATTAGTAAGGGTATACGGAGTAGAGTATTTAACTCCCTCTATAGCACTACGGCTACGGCTACGGCTACGGCTATAATCCGAGGCGTCCACGGAAAGAGCCTTGACACCAAAGCGTTGATGACACTCTTTGGCCAGACGGTTCGCCATACGCTGTGCTGTTCCGCTCTGGCTGCCCCAGAAGATTATCATATCGGCTCCCTAGAATACATTAGCAAGCTGTCGTTTCAGGGGCAGAAGAGTCGTGACAAGAACAAGCTCCGGCTCCCAAGCGCGGCCACTTCCAAGCGGTCAAAAGATACAATGTTTTTGGTAGTTGGGTCACTGTGCAAAGAGAGAAGCACATACACGCTCTCTCTGTGGCCCACCAGAGGGAAACCAAAAACTTTGTGCCTTTTGACTGCCATAGATCCAACCTCGCGAGTGTGCGGGACACTTATGCAGGAAAGGTCAGAGTACATGGGCATTCACGGAAGGGGTAGTCACTTACCGTCTCCTCCAACTTCTCAGCAATATTCCTCGTCTGCTGCGCACCAGCCCTTCCACCCATCAACTCCTGAGGTCTCTCAAACCACTTGTAGAGATACGGATCCGGCTTGTCCCATAATGTGCCCTTGAACATATACGCAGCGCTCGCAGCGCCTACCAATGCCATGGCCGCAATATCTTCGAAGCCGGCATTCTTGGACAGATGTGAGAAGACATTGTTGAAGGCCGGATTGCTGGGGAATGTGGTGGCCATGTTTGGTGTGGTTTGCTGGATAAGGATATAGAAAGGAAAAGAAAGGAAGGATGGATTGTGAGGTGCAAAAGAAAGATGATTGTTCCGCAAAGACAAAGACCTACGCTTTCTTATGTATGTTACTGACCTTCGGATCACATTTCCAGATCTTAGTACCTACCAAGATAGTAGCCCCGCGCGCATTTCATCGCCGAGTCAAGGCGGCAGTCGCAGTGTACCTGACTTTGAGCTGTTGACTGCGACAAGACTAAAAACTCTTGTCCCCAGATAGGGCCTGCGGGGTACGCGATGTCTGGGGCTCCGCTTTTCGGAGAGAATTACTGCTTTCTGTGTTTGGTGCTGGCAAAAGGGAAAAGGTAGATCAGCTCATTGGCTTTGTACCGTCTTTTCGACCAGCTATTCTAGAAACAATTCGCGGTTCGTTGCGTCCGCCCTCGAATCAGCTCGGCATATGGCAATCGTGTGTGTTGTGTTGCCGATCCGCGTTTGCATGTCGTGAACGGTTCACTGGGGTGTGGAGTGGGAACGAGGAACGCGACGAGCAAGATGCGAAGATGCTTTGCGAAGCGTCGGAAACTTTGCTTGCAGAGTGCGGACCAACTACGGTAAAGCGTGCTACAAGTGAATCGAATGAGAACTACTCGAATTCATATGCATATTGGCAGCAGATGGATTCTATGCTTCAGAGATGTACAAGGAAAAAAATGAGGATATTGTACAGGTCCGTATGGTCCAAAAGTAAAGTACAGTGGTATGTGATTCAGTGAGAAAAAGGAAGGACGAATTTCATTTCGCATTTGTAAGGTCCGGGTTGTAGACCGATCGTCTACCTTCTCAAACCAGTCTTGCCAAAGGTCAAGTTACTTCTGGCAGTAGTGGCAATCTTGTGGATACCGGTACGCTTCTCCCAAGCAGAGCTGCGGCCCTCAATGATGGCGACAATCTCTTCGGCAACGCGCAGAGCGAACATGTCACGTCCACTGCCACGCGACTTGCGCTTGGAAGCAGCATCCAGGATCCACTCGAAGGCAGTGCGACGGCGTTGGCGGAGACCCAATGGTACAGGGATTTGCAAAGCGACACCACCACCAGCGGCACCACGTTGCGAGCGGATGCGCAAGAGCGGGGCGATGCTGTCGACAGCGAGTGTGAGGTAAAGGACAGGGTTCAAAGGAAGGTGGGATGGTGGGGCTGTAGAAGGAGATGATGGTTAGCTGAAGAACACAATGAGGAGAGCTTGTGGGAGGTTGCACTTACGAGCACCGGGCAGCAGAGGCCTACTAGGATTGTAGTTTGGAGGAGACTGCGTGCGCAGATGTGTCAGGATGGTGGACATGTTGCGCTGAGCGACACTGAGCTTGCCATGCTGCATCATCAGGTTTGTGAACTGGCGCACGACGGGGTCGTAGCGGTAGTCCTTGTGTGCATTGCTGGGCAAGGGCAGAGTGGGCAGGCCGAACTTGTGGCCAGTGGGGGTGGTGGTGACGGGAGTGGCAGGCACAGCGAGTTCAGACGCACCGAAGTTTGTGTTTGCGACAATGGCCTCGTCGAAGGGGCTCTCGTTGGAGGTGCTCAATTCCTCCTGGCGGCTGCGAGCACATGTCGAGAATGAGCGAGTCTGCGAGGGCTTGGGGTGTTGTGCGCCGGCCTTGATGCTGTCCTTGAGCACTTGGGGTGCATTCTTTTGTGCTTCCTTGTCTTCCTCGAGCAGCTGCACACCATCAGTCTCTGTCCAATCTCTCCTTCCAAGCTCTTGTGTGACGCACCTCTTGCACTGGTGTGCCCATCTCCAGGTCCGGTCCCTGTCCTCCCTGGATCTTTGCCATCTTCGCTGCCTCCTCACTGATGTGCTCTTGCTGGTGCATGTTGGGTCCAGCGCCTCCGCTCTGCTTGGGGTCGGTTGCGTAGTTGCGGCGCCATGATGCTGCGATCGGGCTCTGGATTGATGCAATTGCCCTGGGGCGGAAGGCCAAAGCCCTTGATGTTGCGAAAAGACTCATTGTGCTGTGTGTATTGACTTTGTCGTCGCTGGTGATTCTTTCCATCCATGACTTCAGTTTCGCCCGCACAACGCCAACGTCACATGATTTTGGGGCTTATGCGTTGCACAAAATAACCTTCGAGCATCCGATGTCGCCCTGCCATCTTCTTTCTTGCTTTGATCCCTACGCGTTTCTGATCTCATCACTGCACAGCGGTTGCGCTACTCCCGAGCTCCAGCCCTGTGAAGCGGCTTGACGTGATCATTGAACATTGCAGATGTTTATTTGATATCGATGAGCTCGTCCACCCGGAGCGGCTGCTTGCCGCATTCTCACGGGACATGACTCTGACCACGAACAGAGAGTTTTGTATTGCCCAGGATGTTCAACGTGAATGTACGGAGACGATGAGAAATTGCACCAGGATCGATATCCCCGAACGCAGACATCTTGCCTTTCGATAGTTGGTTCGGTGACCAGTCTGAGCCTGGGAGGCTGGAATAAACACTGGGTTCTACGAGTAGTGTAACTCCTCTTTTATCTCACGTTAAGCTATGTCACTTTGATGTGGATGCTACACAGGAGACAACGAATCCACACAGGGTAATGAACAGAATATTTGTCAAAATTTGCGAGAAAAAAATGAATGCTATCTATAGGGTATAGTAATGGTGTGTTTTGGCGTCCACGACAAGCGACGACCAAACAAAAAAGACAGAAAAAGGAGCAAAAGAAATCAATCTAGATATGTAAGTTCCACAAAAAAACATACAGATTACAAAGATATGCAGATAACAAGCCAAGTACTTTTGGACTTTTGCCGCCGTGACGAAGTGAAAAGAGAGAAGTGTACAATGGTTGCAAAACAAGGATCAAGGCTTAGAAAGCTGCTCTTTGCGGAAGAAGGTGAAGAAACCGACACAGATGCCGAGTTGAAGGAGTAAGCAGACCCAGAAGTCTGCGCTTGCGAGTCCGCTCTTCCAGTCGACTGAGAAGTCGGGGAAGACGTCTCCAGGTCCAGTGGCGTCGGGGGCAGTAGCGCGAGAGAGGATAGTCGCTACTGATCCGATGACCTGGGCAGCCACAAGAGTAAAGGTGATGTGGTAGCGAGTCAAGGTCTGCAAGAGAATCATACCGAAGCCAATACCCTGAACAGAGTCGAGAACACCCAGCCAGAGCCAAAGACCACGACCCAAGAGTGCCGAAGCCACAGGGCTACCGGCCCATGGCAAGTACATGCCAATGTTGCTGCAACTCCACAGGATCTGGCACCATCTAGGTGCACCGAGACCAATAGCGAAGATAGGGATAAACCAAGAATGGGTGGTGCTAAGGTGAGAGAACCACCAGAGTGCAAAGGCCCAGATGATGACGAAGAAGAGAACGATGAGAAGAAAAATTGACCAGCCGGGTGCGTGCTTGGAGCTCCACAAGTACTTCCAGTTGCGACCATAGATGGAAGCAAGGAAGTAGTTTTGGACGAAGACGGCAACGAAGAACCAGACGATGATCTTGCGTCTCATGACAGCTGTGTAGAAGGAGGGTACAGCACCGGGTGCTTGACGGTAGAAAGCGGGTAAACCTAGCCAGAGAAGTATACCGATAGCCCAAAGGAATACTGCAATCGGGACACCAATAGCTGTCATAGTCGAGCCATAGGTCACCAAAGTGGATGCACCCTTACCAGAGTCACTAAGGGCGGAGAGCTTATCACCCCAGTACCAAAGACCAACGATGTAGAGCTGTTGAGTGCCTTGAATCATACAAGCACGGAAGCCCCAGGTCTTGACAGGTGCGGATCCAGTGCTACCGAAGTTTTGGGCAAAGAAGAATGATCCAGCAGCACTAGCGAAGGAGTAGAAGCCGGTAGCGACGTTTTGGACCCAGCCACGACCAGAGTTAGTTGCGGCATATGGAGCCATACCCAACAGGAAGAACGCGAAGCCATAGAAGAACCAAGGAAGTGCAATAGTGTAAATCAAAGCGAAACGACGGAAGACAAACCACCAGACCAGCGAAGCACCGAGGTAAATGCAGGCAACAACGTACAATTTGCTTGCAGTCTCGCCGATTTCGCCAGTAAGTAGGGTGATTTGATAGCTGTTTGCGGCGATGATTTGACCAAGTGCCAGGAAGAACGAGTAAATGGGCCAATCACCGACCTTGTACATCATCAGACGACGAACACCAGTGGGAGCTTGGTAGTTTTGCGGGAGCAAAAACTGGTCAGAAGTCTCCTTTTCGGGGTCCATATTAGTAGTGTTGTATGCACCGGTAGGCGAATTCGCACGAGTGGCGGCGGGAGTCTCCTTAGCCATCTTGACATCGTGCATACGGTTAAACCACTGCTTTTCAGACTTCTCAAGGTAGTCCTCGATACACAAGGCAGACTCAGAAGTCTTTCCACTTAGGTCCTCAAGCTTACGCTCGAAAGTGCGATAGTACAGGCCAGTAGAGTCGGTAAAGAATGGAAGCAGGTCCTGGGGGGTCTTGTCTTCCTTCTGTTCGATAACCTTGTCGACAGTCAGAGTGGATTCAGCGTTGGCTGACCTGCCCAAGGAAGGTGGGAAAGGCAAGAAGGGGGATGAGGCCGAGGGGCTCGCAATACCAGGGGTACCGGCAGGAGAGAAAGTATAGGGGCTGTTGGCACCGAAAGGATCCTGGTTCAAAAAGGGGTAGCCGGAGCGAGCCTCTTCTTGTGCCTGTTCCCTGGCATGCTGTGCTTCTTCGGTCGTGATGTTGACCTCTTCGTCCTCAATTCTTGACAGACGGTTTCTACCCTGGGTCGGCTCAGTAGAGTTTCTGCGAGAAAGTGTGGGACGAGAGCCGGAGAAGCTGCGAGCCCTAGTTTGAACGTGGCCGGGACCTGCACGAGTGCCAAGGGACAATGAGTTGTTGCGAGAGTTGGTAGGAGAAGACTCTGCAGTGTTTCCTTCTCTTGTAGGAGAGGAAGGTCTGGTGTTAGGACGACTGGGATTGGGTGTGCCTCTGCCCCAGGGGGTGCCGGCGCCAGGAGTGGTCCAACCACTAGGGGTCATCCAGCCAGGCATGTTAGGAGTGTTGTAGCCACTGCCCCACGGTGTTGTGGCGACGGACATACCACCGTTGCGCTGCTTCTTCTCCATACGCTTGTCGTGAATCTTGATGGACTTGGACTGCAGGATCTCTAAGTCTTCCTTCCACTGAGCAACAGGGAAACGTTGCTTAGCAGAGCGGGCTCTCATAAGTGCTCTAGTCTCGTATTTTGACTTCAATGCGCCATCGATAGCCATCTTGAACTGGTGCATCTGATGCTTGGTGGTCTGCGACTCGATGGTATACCACCAACCGGGCATTTGACCGAGACCTCCAACACGCGATCCGACACCAAGAGCACCCTTGCGACCGAACTCAACAGCAACGAGACCAAAAGGCTCATCTCTGCTGGGAATCAAGGCGAACTCCGCTCCTGAGAAAATGAAGGGTGGGAGAGCTGTGAACTCAGGCTTCGAATAGACTCTGCCAGGGTACTTCTTCATCATGACATCGAGCTTGAGAGCTGCGAACTTGCCATAAAGATCGATACAAGGCCCAACGCAAAGAAGCTGAACATTAGGGTTCTTCTCGAGAATGGCAGGGAAGACATCAGCAATAAGGTCAATACCCTTTTGCATACTCCAGCGACCGACGAAAACGAACAAGTCAGCGTCTGGCTTAACATCGAGACCAGCCCACTCTTGAGCTTGGCGTCTGAGGCCAGCTCTGGACGATTCGTAGACCTCGTCAATAACAGCATCGTTAGGGTCGGCCAGCTTCTTGTCCCATTCTGCAACATCCGAGGGGTCAGGGTTGGGCAAAGCACCAATGCTGTTCAAGCCCCAGAAAATGGGGTAACGTGCCCAAGAGCGTTTGCCATATTTCTTGCTGACACCAACAGCACCGAAGCCCTTTTGGTGAAGACGAAGCAAACTAGCACCAGCATGCAGCAGGTTGAAGATTTCACCGAACTGAACATACTTTGCAACCACGGATTCGGAAAGGTTGTAGACAGAGCATACTTCAGCTCTCTCCTTTGCATTACGCATCGGCCATAATCCTTGGAACTCGGCATTATGGAGTGAGAGACAGACAGGGATGGTCTGGGGTAGGAGATATAGGGGAGCAATGGTACCGTGGTAATCGTTGATGTGGTAGAGGTCGATGGGGAATCGGCGGCATGCCTCGGCGATACATTGGTTCCAGGCAGAGTAGTAGATGGCAGAGTCGAGATCGTCCATACGGGCAGGATAGGGTTCCTTGGCCGACTGCTTTCTGAAGACGGGAGCGTCAAGCAACATATAGGTGATATTCTCAAGCTTGTGGTACTGGACTTGAACTTCGTAGACTTTACCGAGAATAGTGACATCGACAGGTTCTCCAGGTGTGTCGACAGGGTAGTCGATGCCACCAACACAGGGAACGACCCAGATGAGATCCTGGTGCTGAAGATTTTTGCCCATGAGCTGGGCCATGACTCCGAGACCACCGATCTGATGAGAATTAGCCTGTGCATATACAAGAGGTCGACAGGATGAAACAAACCTTGATTTTGATGTTCCAATCGGAAATGTCATACTAGTTTTGAGTTAGCGTGTGACTTGTATAGATTGTGTGTGTACATCTCTGCGAGGCGGAAGTGTTCGAAGTGTGCCATCATAAAGCAATATACTTTCCGAAACAGAAGCACGTCCAGTGAGAGCGCGTGGATCAGATACTTTCAGTGGATGTGCCTTCAATCCCGGAAGGTATCGTTCTTTTTGACAGCTCCAACCAAGCAGCCTCGGCCTGTTGAGATGCACGTGTGGGTTACCTACCTCCATTGTGCCAATAAGGACTGTTCTGCGCTTGACCATTGCTCCAGCGGTGACGAGACCGCCGTTGTCCATAACGACGTCGGCACCAACGCTTTCGGAGCTGGACGGAACAGCCACAGCCTTCTCGTCCAGTACTTCTCCTTTGCTGAACTTGTTCCTGATAGCGATGGGAATCAGCGACTTAGGGTCTGAGAGGCCGATGAGGTTGTGCTTGACAGCGTAGAATGCCTTCTTGTAGAAGTAGATTCCAAGCAGAGCGGTGACTGGCGGGATCACAGCCAACAGGATGAACAAGGCCAATTGTCTCCAGCGATTACCAACAGGAAGTAGAACGTAGCGGAATGATGCATCGTTGAAGTGAATGCGCCATGCAAGGAACGGTGATTCCGGTCCGTGGTCGGTAATGTTGACGACTGACATCTCCAGAGAGGTGGGGCCGATGCGGTCAAGCACGGTATCGTTGTCGATATCACCGAAAGCTGCCGAAACATCAGGCTCACCGTCCTCGGTCATACCCCAGACGTTAAGCTGGAATTGAGAAGGCCACTCAGTCATGAAGTCGTACTCCCAGGTGCTGTTGCCAACGAGCTTCATCTTGTTGTTCAGTCCAGAGTCATAACCATACTCGTTGAAGGATCCGTGGACGAAGAAGTGAGGGAAGCGACGGACATGCTCAACAGATCCAAAGACATCACCTTCCTGGATATGATCACTGCTACCCGATGCCTTAGACCAGTACTGGACCTTGACGTGATCACCTGACCACTTTTGTCTCTTAGTGCCGGCCCAAGTTTGCTTATCCAAGGTACTGTTGCCGCCCTGATAGTCCATCCAGTCAGACCATTCAGCACCCCATGTAAGAGAGTATCTCCACTTATCGGCGCCAGGAGCCTTATGCTGGACATAGAAAGCATCCTCTGCGGTGCCAGACGACTCAGATGCACGCTTAGTCTTGCCATTGCTGCTAAACAGCAGTGTCGAGCTGTAGTTTGCCTTGAATGGGAAGACCATAGGGTTGTCGATCTGGCCAATACGGAACATCAAGTTGTCTTTAGATCCAGTAAAGGTATCCTGGCTGGCTGAGGTGGCGTTATTGACACTGATCGTATGAATACCATTAGCGACGTTAGTGATGTTTGTACGGTATCTCCAGATGGATGGTCTAGCTCCATAGAATAGGGGCTCGTCCAAAAGCTCCGTAGTCAAGCAATCTACACTGTCTGTGTCGATGACAGCGACTGATCCATCGCCAGTTGTGGAGGTGATGTTAATCGAGCGACGAACCGAGTCGCAGTCCATCTCTCCAGAGAAACGGAGCTCTAGGGTCAAAGTCTCCTTGTCCTCGTCGCTGACCATAATGCGTGAGTCGTGGCCTATGAAAGTGTCGTTCAGGATCATCTTTGTAAGCGAGGGGGAAGGGGCTTCCCAAACGTCCTTAGGGACAAAAGCTGCGAAGCCATACATCGTCATGTTAAGCCAGGGGAGACAACCATTGTACTCGGTAGACCCGTTCAGATGAAGTTTCTGTTTCGAGGGCTCAAGGGTTCTCTCATCGAAGGGGTAATAGAGGTTCTTGACGGTGGTACCTGCGTCGTAAGGTGAGATGATAGCTTGGCCACTGGTACTGCTGCAATCGAACGTGTAGTTTCTGGAACCATTGTAGTTACTCATGAGCAGCCAAACGGGTTGATTTCCATAGCCACCAGCATCTGACAGATCCTGAGCACCTTCCAACTCTCCACGGTAGATACTCCAGATACCAGTCTCCGTTGGTTCACCGAAGGAGCCATTGAGGTAGTAATGGAATGTCTGGTTGGACAATTGACGAACGTCGAAGCCATCGTTTAGCACAGGGTATCTTCTTCTCATCTCGTGGCCCATCTTGAGGTAATTGTACATAGGGTGGGTAGGGTCGCGGTGATCCAGAGAGACGGCATCGTCTTGGCATCCGACAAGAGAGCTATTGACCGGGAAGTTGCTCAAGTTCTCATCACCAACTTTGTAGCAGCCATGCATCTGCCAGGCCTGTGCGGAGCTCATGGACTGTCTGCCGTAGATGTAGTTGGCAGCCGTGTTATCAAGAACATAGAACAATTGCTCTTCACCCCATGATACCATTGAGATACCAGGTACCACAAGGGTGTTCACAAACGATCCGAGAACCTGACGTTGTGTACCGTTAATCAGGCCAGGCCATCGCAGAACGTCCTGATTGGATACACCGTACATGTGGCGGGGGTCGAACTTGCCGTTGTTGGCGTTGACAAAGTCATTTGTCTGAACCATGACGTGCCAGGCATCGATGAAGTTCACAGGCGCATCTGAGGCTGCAAGTAGGTTTCCGTCAAGGCCCAAGAATCTCATGAGACCACGGTAGATCGTGTAGTGGAAAGCACCAGCGTCAAGAGCTTGATATCCGTCCTCGCGAATATAGGTCGAGTTGGTAGTGGCAGCCTCGGTCAAATTGTCAACCTGCATGCTTGGTTCCTTTCCACGTCCGATATAGATAGCTCCGTTGGCGTTACCGTTGACGATTTCGCCGGGGATGAAGAAGTTGTATTTTCCGATACTCGCAGCACACTCGCGCATGGCATGAGAGAAGTTGCCTTGGCCATCTACGGTGACTTGCATGGCCTTGTCGATACGGAATCCATCGAAGTCGAGCGCTTTAAGCATCATACACATAAAGTGTTGGAGCTTGGTCTGAACAGACGGACGCCAGTCACGAAGACGATCTTGGACACCGTTGAATTTGGACAGTTGCTTCTGCCATTCTGGGTACTGTCCGAAAGCGCCGACATCACCGTACTGGTCGAATTCACTGTCCATGCAGCCAATCATCTTGGTGGTATTCTCATCCTGAATGAGAGCACCACCTTGGTCCCAGAAGCGAGGGTATTCGTATGGGCACTCGTCATGCCATTCGTTTTTGAACTCCCAATCTTGATAGCGTTCCCCAGATTTCCAGACTGCCTTGTGTTCCTTGAAGGACCAAGGTGCACTGCTGTTGTAGTAACCTTCGAAGGCGATGACATCGCTCATGGTCGCCATGGTGTTGTCGAGCAGGACATACATACCACGAGAGTGTATGTCGTTGATCAGTTCTCTCCACTGGGCGATGGTACCGAAATGCGCGTCGAGGTAAGTATGGTCCTACGTAATAATTAGTTACGGGTTATGGCCAGATATGTGTCGGCAACGTACCAAAGGACTGTATGTGTCTGACATCCAAGGGAAGTTGTAGAAGATGCTTCCCGCAAGGTAGATGCCTAGATAGAACGTCAGATTGGCTATCTTAGCAGGTGGTGCTCGCCTCCGGTTACCTCTAACGCCCATTCCCTGAAGATAATCCAGGGATTCACGAACACCCTCAGTGTCACCACCGTGACGGAGTTGGGTGCCGTAGATGTCATGCTCCCACGCGGTGCCGTTTCTGAGCAAAGGTGTCAGTCCTGTCGAAAAGAATTCAAACAAACATAGATGGACTGGTACGCTACCAGCATCTGTATATTTATCCTACTCACATATTATCGTTGCTCGGGTCTCCATTCACGAACCGGTCCATGAAGAAACTGTAAAAGGGAAATCGCCAGTTATCCGGACTGGGATGATATGTGTGGTTGTCGTATACGGTGAAGTAGTCCAAAGGATCCGTGGCATCCTGTGCCATGTTCAGGTTCCAATCGACATATCTCTCGTCATAGCGAAGAGCTTGAACTCCCAAGGAGCTCAGCGCCAGCGATAGCAGCCACTGGCCGCGCATTGTAAAGTCGTAGGGTCGTTAAGAAGGAGCAAAGCAATGCAAGAAACAAATATCCAGCGCCACAAAGGCGAGTCGACGTTAGGTAGGTGTAAGCTTCCTAAAGGTCAAGCATAGATGTCGAGTTGTGTTTAGCGAGTGTCGAGGGTACTTCAAACAAGTGTTGTGAAGAGCTCCGCAAAGAGAGGGAAGGATTCAAGCGGTTATGTAGTACAGAAAAATCATAGAAGGCAAGGACCCGAGAAGAGAATATGTGGGATGCGGAGAGATGCAGCAAGTGGGTCCGCCAACAAGCCGTGGATCAAGGATACAGTAAAGTAAGAACGGAGTAGATGCGTAAAGAAAGGATATGCCCGAGTGTTGGGTGTCCGGGAACTTGGTCGGGTTAGTCAAGAACTCAGAGTCAACAGGAAAGGCCGGCAACAATGGGGAAATGCAGCAGCTTATCTTGATTTGCTTTGATCTATCGGTGATAGGACGGCAAAGGGGCATGGACTCTGCACAGTGCGGCGAGCATGGTTCAACACAGACTGATACACTGACCATCAATGATGCATTTGACCATAGGCCACTGCAGGGGTTGAGATGGCATTAGCAGAATGATCGCCAGACGGCTCAGCGGGACAATCCGCCGTCTACTTTCAACGGGTCTTTTTTTCGGGTCTTGCTGCAAGTGATTTTTCTCAATCGGAACCGCGGTCACAGTCAAACGAGTCGAGCACCGCAGCGCGCGTCCAATGCGCCACGCCGCAGTGTGTGCTCTTAGAACGCCGACCCCTCATAGGTAGGTGACGTTTCATGTCACCTCTGTACTGGAAAACGGCCGAGATAGACGCGGTTGTGTCCTGGGGCAGCAGCCGATAAGCTGCAAGAGAGACCAAAGGGCTTTGCAATGAAACATCTTGTGTCGACATCTTGGCGAAGCTTTCCAGGCAGGACCGTTGGGTGACAAGCCTGTTGATTGTCCGTGCATCTGCAGTAGGGCAATTTGATATGGCTTCGGACGGACAACAACCCACTTCCGATGACAAACTCTCTCCCTCTCTTGATTCTTTCAAACCAAAGCTCGGGCTTCTTTCTCGATATCCGTAGGTCAATCGCAGTGCTTTGGTTGATTGGCCGTTCGACATTGGCGTGGTTTGAACGAGATTGATGAGGTCGCAGATCCCAGTCAACCTTTTTCTTGTCTCACAGGCCTGCAACTCCGTATGCATGAGGGCTGATTGTGAGGGAAGGTAAGAGAGCATGAAGAAACAACAGTATGCCACACCCCAGTCCTCCATCTCCCCAAACTCTTCACTCCAACAAGCATCTGCCATCCATCGAAAGCCGTTGCAAACTCTTTATGCTTGATATCGGTCTTCCATGCGACACGTCGTAAGCGCCTACGTTTCAAAGTCCCGCTGCGGGTCCACCACAGAAGCCTCTCTTGGCGGAACAGAGAATCTGGCATCATCGTTTGGCTTTCCTTGCCAGACTCCCGAGCCGCCGGCACATGAAGCGATGCGCGAATCAGCGTTGAACTCTCAAGTTCCTGCATCGTCAGTACCGCCACGCCGTCCGCCACGTCAAGCCCCAATGTTCAAACGGGAATTTTATTTCAACGACCTTTCTTTCGGTGAGAAGCTTGAAGAGGCCGCGTCGTTCCTGCAGCGCTATCACCGTCCTTCGTCATCATTGCTCTGTCTTGCCTCGCGGAGAAGAGATTTGCTCATCTGTTCAATTCGCTCATGACGGATGCAGGTCCACCCTGCCGGAATTACGGGTACCCAGAGAAGTGGTTATCAGATCCATCCTTACTCAGTATCCACAGGCCAGTCCTGCCAAGAGAGAACGCATGTTCCTCGAAACAGTGGCACAAATTGACACTTCTTGACAACAGAACCACAGCAAATCAGCAAAGGGTTGTGATCCTTCCCGTGCTCGTGTAACCCAAACTTGTCGCCTCGATCTGAAGAGTTGAAAGCAGCTGGCGACAACCATTCCGAAGTTTTTGCCCCATTGTGAATCGATGCGGGAGATTTGCTGCCGCGCAGACGCGCAATAGTACCGATGTCCTACGGACGTATCACACCTGCGGACCGCAGCGAGAGTCAGAAGATCAGACATGCACGCAAATCATAGACCTTCGAGAATTCTCAATGAAATCCACCTTGCATCGCAACCAGGCGACTACAGTTTGTGGGCTTATGGTCAAACACTTGCAGCAGCACGGACAAAACGATCAGAAACCTCTCACGACCTAATCTGTCGCGCTGCCGATCCAAGTCCACTTATCGCTGCCAAGCTGCATTGTCCTCCCTCGTCAAATTCAACTCCAACCACTTCACTTCCTGTGTCTGAATTGTTACTCGAATACATAGGCCAGCCGAAGATTGCCACTTCTCTGGTCAGACTTACACAACAGGTCTACTAATCTCGAAATATTGTGCTTGGTCACATCGACTTGATCTCTCGTCGAATATGTTGCCAATCGCCTGGCCTTATTGGTGCACCTGCAGATCGGATATGCACGATTCCTCCTCAGCGCTTCTACCATGCTGAATGTGCTTAGATATGTCTCGGGAGTCGGATCGGGCAGCATATGTCTCCTACAACTCCTTTGTGGTTATGATCTCGAGTTTATCTCTACAGTTCCTTGCGTCGTGGTTCAGACGTCACAACACGGCCGCAACAAACTCAGACCGCTCTTAGAGACACCCAGGCAGTTCCTCTGCAAACCAGTAATCGGGCGACGCTCAATACAAGCTTACAAATGTGGTATTCGTTGGGCGGCCTTGAATCATTTTGGCGCAATATCAATAGTAAGGCACATCACAAGGCCACCAACGCCGCACTTATCTTGGGCAAATATCTTCGAATGGATGCTCCGCTTGTTGCACTGCATGTGTCCGTTGTCGCTTACAGCTGCATAAAGATTTAGGCATCTTGCAAAGTCTCCTACCTAGTGAAACCGGGTCAAGAACGGGTAACTTTGAGCAAGGAGTAAGCTGGACACAAAAGGCATGCATCGACTCTGCGAACTCATAGCCAAGCCAGAGTGCAGATCAATATCTACAGGTTTCTGCAAGGCTTTGAACTATATTTTACTGTCAGCGGAACATTCGGCCTGATTCCTTGCATGTGCATGTCGAGTTGCCAACCAAACTAATGGTCGAGATCATCGCCTAGCGTTCACTCAACTCAAACCCTTCAACAACCGCCATATTCGGAAAAGACAATACTGATTTCCTTGACAGGAACTAAGAGCTTAGGCCGCCAGGCAGATACTGGCAATAGATATTGCTTACCAATATCGCACGTGCTGATGAAGCGCTAGTCTCTTCGTCTTTCGTCAGTTTCCTGGAAACAAACTCGTTCTAGATGTTACGGAGCAATCTCCGCCTATAACAGTATGTCTGAATCGTCACCTGCTGATCTACATACAAGAAACCACCGCCCAGGCTACCGATGCCAAACCTCACTCTTTATACCGTGGTCCCATCCAAGTGTACACCGATAGGGAGGTAGGCTTTAGGTTCTTACGTTTCGGTGATGGCTTCGTTCCGTTTGAGTGGCCGCGAGCTAGCGGCGATGCCCACTTCTCACTCGCCGATTCTTTGGCAGTAGGTGCATGATTGATAGTCATACTTGATTAGAGCAATGTTGATTCGTTCGAAGGGACTTGCTTATCGTGGACCATACCAGTGCATGGACTCGTCAAGGCAGTGACAGTTGCCTCGATGGTGTATGTATGAGATTCGATGATGAAGTCTTATTTTTTGATTGTGCAATGTCTGATCTTCACCCATGAACCCACAGTCAAAAAACCACTGACAGATCGATTCAGTTACTTAGTTCTCGATCTCAGTTCATGTTGTGGGATTGAATAACTCCGTGTTCCTGCACGAAGTCTCGAAAGCAATCAAGTCAGGGTCACCCGGTCGACATCTGAGATGGCAGGCTCGGCAGCCAAGCTTGACCCCGTGCTCCACCAACCAGAGACTTTTCTCTATCCTCGAGATAGGAGAACAATCTATCACCGTGTCTTTGACTCTTTGCGGACACACCTGTTGGATAACCTTCTGTCTATCAACATTTCCACTGCCAAGTCGCGACTGACACGCTTGCCCTGGTCCCCAAGCTTTCCGGAAGGGTTGCCTGAAACACGTTTCCGGGAGGCTACGAGTCAGACCATAAATTGATGACACCCCCAGCGCGCCATCCTCAATCAATCGCGATATATTAACATCTCAAACCTGTTAGGCCCACAGATAAAATAGAGTGAGCACCGCTTACTGCCGGAGCTTTTCAACATGGCACCCATGCCTGCTTATCAAACATAGCCACAGCTAAAAATGCACATTGATGAAATAGAACAGGTCGCGATCGCCAATTCCGTCAAACTTAGCGACAAGGCGTGAATGGATCGCCACAAGATAATGTTGGCGGAGAGTTTGCAAAGTGGCTGGGATGCCCAGTCTATTCGGCTTCTTTGCTTCGAATCATCTTCCTGCGTCGACTTTCGAAACACAATACCGCCGCATCGCATCTATAATGATGAGAACCCGCCCGCTCCTGCCCGCTGTACAATGTCGCTACACGGGTATCAATCAATGTCGCTCTTGGTGGAGTCGCAGAAGCTCTAGAAGCACTCCTTCACAAGCTTGAATACCTTGCAGTGGAGATCCTTACACGCCTCGGACGGACCTGTAATGTGGCGAGACGGAGATTCAACATCCTTCATCTCGGTCTACAGCTCTGGAACTTCTGGGCGTCAAGTCTTCTCATCAACAAGAAGCATTTACTAGGATGGTGCTCAGGATAAGCGAGAAGCGGCCGATAGCATCAAAAAAGGACAATGTGGATGGGAGTCCACTGTCAGGTCTAATATTGCAGAAGCATTACCGCCCATAGTGTGACCTAGGCAATGGACCACACACTCAAAACTGCACGAGAATACTTCTCCGACAAAGGCTCCGTACGTCTTCATGCATGCGATACTCACATGCGCACCCGGAGCTTCTCAAGTAAGTTGGACCGGAGGCGAAAACAACAAGCATACACTTATAGTGTCCTGACACTCTCAAAGAGAGGCACGACAAGATCGATTCGCTATATTGACCGCATCTCGACAGCTGCAACCATGTTTGTGGAATAGATAAGCTATCTCGTCTTAACGGCGTGCTATATCCCAATGCATAGCCAATATTCGCTATCTGTCGGATTGCTCAACAGCGCCTCACTATGGAGTTGCCCTAGATTGTCAACTACATCAGGCAATACGTCCAAGTCGCTCCGACACCCACGACATCGCATCTACGAAGCGCGAAATGTCCTGCTTACCTTTTCATAGTGTGCTGGAATCTGTCACATCACATCTCCAATGACAGCGATGCGCAGCAATATCACCCATCCAGATTCACGAAAGTAGTAAGCAAGAGCAAGTCGTCCAACGAAAGCGCCTATCTGACAGTCCTTCCCTTGAACCTAATTTTGCCCTTTTTGCCCTCGAAGCAGCGAACACGGTCAAGTCTTCGTAACCTCATGCTCAAAACATCGTGTTTCCATTTTCATACTATTGTTCCTTTATCTTTCGAGACAGCAACTTGTCAACCCTTCCACTCTCATCATATCAACACATTCCTCCTGTTCTCAGAGTCGACGTGCCCTCTTTTGTTCTAGCAAAGTGAAATTTCAATGGTCGTTCCTTCCTTTGATCATCTGGCTCGTTCCTTCTTCTATCAACACACTAGAATCCTTCTTTCCTCCTGTGATATCATGGATGTGCTTTCCCTCTATTGGGTCAATACCACATCGCTCGAGCCTTCCTCTACATTCTGAAGTATCACTGCTCCTCCCTGGACAATTGAATTCTCGCTCCTTTGTTAAGAAGATGCATGCTCATTCATTCCTCTTCTCCAAAAAAGAAACAACGTTTATTTTCCCTTTACCACTCTAACGATGTGTTTTCCACTTCAACTCCAACACGCTAGCTCCTTGCTCTTCCATCTTTCGACACACAAACAAGAAAGAAAAAAAAAAGAAAAAATCTAACCAGAGAAATAGACCACACCCTCCAATAAACCTTGAACCAAGAATGAATCCACATTTGAAAAAAGGTGACAAAAAACAGAACAAGGGTGACCAGAAGAACGAATGAATTACACATTCGCTTTCTCTCTCTCTCTCTCTCTCTCTGTAAAAACCGACCGAATTATCTTCGAAACAAAACAAACCACCACATACCGAGGCAAAAAGACGAATTTCCGGGATCGCAATGAGAGACAAGAGTTGCTAATGATCTTTACAGAACAAAAAAGGGGAAAGAACAATGACAGGAGGAAGAAAGCGCGATTGTCAGGTCGACCATTTTCGATCATGTATTGCTCCGGTCATTGTTTCTTGATTATTTAGATCTTGTTCGGGTCACTACTTACTCATTCATCATTGAGATTTTGCTCGGTCTCTTGCTTGTTACTTTTGAGGTTCACTATCTTGTATGCAGTCTTGAAGATGGATAGAAGGAACAAGAGGATGTCCTAGCACTTTGCTTGAGACGTGGGTGAGAAGTGTTGGATGTGGCCGCGATGATGAATGTTGGTATGCCCGATGTTTTGAACTACACAATCAATCATCAAGAGCACGGGGTAAAAGTCGAGACGGGAACAAGTCAAAGTCTTGTGCATTTCTCGTGATAGCAATAATAGTGTGTGATATGAATAGCAAAAAGTGTTCAGGTGAACTTTCAGCGTGCCCAATAGAAGGGAAAAGAGAAGCAAAAAGGAAGAAGCGAAAATAGGTAGAAGGGAGAGTATGGTAATCCAATACTGCCACTTTGTGGGCTTCGAGAGACGCGTGATTAACGCAAAGTGAACTGCTGAAAACGCTCCTATCGTCTCAAGCTGCCCGCCGCACGAGAGAACAAACTGCGACTGGGACTCTTGGCTTCTGCACTGCCACCAGGAGCGACGACGAGGTTACGTGTGGTGATAGCTTGGTTGGCTGCTTGCATGGCCAGTGAGTCGTCGCTGCCACTGCTGCCGCCATAGGTCGAGGTATTTGGTCGCTTAGAAGGCGAGAGGCGGCCAAGTCTTGATGACTGATCGGAGGATGAAGTGTGGTGTTCACTCATGCGACGGAGAAGTTTGTTTGTTTTCTGAGAGATTGCTGCGCGTACACCACCTCCATTGTTTGACTGCGATTTGATCGGAGGTCCCGGTTGGAAGCTTGGTGGAGTTGGCCAATGCGACACTTGCATACTTGTCATCAGGTTGGGCGTGGTCTCTGATCGCTCCATTCGTTGTGGGCGCATTTCAGACGACCTGGAAGCGGAGTTGTTCCTCTGCAGCGGATCTGGTGGTGTCTGTATGGCTGTAAGGTTTGGCGTCGTCTCTGAGCGATCCATTCGCCGATGACCCCTGTTGTTGTTGTTCTGTGACTGTGATGTTCCCCTTTCCAAAGTGTTTGGGCGTTGAAGCGGTGCCTGGCGGGCCCCTTCTCCGTCGTAAAGCATATCTCTAGCAGGGGAGATCTTGCGACGCACTTGAAATCTGGATGGTGTGCCTTTGACGATCGATCCGCCATTAGGGTACGATCCATCAGACCCGGCACTACCAGTCCTGGCGTTCGTATTACTGTCTGATTGTTCATAATATTCGTCCTCCTCGTCAGTGGATGAAAGAGATGCGCTATGTCTGTTCGACCAGCTAGGACCATCTGTGTAGTGTCTTGAATGGAGCTTGCTCATGTCTGCAACGCCAGGTGTCTCGGGTGTGTGTAGCAGTGCTGCGTGCTTTGCAGCGTTGGCCAAGTTTGCACTCATCCTTGGTGGCACCTTTAAATCTGATGGGCCATTCATGTATGAGTCCTGTAGAACGCTAGTACTTGCGCTATCTGGAGTCGGAGGTAGTAAGGCTCCACCGAAAGATGAGCCCTTCAGCGATGGAGTCCTTTTTTGTTTGTTGTGCGACAATTCTGTCGTTTGCGATGTGTATTGGTTGCGATCGGGGTCTGATTGTGATTGCTGGAATTGTCCCTGGCCTGAATAGAGCACAGGTGGTTGTGGTGTCTGCACCTGGATCCAAGAGTTGATATCACTGTCCGAGTCATGCTTGTTGCCAGCATTGCGTGAAATAGCATCCAGCTGGCTAACATTCGCCTCACCTTCGACGATGTCCTGGTTTCTGTGTAGATCATAGATGCTTGGGAAACTGCTCTTGCTCAACACACTCAATCGTGGTGAGTCTAGTGTATCAACCTCCGAGACGGACTTATCAACATCCTCTCTTTGCGACATCAGAGAGGCGAAGCTTTTTACAGCATGCAATTTTGGCGTTGGCTCCAAATAAACGCTTCGCAAAGCACGAGCGTTCGATTTCTTGTCGCCCACGAAAGACGGGACACGCCTTGGTGGGCTCGCAGAAGCAGGTCGCATACATGCCGATGTATCAGACTTGTGTGGTGATAGTACGGGGCAAGTTGATAGGGACGAGCGTCGTGGCGGCATAAGGTTTCCTGGAGAATCATGGTGGCTCTGTTGTGATATTTGTGCTCGTTCAAGCCTTTCCTCCAAGTCACAGATAATGGTGACAGCTTCTTGCACAGCTTCATCTCGGTGCTCCAGTTCCTTGACTAGGCTGTCATTGAGATCAAGAAGTGTGGCGTTCTCTTCGACAAGTCTGTTCGAATCCTCGGCGCGTGATGCAAGTAGTTTGCAGTTCTCTTGCATCTTGGCCATGCGTTCTCTACAGTGAAAGAGCTCCAGCTTCAGGTCGAAATTGAGTTTGGACAATTTGTCCATGCGCTTCTCAATTTCGCGTGCGCCGAGAGAGGCAGTGGCATTCGTAGGTGTATGCCTATTCTTAGGTGTTGTCACTAGGGTGTCATTGCCAGAGGATCTAGCCTCGTCGAGAAATAAGTCATCGTCCAGACCTGTAAGTCTTGGACCTGAGTCTGAGCGACGTGACCGGGTAGCGGGGATGGCGCGACGCGCTTGAAGGCGATCAAGAAGGTATGGAGATGCTGGGTTTGTCATGGCGCCTAAGATGTTGTCGTGTCGTGGTTTAGGTAAATGCGACTGTGGTCATGCTGTAATAAGTAGACATGGATGAGTGATGCTGTGAATTTGCAGTGACGAGACGAGAGCCGGTGAGCAAGTGAAGCGAAAGAAAGACAGGGTCAAAGACATGCAAAGCGCAGCGCAGGGTTGGAACGTGACGGTCGGTGTGGCCTGGCTTGACTGGCTGGTTATAGATTGCTTTGAGCAGATAAACTCGACCGTTGGAATGCACTCGTCGTCAGAGCAGCAAGGACGTTTTACGGCATTTAGCAGCACCTAGGCTGAGCTTATATGCAAAAGGAACTCGGCGACAAACATGCATGTATGAAGTACTGGATGGTGGAAAGATGCTGATGGAGTTATCTTGAGAAAGACGGCCAGGCACAGGAAGGGACCATGACTTTCACAGGCCAGCCGAACGCCCATCACAATGCAGGGTCCCCGAGCCGCACGAATGGCATGCCCGAACGAGCTGCTCAAACTCGCGCTAGCTTGGCCCCGCATTTGGCACCCAATTGACTTTGCCCATCTGTTTCAACTTCTCTTTGCGTTGCCTTCGTGATTCCTTCATGTTCACATCTACATAGATTTTCGTGGCTGCCGGCACATCATGGACGAGCAGCGTTTGCTAAGTATGGTTATTCGACTCAAGTACATGATAACGTGTGATGATTCTACGCCCAACCACCACCCTTACCTCCGAATCCGCTGCTTTCCTCAACGGCCTTCCTGTTACCGCCTCTTTGACTCTTTTGCTGCGCTGCCTCATGCTTTCTCAACTCCTCTGGTACCCTTGAGATAGCACTCTTTCCAAGCATCTGCTTGAGATCATAAAGCACATCGTTATCTTCAGAGCCAAGGAACGTGATAGCCACACCACTCTTGCCAGCACGACCAGTACGACCAACACGATGAGTGTAAGACTCAATGTTTGTAGCCATGTTGAAGTTGACAACCAGCGAAACGTCAGGAACATCGATACCACGACCTGCGAGATCTGTGGCGACGAGAACTTCGGTCTTGCCTTCGCGCACCGAAAGCAGTGCTGCTTCTCTTTGTTCTTGCGTTTTTGAACCGTGCAAAGTGACGGCCGAATAACCCATTCGTTGGATGTCTTTTGCCACAGCGTCGCAGTTGCGCTTGATGTTGACGAAGACAATGATCGGGGGTGCGAATTCTCTGCTGGACAAGATCTCTGCCAAACGCTTTTTGCGTTTGTCTTCACCGCTGACAAACTCGACGCGTTGTTCGACTGTGTCTACCGCTTCACCTACGTTTCCGATAGTTACTATTGCAGGGCGACGAAGGTACTTTCTGGCAATCCTTTCAACAGCTGCGGGCATGGTGGCTGTGTACATCATTGTTTGACGGTAACGTCCTCGTTCGCCAACGTGCATTTGCATGGCTTTGGAATCCTCAGCTTCTTCAGTATCTGGCTTTTCATTGCCTACCGGGAGAGCGTCGAGGATTTTGTTGACGGGCTCTTCGAAGCCGAGATCGATCATGCGATCGGCTTCATCCATGATGATGTAGCAGCATTGAGAGAGGACGAGGACGCGGCGTTCAATACAGTCAACAAGACGACCTGGAGTGGCAATGATAATTTCGGCACCGTTGCGGAGATTGTAGGCCTGTTCTTCGATTTGGTGACCACCGACAATGGAAACACAAGTGAAGCCTAATGGTGTTGCGAATTTCTTTGCTTCGATTTCAATCTGTTGGGCCAATTCACGAGTGGGTGCGAGAATGATGGCGTATGGGCCGTCGTTCTTAGTGAGTTCGTTCAAGGCGGGCAGTTCGGAAATGTAGACCAGGAGAGGCAAGAGGAAAGCGGCAGTTTTACCGGAACCAGTGACGGCAACACCGATCAAGTCGCGAGCTTGTAGAGCAACAGGAATAGCTGCTCTTTGAATGGGCGAGGGATCCGTATAGCCAACTTGGTCAATCACCTGCAGCAGTCGCTTAGGCAGACCAGATTCTTGCCAGTAACGCATTGGGTTCGGTATTGAGCCACCCTTTGTGCCGATGTTGAAGTCCTCTTTGAAAATACGCCAATCTCTCTCGCGCATCTGTGTGAGCTCCTTCTCGCTCCAATGTTTGTCGATGGCGTTGCGACTTTCGTATGCCTTTTGTCTTTCCTTCATTTCCAGAATCTGCTGTGCTCGTTGCTTGCCAGTCTCCGGATCGCGCTCTTGCAACAACTTGGCGTACTTTTCAGCGGCAGTTTCATCTCCATCGGCATAGCCACCTAGTCTGGCAGCAGGGGCAGCTCTGTCCTTGTATAGCGGGTCGGTATTAGCACTTGTGTCTTCCTCTGCGTTCCATTCGAAGTTGAATTTCTTTTCTGTCGTTCGCTTGCGCTTCTTCTGTGCCGAGAAGTTTGACTGATTCTGTTCTGCTCCCATGTATCTTTGGCGGATCGAGGCTTGGGCAGCTTCTTCCGGGGTGGGTTTCTTTGCTGTCTGATTGCCTTTGATAATGGCAGTTTGCTTGGGCGGTGGGGGAGGAGCCATGTCATATCCTCTGTTATGTTGATCCTTGTTCCTCCACCCCGAAGGGCCTGAGGGAGGTTGGCCTCCTCTTTGACTCCTAGGGCCAGTAGGAATAGCCGGGCGACCGTCCATGGAGCGATGTGAACCAGTGTTGACCTGGCCGTAGACGCCATCCGGCTGAGGCTTCGAGTAAGAATCGCGCTCGATCTCTGACTTCTTCTTTGATTCAGCGGCCTCTTTCTCGCGCTTCTCTTGTGCTATCCGTTCACGCTCGGCTCGCGACAAGAACTTTGGCTTCATGGCTGCTGCATCTGCGGCCTTTTTGCGCGCGAGGATCTCTTCGATGTCCAGAGGTTGATTCTTTTGCTTCACGGTACCCCAGCCCTTCTTTTGCTTCTTCGAGGGCATCATCGAGGGGCCGAGTTCTTCATCAATGTTGTCTGCGGCCGGCGGTGGAGGCACATCGGCCATGGGCGGCGGCGGCATGGCGACATCTTCCGAAGGAGGTGGAGGCGGCGGTACGTCTGACGGAGGAGCTGGCGGGTGGTCCATGATGATATGATGTATATTGGTTGTGTATATGAAAGGTGGTGTGGCAGAAACAAACTTCTTGTCGCCTTGTCGATTCGCATGTGATTGCATCGGTCAAAGCTGCCCGCAAAAGCCTCGACCGAGCAGCGTCATTTCGCAGCCACTTCTCTTCTTCCACCCGACACCAAGACAACATGAGCGGCGCATTAGGTCTGGGAGGCTACTCCAGTAGTGACGACGAGGACGAATTGATTGCGCCTGTCAGCAAGCCGAATCATGTACAGCCCGACTACACAATCTCTCGCAAAAGGGCGGATGGCTGCTAATCAGCTCGCATGCTAGGCCGTCGCAACAAAGACAATCGGAGAAGCTCTGCCGGGAGTTGTTCCATGTATGCTCTAATGTGTCGACTAATGTACAAGCTACTCACTATCTTACAGCAAACCCTCAACACGCCGCTCCCACGACTATCGTCGAGTCGACCACTGAACCACAACAGGACTCTACGCCTGCCCCAGCCGATGAACCAGCACCTGCTTTGTCGGGTCCAGCTCTAGGTCCGGCACTCGGTCCTATGGCTGGCCCTGCCGCTGGTCCTTCAATGCCAGAGGCCGGCCCATCCGCAATGCCCAGCGAAGAAGACGACGGCTCCATTCCATCGTCACCATACACGGCCGGTCGTCTTATGCTCCGAAACCTGACCATGCCGCCCGTACCAAATTTCCAGATCCCACCATCACCACCGGGCTCGCCGCCCCCAGACACAACGACCAAATTCGCGAGGTTTCTCAACTTGAAGAAGAAAGGAACTCATTTCAACGAACGTCTATACCACTCCTCGGCTTTGCGGAATCCTGGTCTTTTGCCAAAGCTCATGGACTTTGCCGGCATCAGTCAAGAAGACCAGTATGCGACCCCGTGGTCACAAGGAGCGATCGCGACGAAATTTCCTGATTGGGCATATGGCGACAAACTGGTTGCGGCGCATGAGAAGATTGCAAAGAAGAAGGAACAAGAAAAGGCCAAGAATCCAAGGGAGGCAGTGGACTTTGTACCGGCAAAACAGGAAGCGAATGCTTCGGCATCCGGAAGAGTGGAGAGGAGAACACAAGGCAGACGAGGGCTAGGCTTTGACAACGAAAGACGACGATCCCGCTCGCCCAGATGAAAAAGTGGATCACAATCCCCAGAACTTCTCAACTCTCATCTTGACTCCTTCCCAGCTGTTGAGCTTTGGGCGTACGTCAAGGTAGAAGTTGAGAGACTTGCCAGGCTTGCCCTCATTCTTGCCGGCGTAGAAGTCGATGACATAGTCAATGTGGGTGCCGCAACGGTCAACAATCCAGTCGTGTCTGTCGAAGGGCTTGGAGTAGCCCAAGATAGAGTTGAAGCGTGCTCTAGGAGTCAGTTCCTTGGATTGGCCCATGAATGAGACCAGACGAGGACCACCACATCTGACGGACAAGTTAGCTCGAGTGACAAGAACATTACGAGCATGGTGCAACTCACGCTTCAGAACCTCTGCCCTTTTCCCAAGCCTTGATTTCCTTCCATGCCTGCTCGTTGACGGCGTTGTGGATGGGTACGATTGTGCGCATGTCGGCGGCCTCGGGATCATAGTTCTTGCGTTTCATGGCGTTGAAGAACATCTCCTCGGACGGGTAGACCCAGTTTCCACTCTTCTCGTCAACGCCTGACTCTTGCTCGTTGTTTGCCGGGCTATGTGTGGTGGCGGCAGCATCGTGACCCTCGGCAGTACCAGCACGAGGAATCGTCGAGATTTCGCGGAAAGTGTCGAGGGCACCACGTTGGGCTGGTGACATCATAGACATGTTCTTGGGCAGTATGGCCAGCCATGCGCCATGATCGAGGGAGTAGCGAGTTTGAACAGGGATCTGGCGGAGGTCATGAGGACTGTTGTTTGGTATCGGCGGCGAGGGCGTCGCTTGCGGCGGAGGTGGTGGAGCGTCTTGAGATCTCGCCTTTTTAGCCTGGTCTAGCCATGCCTGGCGAGCTTCATGATCAACAGGGCATCCAGCAGCTTCGGCTCCTCCTGAAGACATGTTGAGTGTTGTGGTGAATGATGAGTAATTATCACATGCCGAAACAAAAAGTGCAACTTGCATGAGCCAGCGGAGATGGCGGCGGCGATGGAGCGGAGGCTTGGCGGTCCGACCGAGCTCCATTCGGGGCGCGTCACTGTCGGTTGACTTCCACTTGCTGCCAGTCGCATACAATCAATCATCTACTCTTCATCAAATCTGCTTTGCTCTTCTCGACCCTTCGCTTTTGCATCCGATCCGTCTCTCAGCTACCTCACATCTCTCACCCTCACAATGAATCACTTCCCTCACGGCTGGGGCAGAGTAAGCTCCATTCCATGCCATCAACGTGCCTGTCGTATACTGATTGCCCGCTCAGCCCAGAGATGATGTTTACGGCGCATACGACTACTCCCACTTCGGCCCTCAAGACCATGCAGGCCCCATTCAACATACTCAGTCACCCATCGTTACTGGTACTTCAGTCATCGGCATCAAGTACAAGGACGGTGTTGTCATTGCCGCCGACAACTTAGGTACTGCTCTTCCGCCATGCTACCATAAAAGGCCATATCTAACATTTCTCAAGCTTCATACGGTTCCCTCGCCCGCTTCACTGATGTCAAGCGTCTGCGTGTCTTCAATAAGCAATCCATCGTCGGCTTTGGTGGCGATGTTTCCGACATGCAATACCTCGACCGCCTCCTCGGCACCCTGAGCATCAACGAGAACTACCAATCATCCGACGATGTCACCCAACTCTCGGCCAAGAACCTTCACACCTACCTCAGCAAAGTCATGTACAAGCGCCGCTCAGACTTCAACCCCCTGTGGAACGCCATCCTCGTCGCAGGTCTCGATGACAAGAAGAAGCCTTTCCTGGCTAGTGTCGACCTACTCGGTACCACCTTCAGCGCTCCTACCCTCGCCACTGGTTTCGGTGCCCATCTCGCACAACCCATTCTTCGTCGCGCAGTGCCCGATGAGGAGGCATCAGCCAAGTTGACCAAGGAGGAGGCCGTTGAGACCATCAAGGAGTGTATGAAGGTTCTCTTCTACCGCGACGCAAGGAGTATGGATCAATACAGCATCGCCGTCATCGACGCTCAATCAGGTGTCGACCTCAAGGAGACCGAGAAGCTGGAGAGCCAGAGCTGGGCATTCGCAGAGGGTATCAAGGGCTACGGTACTCAAACAGTATAGATGATGGAACTGCACGCACGTAATTCGGCATCATGACATGAAGGCGTTTTTTCTCTTTTGAGCAGAAGGGGGCTGGGTTTTGCACATCATCAATGTATACTACCAATCAAGCGGTTCTTTTGCACGTTCAAGCGTGCGACACCCTTTACGATCCTGCACCTCACCCGAATGACACTCTCTAGACTATGGCAACACACTAGCTAGCATCTTTGCAGACAGAAAGTCGGGTTTGGACAGCATCAGTTGGCCGGGTCTACGAACGCCGAACATCAGCCACAGCGTCGTCTTCCATTTCGCGAGTCACGACAATAGCCTTTCTGTTTCACGTCGGACACCTGTGACAGACCTTCCATCCTGTTTAATACAACCACCTTCGAGAAGCCCGTTCATTGCCGCCACTTTCGAATTACCATGATTGCGCAAACGCTGTTTCCGAGTGAGACTGTCTGCTTTCCTCATTTGCCTATCGCATCGTGAAGTCTTCTAATGTGTCAGCGATGGCACACGCGACGTGCAGTACAGCTGGCTCTCTCAGTTCAAAGAACTGTTTGAACAGTATCCTCCCCAGATCTGGAAGCACGTTCATCAGGCCTCCCAGCTTCGATCACTTGGACAAGTCCATGTTTCAAATTCTTGCCTCGACTCAGGAAGACAAGCTCTCTGCTTGCCCGCTCGGGAGTGCATTTTCTTCTTGTAGTCGCGTCGTCTTGGACCTGTCATGGCTCCTTTGCCACGATTGGGACGCCTTAGCCTCTTACTCTTGGTAGGTTTCGTGCCAGGATGATACTCGGCCGACATGTGCTTGACACCCACCTGAATTCATCAAGGGTCTGCCATGGTAAGCTAGCTATGACATGACTATTACCGTTGTGGAGATCGTGATTTTCTTTCGTATATCCTATCCTTCTTCCTCTCTATCCTATTCCCAGCCCTTTCCCGTGATCCAGACACGACACAGCACAACAGATATGAGCGATCCGAACACGATACCGGCGCGACTGCCGCCACCTGGATATACTAGCAATCTTATCAACCCGCACAGTACTGGATACCAACAAACGATATGCAATGTGATATGTGTGATCTTCGTCACCCTGTTTGTGGGGATGAGAATATACACGCGGATACGGCTTGTCAAATGTGTCAGCTGGGATGACTGTAAGTTTTGTTTGCTCTCATACCTCCATCATTAACCTGGCCTTGCAATGAGTACTAACAAGCGTCATCCAGATCTCATAGCCCTAGCAACGCTAGTATTCTATGCCGATGTAGGTCTGTTCCAATACATAGTAAAAGTCGGCCTTGTGAGTATCTCTTGTACCAATCTAACCAACCCCCTTCTTCTAACACATTCTTAGGGCAAACATCTCTGGGACGTCAGCGCAGCCTCCTTTTCTCCGACCTTTCTCGAAGTCTGGACTTTCGCCGCTATGATCTACTCCATCTCTATGCTCTTCATCAAAATGTCAATCTTGATGTTGTATCGACGATTGTTTCCCATCAATAACTTCAAATATCTGTGGTGGGGCTGTTTGTTCTGTACTGTTGGGTATGGATTGGGTGCAATCTTTTCGAGTCTTTTTGCTTGCGTGCCTGTCAGGGCGAATTGGTGAGTCTGATCTCAAGGAGAGATGGGGATGGCTGCTTACTGCGACACAGGGACTTGACTGTTGAGGCAGACAGATGTATTGATAAGAAGGCCTTCTATATTGGAAACGGGGTCATGAACATCATCAGTAAGTCTCGCCCTTCCACCCTTCCATGTATGCCCTTGAAAGGTTCTGACAAGCGACAGCGGATCTAATGATCTTGGCTTTGCCTATACCGATTGTTTGGAGATTGTCGCTCGAGTTGAGACAAAAGATTATCCTCAGTGTTGTGTTCACACTAGGCTCGATGTATGCAATTTCCTCTCCTTTCTCTCATCACGACCCAATGGATACTAACTCTTGTAACAGCTCCTGCGTCATAAGTCTAGTCCGCCTCCTCAGCATCATAACCTGGATCCGCGTAGGCGATGCAGATATAACCTACACCCTCCAAAGCATAGTAGTCTGGTCGTAAGCTTTCCCCCTTTCCCTCTCCATCCCCCATCACCCTCGAACCATCCACTAACACACACCCAGTGAAATCGAACTCTCAGCCTGCATAATCTGCGCCAACGCCCCCTGCCTCCGCCCCTTCTTCACAACCCACCTCCCCTTCCTATCTCTATCCGCCCATACGAACCACTCTTCCTCCAAAACCGGCAATCCCTCCCAAATCCACCAATACCCCACCACCATAGGCGGCAAACGCTCACGAGCAATCTCGCCATATCCCAACGATATGGATGCCATTTTCGACGGCACCCAAGATGTCGAGTTGGAGAATTACGATGTCGAGTCCTCTGCTGGTGGGTCAGTGGGCGAAGATCAGCCAAAGCATTCGTATGCGAAACATGGGTATAAACCTTCCACGGGGAATAAAACCATCGTTAGTGTTACGAAAGCGGGGAGCAGGGGTGGTGGAAGCAGAGGAGGCAGTTTTGATGATGCGGAGGACAAGCGATCGGTGGGGGTGGGGAGGCAGCAGAGTTTGAGGAGTATTGGGGAGGAAAGAAGAGGGAGGATATTGGGGGATAGAGCGGCAAGTGAGTTTGGTGAAGAGGGGGGTATTGTGGTGCATACTAGTTATCACGTTCAGACTGTTAGAGAAGATGTTTGAGTGCGAGAAGTGGTGGAAATCTAATGTTTTATAAATGATAACTTGATATTACCCCACGACAGTGTATATTTTGTGAATACGATTGAGGGCGTTCACATTCAGAATAAGAGGGTACGGTACAGCAGCATAGGATTTCTGCACAAGGGAGTAAACTTCAACTCAAAATACCAGCTTTTGGTTTCGTATATGGTCATAAGGACATGCATCCATCTAGGAAGTACCAGTGCAACCGACAAAGTCGTTTCCAGAGGCTCCGGTATGGGTGACGGTGCCAGCCCAGACACCCTTGGTGTTGAAGATGACTCTGTCTGCGCCAGGAGAGCCACCGGTGAAAACACCACTAGTCCTAGGTACTTTGTCAGTATACAGTTTCGAGATTACTGAGAAGGTTGCAAGTCTTCTTCTTGTTTTCTGAGACAACGTGGGAGGGCTCAATCGTGGGCAACGAAAGAAGACAAGAAGTTGAGGAAGAATAGAGTAACCAACGACGTGAGGAAAGTTGGACATACTTCAAGGGGAACTCCTCATAAGGACCCGCGACGGGGAAGTCGAAGCCTTCGTAGTTGTTGTACTTGTGGGGGTAGCTGTTGCTGCCGTAGGTGCGACCGGCTTGGTAGTCACCATATCCAGCGCTGACGGCTGAGCGGACCTGTGCGGCGGTGTAACTGGTGCTGCCGCAAGTAGTTGCTGACTGGCGAGACTCAAGATCGGTAGGGAGGGCAATGGTGGAGGCTACGAAGAGCACGGCGGTGGTGAAGACGGATTGGAAGAGCATTTTGCTGGTATTGTCGGATATGCTTGAAGGGATGCAATGGAGAGCGAATGTATGGTCGAGTACTCGAAGCGAACGGAGAGAATGATGAACCTACTGTCTTGCTGCTTTGGAGAGACAAGCTGATATTTAAGTTCTTCCACTCTGCTGATGGTCTCACACTCCTGGATTTCCAGACATCCGAAGCACTGTACCTCGTTCTTGCTATCTTATCGTCCATTGGCGAGAACGAGGGCACAAAAGTAACTTCCTTCTTAGCGAAATGTGTGCTGCACGAGGTCGGTGATAGTTTACAGCAGTCAGTCGTGCAGCAGTAACAGTTTTCCATTCCCTCCAATCGCTGGTTTCACTCGGATATGCTATGCATGCAGGATTGAACATCAAACCGGGAGAATAGAGCAGGGCGGTAAGGTTAGCACAAAGTGTCGTGCATTCATGCCTTCCTGATCTGGTAACCGCCCTGAATATCTGCTTGTCTACAGCCGAGGCCCCGAGGAGCAATATTCGCCAAACCAAAGGTATAATGGCCAGATGGCCAATGATCTACTGATAAGAAAGCACGTCTTGAGATTTGCAAGTCAGGCTTCGGCCGGTAGGAAAGAACGATTGGTGAGGAGGAGAGGAGAAGAGGTTGTGAGTTCTCCGCCTCTCCTGGATGATCGACAAGGCACGGTCCGCCGTGTGTTATTCTTGGCGTGCGGGCAACATGCCTTCCATGTCGGACGTCGCCTCTTGTGTCTGTCGACCTCTTACACTATCAGCCAATGATAAGGAACATGTGGGATAGGCGTGTGGCTTCCACCTTGTAGGCGGTCTGGTGGGGGTTCGACGATCACCTCGATAATCTTGTCAACAAGTGCTGAAGCCAAAGGCGAGGCAGGTGCAATGGTGATACGTTTACCTCCTCGAAACACTTATCGGCCGCTCGTTCGTCATAGGTAGGTTCGGAAAGATCAAGGCAGCAGAAAGTGGTTGGTAAAGACACATTGCCCCTTCGCCTTTCTCTCATGCTACGTCCTCTGAGACCCGTCACTTTTTCACGTTTCATTCTGTCACAAACACACAGACGCCTCTACCAGCAAAGACTTCGAAAAATGGATATCTCACCTGAAGTCACTCAGCGCGAAGAATACAAGATATTCTCGTCGCACATAGCCAATTCCGACAGCACCGAGACGACCTTGGAGCAGTTCTCAAAATACACGAACTCATCATTGTCTAACGACAAACTCGAAACCCACCTGCGCGAAACATGGAACAGCATCCTCCATATCGCCTCTCAAAAGCCTCACTCTTCGGAACAACAAGACTCACTTGTCAAACTGCTCCAAGCACTGGTCACTCAAGCCGATCCGCTCAATGACAGTAACGGGAAGGCGGTCGAGATTGATGGCAGCAAAGTCTGGCAAGATCTACCACTGTTTGGCCAGCAAGTCCGCGAATGCTGGAACTTCCCTGACGACCAAGAGGTGAATAAAAAGACTAGGGATGCATGGATCAACGTCAATGCCTTCATTGCACGATTGACCGCTACAGCCGTCAACGAGCATGGCGGTGAAAGACAAGAATACGGCGCTCTCGACTTCTCCCTCTACGGTATCTGGAGTCTAAGAAGTGCACTCGAGGAAGAGCTGTCGAATCTGCCTGGCAAGACCACTATCGATGCTTCGATTGGCGCTGCTGCGGTGTGGATTCTCTATGCCGGCCCCGCAATCAAGGGCCTCTCCGAGAGCGAGAAGAGCTTCAGCGGCAAGGTTGCCAAACCTGGTTTCAACTGCAAGGACAAGGAGTGGAGAGGCTACACCAAGGATCGATGGCAACTGTGGACTGAGAACCTCGCCCAGACCGAAGACATGGTGCAAGACGGTGGCATTAAGGAGCTCGTGAAGAAGGCGGTAGAGACCATGAAGTCATAGGTGCTCAAGACAATCAATCATAGAAAACGCCTTCGAGTGCCACAACGAAGATCAGGACCACGTAGAAAATACCATTCTCCAATAGACCCTTCTGGCCTAGTCTAACGACCCTAACTTACAGTAGAACTGATCCAGCTCAAAACGTCGGGGTTGAAAATTTCACCCTTGGAAGTAGATTTAATTGACCTGCCTTGCTCATAGCATTGATCTCTCCGACCGCTTTCGTGCATATCTTCTAACCCTCTGTTCTCTCGAAACCTGTCAACACGGCTTCTCTAACATTGCCTCGTTCCATCGATTCGTCTTCGGCCACATACTATCTCTCTTCGGTGCACTCCGCCTCCAGAATACTTTGCAAGCCCACATTCTGTCATCGGTCCGTTTGAATCTTGATATATTGGCCTCCACTCCGGTCACAGCCAAGCGCGGGCCTTTTTGACTGGTTATCTCTATGTACGATGCGTTTCAGGAGAAGTTCCTCACCGGATGACATGTCTTGATTGACGGGCTATCGAGAAACAGACAGGTGAATTAGTTGAGCAGGGCGAGAGCAGTATGAAGACGTGTCTTCGAGCAATAGTTGACTGATTCTTGTTGTTCGGACTAATGTTATTTGTGGACTGTCTTTCTCTGCGGACTATTCATCTCCTCGGCCTATTGTTTTTGTGCCTTCGTTGCCTTCGTGTTATCCCTCCTTGCGTTTTATCGCTCTCTACGGACTATCTCCTTCGGCAGAACATCTTGTCCGAGTCGTTTGTTCGTAGTATCGGCATTTGGTGTGCTCATGGTGAAGTCATCGATGCCCCAGTTGTGTAAAGGCCTTCTGAATCATTCTCCGGCTATAAATACCCCTTGAATTTTGCTCGCGGAGTATTGTATTGGCTCTCGCTAGCTATGTCACGGTCATACAAGATGGCACATCGCGATCTCATACTCTGCGCTCCCAAGACTGGGATTCCTACGCTTCTGTGTAGCGGCGGTGAGTTGATCAGACTACCAGACTTATGAGTACGAGCATCTGCTCTTCCGCAGAAGAAGAACATTCGAGTTGTCGGAAACGTAAGGTAGAGGTATACCTCCAGGGTACTTGCAGCATGATGAGACGCAAGACGGCCAAAAGTCTTGACTGGCCAAAGCCCTCTTCTGGAGTTGACGTTCCCAACGCTACCACTGGAGCTGTTCCGAATGGACCATTCTATGCTGCAGTCTTGATGTGTAGAGAACTCGGTGACCTTTCCGATCTCTCCGCAATCGACTCTCTCGAGAATCGAGATACGTAGCTGCATGACACCGTAATCATTGTAACTTACGCTAGCCATCCATTAACATAAGCTATCTATTATACTCTCCTTAGACACTAAATTAGTTCGGAAATTGTTATAACTCTCGATGGCTGCACGCGCGATAGTCTCTATAGCTCGCAAGAAAGTAGCAAAAGCCATGCAGAATATATAACACAGGGTGTAAAATGACTGCAAGGGCTGCAGGGTACGGTCGTAGTAAGCACAACAAGATGCAAAACATATAGCAGCAGGGATTCCTACGTGGTCACCCACGGTAGTACTAATCTGCCGTTCAACTGCTTACAGATAGTTGCTCTGCATCTTTACGACACTCCGCAAATCATCTTCATTTGGTCAACAGCTACAGACAAATGACCGACCCATGCTTGTGCAACGATGGTCATGGCTCGTTGAAAGTGCCTGGTTTCTCCGACGTTCCGCTCGATCTTGAGATCTACTCTCAGAATCGTTTTACTCATGGTGCGACCGAATGGGTACAATGGCCGAACCTGACCGCACGAGAACTTGCTATGCTTGGTCTTATGAACGACCTGACTGAAGAGCATGGTTGGCATAAAAACATATTCGACGATGATCTGATGGTAGATTGGCGTATGCAGGCACTGTCGAGACCGCTTATTAGTCCCAAGGCATGGGACTGGTGCTTAGCCGAGCTGCAGGATAAAGCTCTGTATTTCGAACAAACTGGCAACATCGTGGTCTTCAACACTGGAGCAGGAATTGTCAAATCTGATGCAGTTGCGGAAATGATCCAGACTGAGTTGAGGGACGCTGCGAAGCTACTTGAAGCGGATGAGAAAGCCCCGAGGCAGCAGGTCGTGCTGAATCTCGTTGATCCAAGCCTTTTCCCCTTGGTTTACGGTAGAACACGCGTTCTGATGGACTCAGGCCGCGTGAGTCTCGACAGTACCATCAACTCCTTCGGGCGGGGTGCAATAGTGCTTGATATTCCGCCTGGCTATTTCCGCCCTCGGAGGAACGTTCGCCGGGATCCATTATGGTCGGAGGAGGTTACCCCGAGAGCAACGAACTCCGACGATGAAAGATGGTCAGCCCGATCCCAATGGCTACCTTGTGAAGTGGACTTTATCAACAACTCAGGGACAGACGTGCGCATTACGTCTTACGTGAACAATCTACACCCGATCCGATCCCGCGCATTATATGGAACAATTGAAAAACTCATCTCCCAATCGATTGAACCATGGAACCAGATCCTTATTAAACAGAATCGTGGTCGCACTCCGATCCGGATAAGGACATACGGTGTTAAACCGGATAATGAGAGGCCTAAGTGGGCTACTTGGGACAATCTGAGAAAGCTGGAGAGCGACCGCAGCAACACCGCCTTTAAAGAAGCCGTTGATGAGATCAAAGAGTACCTCGCCTTACCTAAAAAGCTCGAGGGGAGAGAAGGGGATTAGATCTCACCGACATGGGAGACTAAGAATGGGGGGTTGTCGGAAGCACTCTACACAAAGTGGAAAAGACTAAGAACCTGGCGGCATCCTGAGCCTGGCACAGCGTTTAGTTTTGACGATTGGAAGGCTGGCCGGGCGGGAAAGACAATTATCGACAAGAAGATCGACGATCCTAACTTCAACACTTGCCACAACTTCTACAAATTTGCCCTGCAAGACAGCTTCCGCAAAAAAGGCCTCCAAGTTGTCGTTAAGATTTCATCGGTCGAGTTGACACTAGAAGACTTAGCTTATGGCGGTACTGATTGGCACCTCGACGGGATGCTTAACGACCACATTGTGGCTTCCGCTCTTTATGTGTTCGATGTTAAGAATGTAACAGAGGCACGACTTTCATTTCGCCAACAGACCAGGATGGAACAAGCGGAATTCCACTATAGCAAACACGAAATGGAGATACTGATGGAGGTGTTTGCAATTCCTAGCGATGAAGAAGACATGGACGACTTCGTCATGTTTGATTTCCCGCCCTCTCTTCAGGATCTGGGGTCAGTCGTTGCACCTTAAGGCCGTCTGCTGGTGTGGCCGAATGTTCTACATCATCGTATGGAGCCCATTCAGCTGCTTAATCCCACCGTGTCAGGACACTGCAAATTCATATCTCTACATCTAGTAGATCCTCATTATCGAATATGCTCGACAAGGAATGTACCACTACAACGACACGACTGGTAGGTTGAAGAGGCAATTAAAGCGACTAGAGCGGCCAAGCATCGCCTCCCACCGGAACTGATTTATCAAATTGACGCTGAAACTAGAGATTAGCCGATGGGTATAGAAGAAGCGGAGAGAGTAAGATTGGAGCGTGAGCAAGAGCAGAATACTGTAGACGAATTCATCATAAGGCGTGGTGCTCATAGATATATATTCTAAAGAATCTTGCAAGCGAACACTAGAAATTCAAGTTGGACACCGTATTGGATCGCGATCATCTCTGCTGCCTAGATGGAGTAGTGCTTTACTGACCCTACCCCAATTTTTATGCTAATCTTGATCTGCTGGGAGTGGTCTAGGATTGTAGTGGCTGCACCGAGGTTGCCTTCTTTGCATGCTGCATCTGCAAAGATGACCTGGTAAGGGTTCTCTGCAACCGTTTGATTAATAGCCTGTGTGCTTTCCTCTCGGTCTATGTTGATGGATATTGCTGCAAAAGGTGACGGTCTCCAGGATGGGGGAGGGCAGGTATCGATCACTGCTAGTTCTTACTGCAAGGGCAGCAGGGTACAGTCGTGATAAGCAAAAGGAGATGCAAAACATACAGCAGCAGGGATTCCCACGTGGTCACCCACCGTAGTACTAATCTGCCGTTCAACTGCTTATGTATGGCAGAGCGGACGGATGCCCAGTTTTCAGCTGACTGTGGCCGTATGTGCTTGGATTGTTAAACTTTCAACATATCAACTTGCTTTTTGACTAGCATGCATTCATGTTTGCATCACGCTTATCGAAAAAGACCAGCACTGCCTCGCTTCCTCTAACTTTGATGATACCATCACGTCCAACACTCTCTACATCCAGATCACCGGTGGCATTGCCCTGCGGAAACGACTGCCCAGCAAAGGTGGTCTTGTTCGCGCTTCCTTCATCGACATGAGGAGCAGTCAATCTCTTCAGCCAAGCTCTGGTCCCCTTCTTCGAGTGTCCATACTTGGAGATGTCCAAAGTGACAGTGAAGTCACTAGTCGAGTTGGCGTAGTAAGGCTTCGAATTAATGATGGCCAGCTTGTTGAGTTTATTCTTGACATAGAAAGCGTATGCTGCGAAATAGTCCTTGTCAACGCCTGAGGGAGTCTCAATCTGACGTATGCGCGTGTCTTGAATGGCAAATGCTTCGGCCATGAAGAGCTGGCTGGAGAAGCTGGGCAGGACTCTTGCGGGACCACGCTTTTCGCTGTTGCGAGGGTAGAACATGTCGTAGGTTGAGTAGCCTGGAGAACCATCTTGGCCCGCGGAGTTGACCTGCTGACTGCTCTGGAACACTAGCGCTGCTCCTTGATGCAGGTAAACAGCTGAAGCATTACGTGCGGCATATATCAGCTCGCTCTGAATTACCCACAGAGCTTGTGCGAAAGTGTCGGATACGTTAGGGTTGCCGGAGCACGAGATGGAGTTGAACTCGCCGATGATCCAGCGGTTGCCTGCGTCAAGTGCAGCCTTGGCAGAGGGATAGATCTCTTCATCAGCATAGCGTGCAAGCTCGGTCTGATTAAGGATGTTCTGGGTGGTAGCCAACACCGCTCGAGCTGGGTCGCAGGTCGAGAATGGATATGAGTGTATGGAGTAGTCGGCCACCTGATCGTCCGAATTGATACCGGCAGGAATAAGAGCAGCAGGTCGAACTTCCAGACCACTCTTGTCAGTAGTCGCAGATGATGCCCACCAGCGCTCACTGCCAAATTCAGCAGCTGAATCGTTGCCCAAAGTTCTGTTGACGGCTGCATCGATCTGGTTTGTCCAATTCTTCCATTGCTGGACGTATGCTGCGGTACTATTCTTCCATCTCGAGCTCGGGTAGTTTGTAGGCTCATTGCCAAGCTCGAAGAAGCTGATACTATCATTGCTTGCATATTTCACAGAGGCAACCGCCATGTCTCTGGCAATGTCGAGGGAATTGTTGCCAAAATTCAGCGTGGAGACGAACTTGGTACCCTCAGGGAAGTTCAACCAGCTCTCGTAGTAGGCAGGTCCGACTGTAGTACGATAGACGCCACCTTTCGGATTTGTGGTGCGAACTGGGTCTGCACCTGCTGGGTCGAATATCATAGAGTCCATTGTAATGCCTCCGGGCCGGATCGTTGGTTGGCCACCATGATCCACGATACGATTGAGTAGGTTGAAAGCGAGCTGGTTGGGGCTGCTAGAGTTGCCAAAGAACTCTACCCAAAACGCAGGTTCGAACGAGAAAGATGCGAAGGAAGGGTCGTGTTCTATGGATGCGCCAGGTGCAGTTTTTGGTATGTTCAGAGAGACAGCATCGCTGTGACCTCCAGTCGGTTGAGAGACGACAGCACGGGCTGCCAGGAGGACACTTGTATAGGAAGCCAGCCTAATGTTCGATGACTGCGGGAACCTCATGACGAGAAGAGAGTGCTATCCTGCGAGCTCAGAAGGAAAGGCGAAAGAACACATCGAGGTTGGCAGAACGTGATATATGCATTTCTGCTTGAAGAACTCGGGATAGTACTAACCCGAAGTATGGGCTCTCGAGCGGAGTAAGGCATAGAATACGATGATGATCTCTGCTGTTTATCCGGTGCATGTCAAGAAGAGACCTCATCAGCTCCGGCGGGCACGATCTTCAAGAAGCCGCCCCATCAAAGTACTGATCACATCATACACAGAGGAACAACCACTACCGCAGCTCATTCTATTGGCCGATGGTATTTTTGCAACATGTCTGCGGGCCTGCGGCTAGATCCTTGCAGGCATCGGGCAAACCAGTCGACGGAAGAATGTGGGGGAAGAGTGCTTGGCTGTCACTCTATGATGTGCACCTTCGTGCTGAAGATCCTCCAGATTGCATCTCAGATGTAACGTTTACTCATCAAGCGACTTGAAAAATGGGAGCGACCCTAATAAGAACAGGAGTTTTGCTGGGCTGATGTCTGAGGTACTCGCCCAATCACCAGTTCAAGAGTTGTGTCTGAAGAGGAGTATTATCCCGACAAAAGAAGAACATAAAATTGTCAAGACGTTGTACGAATAATCCTATTTGATTTGTAGAGAAAACTGAAAAGTGGTATTTGTGGGATGCCTCCAACTTACCATGGGTATCAAACCGAAATTCATCATAACTCATCTCCTTCACCCTCTAGAAGTACATATTCTAAGATATCACTCAAAGTCAGCAAACCCTTGAGCTTTTTGTCCTCATCGATCACGACGAAGCGATGAACGCGTGATTTTCGAATTGTGTCGAAGATGGAGTCCAGGCGGTCGTTGAGAGTACAAGTGAAGATGCCAGGGAATTCCTGCAGACATGTCAGCTATGATCGCGTCCAACGAAGATCCCAATCGTTACCTCAGAGCGCTTGAGCAAGGCCTCTCCGACCGTCAGGTTCAGATCGTCATATACACCGCCCTTAATGAGTGATATGACATCGACTGCTTCGAAAACGTTGACAACACCACCTGTTTCGACGTTAGCAAAAGGCGCCCAGATACGTTCGAGCAGAGATTCGTACCTTCGCTGTCCAGAATTGGGACGTTTGATATGCTGTACTTAACAAGCAAATGAATCACGTCCATGACGGGAGTTTCCATAGTGGCTGTCTGCAGGTTGCCGTAAGTCCCGCAGTCAATGTCTCGCAGAGGCTTGCGCAGATTTTGAGTGTCTTTGACGTTGACGGCGACGAACTTGAGGATACGGTATTGAGTAAGGACACTGACTATCATGGCGCGCTGTGTCTCGTCATCGACGTCTACAAGAGGGATGCGACGAGCGCGAGACTCGAGCATACGACGACATGCAGTGTACAAGGACTGGAGAGGATGTACCGAGACGGTCTCGATGGGTTGTACGCCAATGGCTTTTTCGATGTCACGGAGACTGTTGAGGCGGAACTGGTCGACCTGTGCTAGGGCATCGGGATTCTGCCAGTAGTATTGAATGACATTGATGTAGTCCGAGGTGGTCAAGAGGCCGGCGAAGGTTGAGGTCTTGGAGTCCCAAAGAGGAGCGGAGACAATGCCTTGTTTGAGAAGTCAGTCGGAGGGGCTGACGAGGGGTAGAGGGTCTTGTATGCATACCATTTTGAATGAGGATGTTGAGACTCTTCTTGACCAACAAGGCCGTGTCAAAGACAATGAGGCGGTAACTGAGGGGCAGGACATCGTAGCTGGTGCGAGCTTTGAGGAATTCACGGATGGCTCGCTGTAGACAATGAGTTAGTCGAGGTTTGGTGGGATGGCTATGTGGGGGTTGACTGACCAGGCCATCAAGCTGCTCATGGTCGAGCGGACTCATCGGACCCCGTGATTTGGATACATGGCTTCTCTCACGAGGGCGGAGGTAATCGCTGGGCGCGACGAAGGCAGGCGAAGATTGCTGTGCTTGGGTCGGTGTGGGAGTCGAGGCGGACGGGCTGAGACCTGGGATGGGTTCGTTCAAAGGCCCGGCTGCGCTTGCATCGGCCTCTGCCATGGTGGGACACTGCAACTCAGTCCAGTTGATCTATGCGCAACGTATAATCATCGACCTGGGCGGTATCGGATTTGCTGCTGTCTCTTTCACTTGATCTTGATCTTGGACTGCTCCTTCCCTTCACCAAGCATCATGTCCCCGCGACTCTCGGTCCAATGATCGCTGCACCGTGCTCGGACCCGCGTTTTTGCGGAGAGATTCGAGAGGCCCCAATCAACCATCCACCAAACGCCTCTTCTTGAGAGGGCTGTCTGTTCCGTCTCATGCCTCTGAAACAAAACAGAATCGTTTCTCATTTATGGAAGCACTCATCAGATTTTGTGTGTGTCCAAACGCTTGCATAGCACGGCCGCCCAGAATTGCTACTCACGTGCCTCTTGCTGTCTTCGGCTCTATCCGCTTCCATTGTTTCAACAAGTGTGCCTTCTATTATGCATCTCTTCGCTGCTTCCTTTCCACGAATGATTGCAATGAACTCTACAGCCTGTTTGTGGCAAGTCATGCGAAGTTTTCAGGTATTGTAGGCCGAGGCAGGCAGGGAACACCTTCTTCTCTGTTTGACATGCCGTCTGTCAATGTCATCGCACTGGTGCTTCCCCAAATGCCTACCGGCTTTAAGCTTAAAATTACCTATTTCTCAAGCCACAATCCCATCTCTTTCGTCACGCTTGACGGCCATCACCATTTCGACCGAGGCACCACGGTACGTCTGACGAGAAAACATCTTGACCATAACGCAGCACAGTCCAATCGGTACGATCCCTTTGTGCGAATCATACGTGCGATTGCCTAGACTGGCCATCGTGCCGTCGTTGATCCGCAGATCCACGCCGATCCATGGCCCTCAAATCCGGTCCAGTGACGAGTAGCCTTTTACCAAACAACCCGTCTCTGCCAGCTGAACCAAACCAACGAGGCAAGATCCAGGCGTCATGGCGATAGTCGGTTTGTGGCAGCCTCTTAAGGTAGGTGTTTTGCATCTGGTTTCGTGTTCCTCTTTGTCCATCAGTCTCTGTATATCCCGACATACGACATGACGCCGCTATCAATTCTAATTCTTGGTGTATTGGCTGAGTTCAGCTCTGCCTTTCCCGGCATGGGAAACATGCGAAGAGAGGCTGGTGTGCTCCCTCGCAGAGCCGCGGCCTCTGCTGTTAGTTCAGCAAACACTGCTGCCAGTACCTACCCAGCCTGGCATCCAGCACAGAAGGGAGAAGGTAGTAACATGTCTGTCTCCTAAACAAGACACCTTTTTAACCAGTTCACAGTTCGCTCACCATGTCCCGGTCTCAACTCCTTGGCCAATCACGACATTTGTCCACGAAGCGGCAAAGGATACACTATTCCAATCTTGACTGATTGCTTGAAGCGAGGCTTGAACGTTGGCGGCGACTTTGCTCTGGTCGTAGGCACGGCAGGCATTGGGTCCAACCCCAGCCCTCTGACCTCTGGCTTGTACTTCGACCTTGATATGCTGGATCGACATGACTTTTTGATTGAGCACGACGGCTCATTGTCCCGTGCCGACACCATCACGGGCGACAACCACAGTTTCAACCAAACCATCTGGGACACTGTGCTCGCGTACTACAGTGGTATGACAGATGCTACCATTCCTGTTGCGTCCAAAGCCAGATTCAACCGCATTCAGACGGAAGCTGCCAGAGACCCCAACTTCAGCTACAGCCCTGTCCAATTCATCCTATCGTATGGAGAGACCGCACTTTACCTGTCCACGATGGGTGACCCAATCACTGGAGTTGCTCCCTTGGAGTACGTCCGCAGCTTGTTCGAAGAGGAAAAACTCCCTTACGAGCTTGGCTGGCAGCCACCAAAGACGACGACAACCTTGGCCAGTTTGGGAGCGATGGCTCTTCAACTCAACCTCGCGAGCGGTGAACAGGTTCCTGAAGGCGTGATTCTGGGAGAAAAGAGTCTGAGAGCGGCACTGATCGGCCTCAACGCTGCCACCGGCGAGATCGAGAACAATGTTGTCTATGCTGTTGCGAAGCTGACTGGTGCGCTCGGTAGCTTGACTGGTGTTTTGAAAGGCTTGACCGGTTCGTAGTGTGTGTTCATTTTTCTGAGGGAGATCGAAACACATCGCATGTTTCTGCCCGATCGGGTATTAAATCGTATGACTTTCTTTGTATATGCAATGCCCACATCCGAGATTTTTGGTTGTACAGTTTCACCTCTGATCAGAGTGTGCTACTTGCTAAGACTTAGGTGTACTGAAATCTGATATACTTATTGGACCCCCTGAACCCGGGTACAATCTCCCACATGTCACACAGTAGAACTAGAAACTGCTGGGAAGTCAGCAAATGTAAGCAAGCATAGAGTTTAAAAGGAAGAACATGTATCTCTCCCATTTATACTTGCAACGACTTCTGAAGCACTATTGCAATTTGCAACACACAAGAGTAAAGTCGTCCATATCCAACAACTCAGCGTTTAAAGCAAGATCTAACAAGCAACACAGTCTTTCCAGAATGCCTTTCTATATATCCTAGATCCATCGCCGTATCCGACCAGCACACCAGAAAAACAAATGTGCCACATATCAGTCGTTTCCACCAAATATCGCATACCACCCTGCAACAATCAAACCTGCAGCACGAATTCCGAGATTGTCATTCAATGTGATTACAGAAGAGTCATGGGCGCTACAGACACATGTGCCAACCCAAAGAGAGTGTATATGGGCGTCAGATGCGTCAAGGGCAGATGTCCATTGCATAGGCATTTCATGCAGGATGATGTTTGAGAGGATATCTATTTCACTCTTTGTTTCAGAGGTTAGGAGTCTTCTATGTTGATGCTTTGAGTATGCATCGGCCTAACCAACTTATGTTCTATACTTTACGTAGTCGCAAGACGAGTCCCAAGTTCTTCAAACCTCCAGTATATGTGTCTGCTTGCCTGGAAGCTTTAAAATGTTGATTTCAAAGAGTCACGAAGACATGAACAACAAGAGATTATGAGTGACGATCATAATTGTGGTTCCACAAAGCTACAGAACGAAAACGAAAAACAGCAACATTAGACTGTGTAGAAGCCATCCACATATCATCGAATTTCCATGGAACGCTCTATCCGAGTCAGTCGTCGGCAATCTCGACTATCAACAGTTGCTCATCTCCAAGTCTGAAGAACGTTCAGGCCCTGAACACGACCAGCATTGCCGTCCTCGTTTTCCTTGGGTTCGGCGGCTGTGGCCTTGCACTTTGAGGCATGAGCAGGGTAGTGCTCCTTTTGGCATTCCACAGAGCAATAGTTTCTTTCCTTGCAACGACTGCAACGCTTCAGAGCATTTCCGTCTTTTGCTTCCTTCGCACCGCAATTGCCGCATGCATCATCGGGTTGCTCCTCGCGGGCTTTGCGGAAGCCTACGCAAAGGGCCGAATGTTTAGGAGTATGGGCCTTCTGGCAAAATTTCGAGCAACAGAGTCTCAAACAGGCGTTAGTAAATCGCCACCAAGAAGTTAGGAGAACCGCTTACCTCTCCTTGCAACCGGCGCAGCGCTTGAGGTTGCTTCCGCCCTCACACTGCTGGGCACCACAATTTCCACACACGTCGACAGGTCTGTTGAAGTCGCCCCAGATGCGCTCGATGGTGGTGTTCTGCTGTGTGATCTCCTCGCCGACAGGCACCTTTTCAAGTCTCATCCAGGTGATCTCGGATTCCTGGTAGTGAGGATTGCCAGTATTGACGGTAAGGTTCAAGCCCTTAGAGTTGAAGGGGTAAGGGACGCCGTTGCGGTATTCAAGCAGAGCTTTGCCAAAGCGAGCCTCACCGACTGGGGGAAGGCGGCATTTCTTGTAGCTAGCAACGAGCTCTTGACGACACCAATCAGGGATATGACAACCAAGCTGCATAGCACAGGCAGTGAGTAAACAGAGGGCGTTGCCGCGTCCCTTATCGCGCAGGTCGTTGACCATACGGATGAAGACGCCGCTATCAAGATGTTGTTGAAGCAGGTCTGGGTAATCAGAATTGTACAGAGTGAGATACAAGTCGTCGGGCTCGTCACTGGCAGTATCTTCCTTGTCGTCCATATCCATGTCACTGTCGCTGGCGCTGTCGCCTTCTTTTGCTTTGGTTGGCTGCTTCTTGAAGGAGTACTTGGCTGGATCGGCCAGGATCTTTTCCTTCACCTTGTTGAGATCGGCAGACTCATCAAGCAGACAGATGGTGTCAAGGTCGTCATCCGACTGGAACAGATCATAACCCCAAGCTCCCTGCAAGATGTTAGTAGGGAACATTTGAGCAGGGCATTGCACACTAGATGCTCACCATGATTGCGAAGAGAGGGCGCGATGTGTGATGAAAGTGATGGGGCTAAAGTGTGTGAACAGAGAAGAAGTTGTGAGAGCTTCGCGGCGAGAACGGGAAGAATTAAATGGAAGGCGCGTCGCAGGCTACAGTGTTATCTTCCCTTCATTTGTCTGTCTCAACAAACAAGAGCTGCTGTCGGCTACCTGCATGCCGAGAGCTTCATTGCAGATGCACCACATTCTCACCCGATCCATTGCATACAGGTAAGCGAGGTAGCAATTCTTCTCTAGATTGCGAAAGGATGCATGCTGTTCCTCCCAAACTGCTCCCACCTCTTCAAGTGTTTGATAATTTGAGATGGTCTGCGAAATTTGAAGTCTCGTACTCGGTAGCACCAGTATATCGATACAATATCACACAAGCAGAGGCCTGTACTCGAGTGAATCATCCAGCACAGGACCAACGACACCAGGTCTTTACCAAGATGCACGATGAAGGAAATTGGTCGCAAATCGGGGTGACGGTCTATGTTGACATTTGACCATACCGCCTTCCTCTCTCGGCCTTTCTGCCGACGCTTCCAGACGGACATCAAGTGTTCGAATAAACCTACCACCTTGTCGCACAACCCATAGGATTATTAATTTCCAGTCTGTTGTTGAATATTTGACTACAGAACTTCAATCACAACTGCAAGAAATTCTGAAACACTTGAAGATTAGTTGACTTTGATGCACTCGGCGACGACTCAGTAGATCAAATCTGGATTGATCGTTATTGGCCAGTTCAAGAGACCAATCGACTTCGGATTCCCGGATGCAACAACAAAAGATCCACGTCGCTTACAGCAAAAGCTCCTTTAGGCTTCCATATCATCCATGTATCAGTGCTTACAAGAGTTTGTCCCAGTGTAGGGACTATGGGCTACGTTTTGTTCAATTGTTACACACTTTCATGCTCTCTGGCAACCCCACTTCCTGTCGACCAATTCATCGAATCGCATACACATCGCCCGTCAATATTACAGGATATGCTGCGGCACTCTGACCGACAGACATGTGTTGTGCGGAATATATTCAACCAGAACCAAACTTCGTCCCCTAGTGTGTTCTACTTTGCAGCCACCGGAAGGCGTTCAACTTTCATACCAGGTCATTCGTCCAAAGAAGAATAGCTCTGCAGAGCTGTCTCAACGAACGTCGAACTCATCGTCAGATCCATTGTACCTCTCGGCAGTTGCCTTGGAAGGTGCCTGGGAGCCTGAGACGTCGGCGTATCCCGCTCTGGTATTCCTACTCTCGGATTTCCATTAATCATGCAGAGGCATTATGCGTGAGTTTTTCAATATCATTGCAGTTACCTGGCTTCAACATCGACTATTCTATACTCTCCCGGCAGAAAGGCATTCTCGAGCAGATCACAATAGCCACGTGGGAATACTTCGTTTGATATATCATCATGACCTAGGATGTTCTGCCAAAAGAGCAGATGACTCTTGTATTTCGCGAATTGGATTATGAGTTGGTTTGCGGTCGCACAGAACATTCTACACTAAGAGCTTTCCTATGACTCCTGTGCCATACAGACGCATAGAAAGTCCTCTGTGCCAAACGAAAGTAACCCAGCAACCTTCTTCCTCTTACCATCTACTCATCTACTCATCCACTCATCTCACCTCCTCATCTCAAACAAGATGCCTACCAACATCCCCTTCACAATGAAGACGCGCTCAAGCGTCCAAAAGCAACACGAGGTCAGAATTACACACAAATTCACGACCATCAACGGCAGACGAGCCGTTCAGCTCTTCACGGAGAGCATCAAGGGCAAGGGATCCATGACTCTATTCCTGAGTCCCAGACCTTCGCCAAAACTCAGACTGGGTAAAGTTCCCAGAAGGCTATTCACCAAAGCCGCAACACCTCCCTGCCTGCTTCATCACAATCCTCTGGCAGACGACGACGAGAAACCCATGGTATGGACAACCAGCAGCCTTACCGACAGCGAAATGTTGGATGCTCAGACGACCAGCAGCAACCACCTCGCCGACAAAATCATCGCCGCTGCCGATGACAAAATTGAGATTGATTCTGCAGAGAGCGATATCACAATGGCTGGCATCGAATCAGAAGCTCTCGCAGAAGTGGACGTAAAGATGGAGGACTTCGACGACGAACATGTCGACATCGAGATGAAGTAGGCCTCCCCGGGCATACCATCAACATTGCCTTGCTTTTTTTTTTTCTACCCATTATCGCATCAAAACCATCAACGAGCATCCTTGGAGTTTTGGATGTTTGAAATTATCAGGGTCGTCGGTCACATAGAATACATTGTTTGGGAATTCGGAGTACGGTATATTTGGGATTGATGGAATGATTGGAGGATTTTAGAGGATACCATACATGTCGGGAAGTCTTTGATACACATCATCAAAAGAATCATGAATTTATACACCACGAACACCTTCCTCGTCTGTCAAGTACCATCAGTGCGTGTTGGTGGAAGCTGTCTGGCATTTTCATCTAAACGAGACTTCAAGATTGCTAGTCCTGTTAGATCTCATGGAAGAACTTGCAATGGGCACGATAGACAGCAGAAAGAGGAGGCACACATGTAGTAGAGGACCATTATTTTTGTCCAGCTACCTGAGAAGTAATAGAAAAAAAGCCATATCGTTATTTCCGGCGGGTATCGATTATGTTGTCGTCAAACGCCCTTCAATTCTTGCTGCCGTTTCTGCACCTTTTCGTCTCGTACTCGAACCTCCATTGTAGTGCTCGCCCCATGAGCACTTCACACGCGTGTGTGGACTGGAATTGGGGTGGCCATTTCTGACGGGTGTTCATCCGTCCCCAGTGAATCACAAGCAAATAAGACAGCTAGGTAGATTATCAGGATATTCAGAATTCTGAGATGTTGACCTTCTGGTTGACGAAGTCCCATAGCATTTTAATGAGCTGGTCCGGAAGAGTGTAAAGGTCGACGTGGAACTCGCCGTCTGTACTTCATGTTAGTGTCAAAGTGTTTATCGCAGTGGCCGAAAGACGTACTCTCAACATCATTCTTGGTGTATGTCTCCTCGGTCTTGTTGTCGTGGACCAGTTGGACGACGTGCAAGAGGTCGTCCTCACCGAGTCTCTCCAGACCCTCGGCCAACTTCTCCATATCGACTTGCTGTTGTATTTGTCAGCCACAATCGTTCTGAGAAGCAGGAGAGTAACGTACAGTCTTGGAAGTCTTCTTTCTCTTCTCGGGCTTGGGAGCACCGTTGGCATCGCCCACTGGCCCAGATTCCCTCAGTCTTTCTATGAGTTCGGGCTTGGGGTTGCGGAAAGTCTGTGTGTTGTTAGTCGTGGGTTGAACAAAGGGCTATGGGTCAAGACATACAAACTGCTGCAGACTCTCATAGCGCTCTTGCTGGAAGTTCAAGTCGTGGAAGACAGTCTGTTCGCCCTTTGGCTGGGAGAAAGGTTGAAGGACAATAGACATGTCGAATTCACCCCATCCTTGCTCTTGAATCCTGAAAGGAGGGTTCTTCAGATCTGCATTATGTATTCACGTCAACATCGGTCTCTTTCAGGAAGGTGGGCTTGAAGCTCGAGTAGAGCTGGGGCGCAGCGTACGTTGTGTGGCGCGCTTGCCGAAAGACTCGTGCAGGCGGTAGGTCACCTTCTCGAAACAGGTGGCGGGCAGTTGTTCGTCGTTGGGTCCTACTACGTAGATCTCGATGCTCCACTCGCGCATAGGGAAGCCCTCGACTTCTGAGGGGACATCAGGCCTGTGGGTGGAAGAGGACTTGTCAGATCGGTCTTTGCGGCGAAGCTAGCAGGGGCAACAGCAGCAACATACAAGACGTGCTGCTCAGTAACGAGCTTGATCTGACGCTTAATCTGTAGGCGCGTCAGTATGCCGAAAGGCCAAATGGATGGGGAAGTTGGCGCACATCAGGCATCGTGGTACTGCGATGAAACTGGGGTAGAATGAGAAGGCTCGGCGCGGAGATGTGTTATATGATATTCACCAGAGACGGGTCAATACAGCGGCAAGGATGTTTAATGTAAGAATTAGATGGTTAGACACGACCCTCTGCTTTTGCGACGCCAGACGCGACAGCTGAGCGTGTAAAGTTCCATTTGCGGGGAGCCTTGAGGCTTGCTTGGCACAATGACGACGGTACAATTGTGAACCGAGAATTCCCCTTTCACACATGCAAGACAAGAAGTGACTGGAGGTATTGTGAAAGAAGATCCGAAGACGTAGATACATTAACCGTCATGTGCTCTATCTAGATGAAGGCGCTAAGGAGACTGGGGAATAATCATCATCATCTCGGGGCCGTCAACGAGAGATCAGGGAATTTGGGGAGGGGGGATGCAGTGCAGAACGCCCAGAATGCTGAATGCAGAATGCATCTCGGTGTCTTCGTCAGATGTGGGTCGTGATGTGGGCGAGGAAGATGTGGCATGTGCATGTGATAGGGGGGCTTCAAGGTGTTGGTTGGATTCTGGGCCTGGCTACTGCTTGGTGGTGCACAAATGGCGGCGTGGTCATCTGGTTACTAGACCGGTATCTAGTCAGTCTTGCTGAAAAGGGCCTCGTTCTCCTGCTGGGCCTTGATGAAGGCCTCCTTGAACAGGTTGGCGTCTGGAGATACGTCAGCATGGATTCAGAAGCGCAAACAGTGGCACAAAACTCACTCTCGCTGTTGCCGAAACGGATGGCAAGGGTCTGAGCCTCAGGCTCGCCCTCGGAAACATCGGCGGAAGCGTTCCAGACCCATGAGCGGTCGCTGCCGACGTTGGGGGAGAGCTTCATGTCGGGGACAACGTAGTGGTTGGCGCAGACCTTCAGGGTCTTGTCACGACGCATGACAAGTCTGGTTCTGCCGTTCTCCTTGTGCTTGAGCAGACGGACCTCACCGGTACCACGCTCCTTCCACTCTCTGCTGTCACGGTCGAACTTGAAGAGCTTGGCGCGCATCTTGAAGGTCTGCTCCTCACTCTCCTCGTGTGTCTTGGTGTCGACTTTCTCGGTAAGGTGAACAACGGGTTCGAAGTGGACATCGGGCTCCTTGTCGTCGACCTCTTCCTCCTGTGGAAGGTATATCAGCATCTCGTATCGAATAGATAAGGTGCAGGTAGCGAGCGCATCATCTTACCTCGTCACCGGTCTTTGCTACGGCAGCCTTGGAGCTTCCGCTGGGCTCATCAGCGCCCTCGTCCTTCTCCTCAGCCTTCTCCTTCTTGGGACCACCACCGAACATGCTGAAAACATTGTCCTTGACGGCGGAAGCGGTTGCAGCGGCGGCCTCGGTGGCTTGCTCGGTGACGGTCTTGGTCTCCTCAGTCTTGGGAGCGTCGGTGGCGGCGACGTCCTTGGGCTTGTTCTCGGCTTCGGACATGATTGCGATGTGGGAGTCGATGTGATGGGGTTGTGTTGAGAGTGCCTTGGTTGGCGAGACGTTGATCAGATGGATTGTTTGGTGGATTGCAGTCAAAGGAACCTCAAAAACACAAAGCAGCCCCGCGGCAAGCAGCAAGATTCTGGCGCAGCCTCTCGCCGCGAACGGGCCCCTTTTGTCCCCTTGGCTCTTGTTTCATTCGCTCCTTCACGTTTCGCCAACGTTGCCAACGTTGGTCCTGCTGCTTGCTAGCTGCGTCACTGGGGCCTGGAGAGAGCGCTTGCCTGTCTTCCGGCGAGTCCGCAATATTACTCCTCCGTACGATAAACACTTGCAGCTCCGTAGCAACCAACACTTCGCTCTTTCCTCCATTCAATCCACTCAGTCAACACAATGATCCTCCTGCCCCGCCCGTGATCCGCTAGTCTCCAACATTTCCTTGTTCAATCATCAACCAACATGGCTCCATCGTCCTCCGTTGGCTCCGATGTTTTTGCCATACTCGCCTTGCTTTCTATCTCGACAACAGTCATTCTTCTTCTCCGATACTACCTTCCTTTACGAACTACTCCCGCCTATCTTCTGATTCCTGTCTTCTTGGCCCTCGCCCTCCCGTCCTCCATCGTCCTCCTGGTACCAATTGACTTGGCCTCATCGTCCGGAACCGACACAGAAGGCCAAAGAGGAATATGGCTGCCCGACAACGTCATGCTGGTCGCATGGCGACTTGCATACTGGCTCACCTTTTGCTTGACATGGTCCGTCGACTTCCATATGATTCCTCCACTTCGTTCACGCTCCCGCTAACACATTATCCCTAGGTTTGTACTCCCTCTACTCGGTGAGTACTGTGACTCAGGCTACCGGGAACCCAAGGACCGATTCATATATTCTCTCCGATCTAATGCGCGCTACCAACTCATCACTCTATCTCTTGGAACCACTGGCGCAATCTACTTCTTTTGGCAGAATCACAATGATGATACTACAACCAAGGCCACAACACTCAAGGCTCTAGTCATGGCCATGGCTTATGCATACGGTCTGATTCTGTCCATCTACCTTATGGGTCATGGACTCGTTGCCATACCACGCCGTCTGATCAGAGATGCGACTGTCAGTGCCAGATTGAGGAGGCTTCAGACTCATGCGCCGGGGATACACGACAAATTAGATGAGGCCATTGATGATTTAGCACAGGTCGAGGCTCAAATCCTGCAGCTGCGCCAGCGCAAGAATGCCATGCCCAGGGATCTACAAGACTGGGTAGAGGAACTCTACGACACATCTAACCTGCCCGAGTCACGTCCCACTGCCATATCTGCACCTGCACCCCCACCCGTCGTGACGGAGAGATATATGGCAGAACTTTCTCGAAAGGTAAAGCGCGCACGACACAAGCGCGCTCGCTTTACAGGCGAGTGGAATCACTTGGTTAGGCAAGCTGCCAGACTGCAGTCGCTCATCGATTTTCCTTCATCGCAACGCCCAACATCAGCCAACATGCGCTATCATGTCCAGGTTCACGTTTTTCCTGCCCTTCGCATCGTTGTGGGTGTTTTCCTTGCATGTGCATCCGTTGGGCTTATCTGGTCAGAAGTGGTTCATGAGAAGGCGCCCAAGCTGTCCTTGGTCGGCAAGAGTGTTGTACACCACCCCTCAAGCTCTCGAGGCCAGATCGGCTTCGCTGGTCAGATGATTTCCGCTGCATGGCTGCTTTACATGTGTGCTGCAGCCTTGTATTCGGTGACAGAAGTCAAGGTCTGGGGTAATCGTGCGCTCGTACGTCGTCAGACCTATGCTGAAAGCGCTTGTTGGTACAGCTTGCAAGTGGCAAAGCTTACAGTGCCGCTAAGCTTCAACTTCATCACCATGATTGACCCTACTATCAGCGAGGGTACGACTTTCTTCCGCTTCCTCGGACGGCTGATCAATCTGACACCGGTCATTGGTAACTTCTCTGCTTACTTTCCTATCGTTGTCTTGCTACCTGTATTCGCGACTCTCTTCAACCTATACGGCAAGGTTAAGAACATCATCGGATTCGGCGTGATCGAAGACGAACACGACGAGCCAGGGGCTGGCACTTGGCGTGAAGGTCGTATTCTTATCGAACGCGAGCTGCAGGCCGATGGATCACAGCTCAATATTGCTTCTTCGAGCCTGTTGTCTTCAGCCGAGCCATCACCACGCCATAGTGCCGATCTCAATCGACCATCTCGATTGACCAACAACAATCGCGCCTCTGCCGCCAGAAGAGCTGCAGCACGCATGCCTGCTGAAGATGAAGACACCAGCGACCGCGCCTTCTTCCAAGACGTCGGCCAGCGTATGCGCAACACATTCGATACAGTGGAGACGCCGGCATGGCTTAGAGACATAGGCGAGGGTATCAAGAAGCCCAAGTGGATGAGTGGAGACAACGACGACGGTGGTCAGGGCTCAGGAGAAGGAATCAATTTCTTTGGAAAGCTGTTCGGCGGCGGCGGCGGCAGCAGTAGCAATGGTAATATCAGATTGTAGTATTAGTTAGACCTAGGCTTTTTGTTTTTAGCGAGGTGTTGGGGATACGTACGTAGATTGTTGGCTTTTGGAGGCTTCGCACAAGTAGGATCTCGAAGAGTCCTATCTCGCAAACAAGACGAAGTATTTGTACATGCAGAAACTTATGATTATGTACATGGCTATCTAGATGGTCTGTTGTCTGTCTGTCTCTCATAATACTTGAGACAAACTTTTCATTTGCTTGAAGATCCTTGTCATCTTTCCTTCAAACCACCAAGACTTTTGCTCACAATCACGACACCTTGGTGGTCCTATCATTGCACAACCCGAGCAGATGATCTTGATATCCAGGAGTAAGCCCTTGTGGTTCTTGTCATCGTTGAACCTGGATACCTTGACCCCTGCTCCATGAGTGTTCGCACGAAAATCATTACCGATGAGGGCATCCTGCCAATCTCTCCCTTCTTCCGGGATCCGTTGGTAATCCATCAACACACTTAAAGTGCAAGAAGCATACATCTCGCGTGTCATTTGTGGGTGTGTGCGTAGCAACGGCGGTAGTCTGTAGTGGGCCCTGTGTTCTCTACTGATATACCGTAAGTGGTATCGAGTTATTCCGACTCCTTTTAGTTCGAGGGCATATTTGTAGATTGTAATTCGGACTTCAAGAGGGAGCATCAAGAAGGTTGTCGGCTTTTGCTTTTGGGCTCCTGTATTGATGAGGATACGGAAATTGCGGTTTGAGATTGTCGAGTGGAAGATTGTTCCTTCTTTTGGCAGTGACTTGGAGTCAAGTTTTGTCATGGTTTGAACCGAGTCTTTTGGGATGGTGTGGACCAATGGACCCGGTGTGCTTCGATGTCGAAGTTCTTGTATGGAATTTTGTGGTGGAGGCAAATCTGCGCCTGATGTGTATGACCATACTATTGTTTGTGGTGACATCTTGGTCAATGTTCTGATTTCTTTGCGACCGCTGTAGTGCGATGAGAGCTTCAACAGATCAAACTTGGGCCCTCTTATCGAAATGAACACTCGTGGAGCGACGAATTACTCACAAGTGCTGTGCGTACCGTGAATTGCATGAATGACTGCTTTGACAGCCGCACGAGTCATCGCAGTGATCAGTCGCAATCTTGCTCACGAACGCTTCGAACATCTTCTAGGTAAGCATTTTGATCATTGAGTATTACATATATGTACATGCCTAGACGACCATGGTCTCAACTGAGCCTACAGGGCGGCCGGCGAAGCCGACGAAACCATCAACCACGTGCTTTCTCGTCGGCTCCGAGCTGACGTTCTTGCCTGCCAGGTAGCCCATCCAGATCAGCCTGCTGATTCTAGGATCCTCGACCTTGCCGACTCTCTCGATGCCGGTGCCCTTGGCGGGGTCTTCGAAGAGGACTTCCATGGAACCAGGAGCATCTCTCAACATGAGGACAACAGAGCCCTTGGGGGTGCGACCGCCGCTGAACATGCCCTTGAAATCACGCATGGCGTCACCGAAAGATTCATTCTCGTAGTCGGCAGTGATGATTTTGGAGTTGGTCTGCTTGACTCTGTTGACCTCTGTCGTAGCACGCTTGATTCCGTTGACCCAACCGTCGCGCAGATGAGCAAAGTCGGTGTTCTTGGAGGGCACAACACGCCATGCGGAACGGATGCCCTCCTCACGCAGAAGTTGTTCCCAGATCTCAACGCTAGTGTCAGGGTCGAGCATACGTTGCTTGAGACCGTCCTTCTCGCCGGGCACGAGTGTAGAAGCGTCGGGGTTGATCAGGTGGATGAGACGGGCCTGGAGAGTCGAAATATCTTGAGTACGAACATAGAGACCCATGACGTAGACCTCAATGGATAAGAATGATACGGTACGGATACCAAGGCCGACCATGGTGTATTCCTCTTGGTTTTGAACATTGCCAGGGTTGATGCGGGAGTTGGGTTGAGCGGTCTCGGACTTTGAGGATTCGGTTCCAGGAACAGGTAGATAGATCTTGCGAGGGAAGTAAGGTACGCTGCCACTGCCAGTCTTGACTAAATCCAACTCTTGGTCACCCTCAGCTACAATCCTCTTGTCCTCGCCAGCACCGATGATGTGGACGTGACGGCCCTGGAAATCTTCGGAACCTGGGCCAGCGTCCAGTTGGGCCTTCTTCTTGTTGGCACTCTTTTCTAGCTCGTCCAGATTCAGGTTGTAGAGAGTGAGTGTAAGGCCACCAACGCTCATGAGTAAGCCAACAGCGGCGAATCGCATACGATGCATTGCGTTTGCACGCTTGGCCTCAAACTCGCGACGGGCGGCGAGCTCATCCAGAGGATTGACAGCACGGTCTTCTACATCTTCGGAGTCGATGTTCTGTTGCTGGTCAAGGAAAGAAGGAGCTCTGGCGGAGAGTGTTGAGCCCGTAGCGCGAGCTGCAGGGTTGCTATATCTCGACGAGTAGCGAGTTTGCGACAAGGTCGACTTGACACGGGGATTTTGGAGCATGCATCTTGATCTGGCAGAGAGCAATCGCATCGCTGAGCGGCACGGAGTCGCCATTGTGCTGCTTGACATGGTTGTGATGTTTGGAGGCATCTCGCTATGGCAATTCGACCTCATGCATGATGGCATTCATCCTCGCCAAGCCATCCCTCGAGCTCCGCCATTCAACTTCCCCTCCACCGAGGACATGAGTACGAGTACCAATCTCGCACAACTCTGCACTGTTACTTCTGATATCACATGAGATGAGGAGTTACAAATCACTGCTGTGTTGATTCATCTTATTGTCTGCGGATGTTTTCAGATCCGTGTCGGAGAATAGATCATTGCAGCGATGTCTGAACGTCTTCTAGAATGCTTGAAATGACGTGCTGTTTGCCTGAGGGGGACGATCGTGGCTTTGTAAGCTCTTGTTCCTCAATAAAGCAAGCCAACATCCCTCTCGGCCCAATACCATCAATTGCAAACCCTGTCCTCTCGACATCTACACCCCTCACAACTCGCCCATCATTAACTTCGTACGAAGCTTCTTCACCCGCGCGACCAGTCCCGCCAGTATGTCGTCCGCAAAGGCCAAGGCTCAGAACATCATCGACCAGAACGGCGTTGGTATGCTTCACTATCCTATCCAGCGGCAGCTGCTGCTTGTGGCGCAAACACTAACACTCCCCAGCCGTCTTCTCCAAGTCGTACTGCCCTTACTGCAAGGCCACCAAGGAGCTGCTCTCCAAGTCCGGCGCCAAGTTCTACGCCCTCGAGCTCGACCAGATTGGTAAGAATCCGCGCCGAGCTGTCTTATTTCATCGGAACTCGACGGCTAACAATTTGTCTTTGTAGATGACGGTGCCGACATCCAGAACGCCCTCGCCGAGATGACCAGCCAGCGCAGTGTGCCCAACATCTTCATCAACAAGGAGCACATTGGTGGCAACTCGGACATCCAGGCTCTCAAGAAGGACGACCTCAAGAGCAAGCTCACCGCTGCCAGCGCTTTGTAAAGGTGCAAGCAAGGAGGATCATGATATCACGATAGATACCGAGCGCAAATACATGCATGCGTTATAAAGCTTGAGCACATGTTGAGATTCTGTGCTTATGTCAACAGTGACCGAGGTATGAGCATGCGCATGAGCATGAGCATGCGGGAGCACGCTCGCATTGCTCGGAGAAAATGTGTTGCACCGCTGCCTCTAGATGTACAAGGATACCGAGGGTGACCGCCCATAGCCCAGGCACTCGAAACAAGACAAGAGGTGAACAAATCACACGGTATCATGTAGGTTCTCATGCGACAGCACCCGACCGAGAAGAAGCGGTACATTTTCAGGTGAAGTATAGAGAAGGCGGCTAGCAAGAGTGAATGACGACGACTAGACCGCCAAATAATATACAGAGAGATGCAGGTGGATGGGCGAAATGGAGGTCAGTCTGCCCGACCAGATAGCAAGCGCACATGATGCAGACAAAGTTGCAGGTGAATGCATGCGCGGCACTCAAAATGCATCAATGGAAACACGCCATGAGTGCTGCCCGCAATGCCCGGGCGGTTGTAGCGCAGCAAAAGGTGGGATTGGCTGTGCCCGTCTGCGCCTCATCATGTCCATCACCCTCGCCCGTAGATTGAAAACCGGTCAGCCTCAGTAATCGAAGTATTGAACCCCTTTTCCCGCTTGCTGCTGGAAATCCTTGCTGTACCTTTGCAACAACAAGAAGCAACAGAATTGGAAGAGGCTCCTGTAAGTCGTCCCTCTCCGGCAGGATGATGCGTTGGCTTACGCTAGAGACTAGACCCCATATCGTAGCTTCCCTACTTGTGCCCAGCGACCGCAAGTACCTGCCAAGTCTCGAATTGGTCTGACTCGATCCGCTGGTCAACTCGAAACATCCATAACTGTTTTCTGCTCGTCCTCGATAGCTGCCTACAATCCACGCCCATTGTCTCTCGCTCTGCTCCCGCCGTCGACCCACATCTCCCCCGCCGCGCGTCAACTCTCAAGAGTCAAGACCATCCTCTACCCAGGAAACCCCCCGCTTTTCGAACGCGGTAACCTGCCCGTCGTGGCCGACCATCAAGATCCTCCGTCTACGCCTCCGTCGTCCTCGTCGGGTGTCTTGCGACCGCCCGTCGCTTCGGTCGACATGGCCTCGCCGGCACCGCTCCTGAGACCGCCAATTCCTGGTAGCAGGAACACGAGTGCATCACGCACCCCCAAACTCGGTCTGGCTATTCCACCATCGCCAAATGCCAGACCTTTGAATCCGGCCAACAATTCACATGCTGTACCCCCTCTACAAATACCACCTCGCCAGGGCCCTCCAAAATTGAGCCTGGCTACCCCAATGGGAAGTCATGGAGTTCCCCAAGAGACGACCAGGAATGCTGCTAGAGGGAAACTGCCCCCACTACAAGTCACTGGACTCTCGACCGCTCAAGGTGCTGGAAGTAGTGACGACAGTGCTCGTTCAAGATCCAACAGCAACGGCGCGAGCAACAATTACTCGACCTCTACCACCGCATCTTCATACTCGGCCTCTCTTGCCGGCTTGATCGGTGGCCAATCTAATTCACAAGATCCTCTTTCTGCCGCTGGCTCATTATACTCGTCATCGTCCGCTGGCGGACTTGGTGGCACACACATGGAACGAGATGGCAGTATGCAGGGTGCAATATTGCCAGACTTGGAGAAGCTGAGTTTGGAAAAAGGAAGACCGCTAGATGTTGAAGATTTGGACGATGCTGGTTGGAAAGTTGCTGCTAAGGAGAGCAGAATTGTGGAACTTGGAAGCCTGGGAGAAGGAGCAGGAGGTGCCGTCAATAGATGTATACTCAAGGGCGGAAAGACGGTCTTCGCGTTGAAGGTAGACATCTCTTCCTGCAGATACGTAGGCACACAGCTGACTTCTGGCACAGATCATCACAACAGATCCCAACCCAGACGTCAAGAAGCAGATTGTACGTGAGCTGTCGTTCAACAAGAACTGCGCCTCTTCGCACATCTGCCGTTACTACGGCGCCTTCATCGATGAAACCCACGGTACGATCGGTATCAGCATGGAGTACTGCGAGGGCGGTTCTCTAGACTCGGTATATCGCGAGGTCAAGAAGTTGGGCGGTCGTACAGGTGAAAAGGTCTTGGGCAAAGTGGCCGAGGGTGTGCTCAACGGTCTCACCTACCTGCACAGTCACCGCATCATCCACCGCGATATCAAGCCCTCTAACATCTTGCTCACCCGAGCTGGAGAGGTGAAGCTTTGCGATTTTGGTGTCTCTGGCGAGTTCGGCACTAAAGGTGACGCCAACACATTTATCGGAACATCATACTACATGGCACCGGAGCGTATTACTGGTCAGAGCTACACCATCACTTCCGATGTGTGGAGTCTGGGTGTTACACTGCTCGAGGTGGCGCAACACAGATTCCCCTTCCCGGCTGACGGAACGGAAATGCAACCCAGGGCTGGGCTTATTGACCTCTTAACATACATTGTCTCACAGCCCATTCCCAAGCTGAAGGATGAAATAGGCACCCCTGACGGACAGGATATTCGATGGAGTGAGAACTTCAAGTACTTCATCGAGTGCAGGTAAGTCTTGCCATATATTCACCATATGATCAGCCATACTGACAGGATGTGACAGTCTTGAAAAGGAACCCAACAGACGAGCCACACCCTGGCGGATGCTGGAACATCCATGGATGTTGGAAATCAAATCCAAAAGAGTCAACATGGCCTCCTTCCTCAAGAGAGTGTGGGACTGGTCAGACTAAAGAAAAAACACGACAAAAGCACACACAAAAAGTTCTTCGATAATGAGGAGGAAACAAGGCATACGCAAACAAGACCGATCCGACTCTTTCACTGGTACATTGCCCGCATATCGTCCCATTTTTGGTTTCCGCGCAAGGCTTGGAGGTTTTGTTCTCTCTCTCTGATTTCTTTGCCGTGTCTTGATTTCTGCATTGGGCTGGCGTTGACACATTTTCTCCTTTCTTCTCTCTCGCGAGCGATCATTTCTTGTCTGTTCTTGCCCTTCCTTTTTCTTGCTCAACACTCGGTTTTCTTCTTTCGAGCACACACAGATTCCCCTGCATAACCAGCGAGTACCCTCCTTTTTCTCTCCATATTCCAGGCTATAGAAATCACAATCTTACTCATTGAAACGAACAAACAAATACCCCATTGACGAGGCAAAGAATATCCACAGAAAAGCTTAGTATAGAAGATTAAAGTGAATTTTGTGATTCAAAAAGGCATTTCCTTCTATCCAATAGAAGTAGAACGCCAAAAAAGATATGAGATGCCGTTATCATGTTCCTTTTTGAGACATGCCTCTCAAGGCATTACTAGGGAAAGGGGGTGAGGGTAAAGTGCTATAAGAATGTCAACGAGTAAAGGGACGCAAAGTCTAGTCTTCCCACTCCTCGTCCAATTGGTCTATCAGTCTGTTTTCGTCGTCGGAATTCGAGCGGCCTCGTCTTCCGGCGCTGGAGCCGTTGTTGAAGTTGTTGCCCACTCTGTTGTAGCCCTTGCGTCCGGGCAGGAATCGAGCGCATGAGGAGAACAGAATGACGAACATGTCCTGTAAAGCCTTGTTAGTTACTGTCGCGGTAGTTCAGACGCTAGGTGGTCTTACCGAGACGAAACTCGCAATGCCGGCCCAGAGCGAGTAGTTGGGCAGTTGTCTCCATCCTCTCTGGTGCATGACGGTGCGCTGGTATACGCAACCACCGACAACATATACTATTACTGCGATCAAGGCAATGACGCCAAAGACACCGCTGGGGCCGAGTTGCTGTTTGGCGACCTCGATACCTCCGCAGGCTGCCGAAGAGCGGGCTTCGAAGATGTAGGTGCAGCTGTCTGGTGACGCGACAAAGGATACAGTGTTGAGAGGAGCCAGAGGGTCGGTGCTGCAGAGTAGAGAGATGATGGTGTTCTTGCGACGGGCGAGCTTGGACGAGGGTTCTTTGCTGCCTCCCTTTCTGCTCTTCTTGTCATCGCCGTCCTCGTCCTTGTCCTTGTGCTTGTCGTCTTTGTCGTCGTCATCGTCATCGTCGCCGACTATGCCGCGTGAGAGGAGAGATGAAGTGGGAACTTCAGGACATGGCGAGCCATCGGTATAATTCAAAACGAGCTTGCGACCGCGGAAGACGGGTTCCGCGTTTTGTTGGCTATTGTAAAGTGGTCAGTCTTGTCGATTGGGCATGGAGAGCGAAGCGGTCTCACCCTATGCTGAAGGTCTTTCCGTCCAATTCGTAGAAAGCGCTGACGTTCTGCCATCTCGCCTCATCTACGCCTTGGACGTTGGTCAGGTTCTCGACTACGGGACCACAGAAGTTGATTGTAAAGTTTGCGCCATAGTCGTAACCGCGAGCGGACCAGGACTCGTTTCGCGCGTCTTTGCTCGCCTTCTTTGGGTCGTCGGGTAGAATGACGTGCAATGGGTTTAGATCGAAGAAGGCGCCCGAGGTTGGCGAGCGGATGGTACAGGGTACGTGGTTCTCCTTCTTGCCCTTGGAGTCGTCCGAGGCGGCGCTGACGACTGCTGGCAAGGCGAAAGCCAGCAGCGAATACAAAATCGATGGTTGCATGATGGACAGGCGATTTTTGATAAGAGATAGTCTCGCACTGCAGGACAGTTGTACAACAAGCGTCTGGAGGATGCGTACCTTGAAAGCCACACGACGGCATCACTCAAGCCACATTTAGCATCATCTACCCGTCCGTCGTCCGTCGTCCGTCGTGGGGTTGCCGCCGCTCGGTACCCCCTGCCGAGGGCTGGAGATCGTCGCTGTGGACGAGATCGTACCATGTCGAACCATGTCATTACTAAATTTCCCTTGTTGACATTTCTTCCTCCGTTTCGCCTTCCCTCTTTTCCCCTCTTCTCCAACATATCCAATCCGAACCAATGACGGCGAAAAATCATAAACACGGCTACGAGTTTGGCGGCCCGTATGTTCTCTCCTTCCGAAATATTGCAATGAACTAACTTGTATACCAGTCTGGGCGCCATTGGCATCTCATTCGGCCTTCCTGTCGTCTGCTACCTCTTCGCCTTCCTTTGCAACGATGTCACCGGATGTCCTCCTCCCTCGTTGACCGATCCCTCCACTCTTAGCTTGGAAAAGCTCAAGCAAGAAGTCGCATGGCCTGGCGTTGCTGGTCTCCTGAACACAAAATCTGTTGTCGCGACCCTCGGATACTACACACTCAGTCTCGCTCTCAATGCCTTCCTCCCTGCACACACCACCAAGGGTGTTGTGCTCGCTTCTGGCGGAAGATTGGACTACCGCTTCAACTCCTTCGCCTCTGCCATGTTCATCCTCACCATCGCCGCCGCTGGTACCTTCCTCCAGGGCGCCGACTTCCCTGTCTGGACCTTCATTAATGACAACTACTTGCAGCTGTTGACGACAAACATCCTCATCTCCTACTTCCTTGCCACTTTCTGCTACGTTCGCTCCTTCTCCGTCAAGCCCAACGACCCTGACAACCGCGAACTTGCCGAGGGAGGTACCACTGGCAACATGATTTACGATTGGTTCATTGGAAGGGAACTCAACCCTCGTGTATACATCCCTATCTTCGGGGAGGTCGACATCAAGGCTTTCATGGAGTTGAGACCTGGTCTTCTGGGCTGGGTTTTGCTTGACCTGGCTTTCGCCGCTCGTCAGTACGGCACTTACGGCACCGTGACCGATTCCATGTACATTGTCGTCGGTACTCAGGCCTGGTACGTTCTTGACGCTCTATGGAACGAGCCTGCTATCCTGACCACCATGGACATCACTACGGACGGTTTCGGTTGCATGCTTGCCTTTGGTGATCTCGTCTGGGTTCCCTTCATCTACAGCATTCAAGCCCGCTACCTCTCTATCCACGCTGTTCATCTTGGCTGGGCAAAGGTCGCCTTCATCATGGCTGTCCAGCTTACTGGCTACTGGATCTTCCGTTCCAGCAATGGCGAGAAGAACAAGTTCAGAACCAACCCCAACCACCCTGACGTCAAGCACCTTGAGTACATCGAGACCGCCCGTGGTACCCGCCTCTTGACCTCTGGCTGGTGGGGTACTGCCCGCCACATCAACTACCTCGGTGATTGGATCATGTCTTGGGCTTACTGCCTCCCCACCTGGCTCTCCGGCTATGTCATACACACTGCTGCTTTCACTGGCGACAAGATCATCAGCCAAGGACCCAATGGCGAGATGGCTGGCTGGGGTACTCCCATCACTTACTTCTACATGCTCTATTTTGCCGTTCTCCTCATTCACCGCGAACGTAGAGACGATGCCCACTGCCGTGCCAAGTACGGCAATGACTGGAACCGCTACTGCGCCATTGTCAGATGGAAGATCCTGCCTGGTGTTTACTAGACTTGCTTGTTCGGAGTTCTGTATAGATGGACATTTATAGACTGGCTTGTTCGCGCATACATGGATAGACGTCAATTAGCTATGATCAGATATTCAATTGAAGTTTACCATAATCGACCTGTTAGTGCTCACATGCTGCCGCCACATAAAAGAAGCTCTCGTAGCGCTAAGAAACTCCCATCACAGCACATCCAGCCCCCTCAGCGGGCTGGAGCCAAAAATGTTGAAACAATAAGATACAGTGTGTTCTATGAACTACAGGATCTGGTGGGAGGCACGGGACTTCGCGACACAGGTCGACGTACCAACTGTCCGGGACGACCTATCCGTCAGAGCGACGTGGACGGCATCATTGTTTACGGAAAGTAGGCAGAGATGAAAGTAATATGAACGAAGGTGGTGGGAGTGCGGTGAATAGGAGAGATTTGGGTGTCATTAGTAGAGTTGGTCGGTTGTCTCATCGATATAGGAGGTGAAGTCTACTGAATGTAGGCAGGAATGATTTGAATGTTCTTTGTCATGGTATCAAAAGATGAGAAGAAGGTCCAACATACGAATGTAAACCCGATCGTTCTTGCAGTATGGGCCTCTTGCATGTTTCACCATCGTTTATCCCATGACTGTGTCTCGCGCCTCGGAGATACCCACATATCAGATTGCACAGTCCGTTCTGTATAGCGTTCTAGTAGATACTCGACTGCTTGGAACAGGTATGCTGTTTGTTGAGAGTTCATCACTAGAGCTTTTGACGTGTGGCTTCTCTCTTTGGCGTATGCTGTACTCTGTCACGCCGGTTGACTGTAGAAACACATGATTGCAGTCATCTCCGGTGGGTGTTTCGTTGCTCCAAGTTCAATGTCTTCACAAACGTGATCCTGGACTCTGCATTCAACCAGGTTGGGGCCTATCGCGATCATATAGACAGCGCATCTTTTGGAAAAGAACGTGGCCTTCTCAGCCGTCATACTGTTGTCTTGTCTTGTTGTTACATAAAAGCGAACGTGGAAATCATAATGCATGAAACCCAACCCAACCCATCCTCTGCCAAACCCACGGTGACGCCCAAAAGTCCACTGAGTGTATACTATCTATACCAACTGCTGCATCAATGCAGGGCAACGGAGTAGATCAACCAAGCTTCTTACTCGCAAACTCATTGGCCTTGCCCGCCCATGTTCCAGCCTGTGTAGCGAAACCCTTGACGGCATCCCAAGCTTTTGCCGAGCCGGTGGAAGGACTGCCAAAGCCGTCGTCTTCCCCGGCAATCCATTCGCTAATGCTATTGCGGCCAGATCTGCGGCCTCTTTCTGCTGCCTCTGCGGCTTCAAGACTGGCGCGTTGTGCAGAGGTCATCTCAGCGGCGTATGGGTTCTGTTGATAGCCCGGAGGGTGTGTTGAGATGCTGGCGGGACGGCTGTGCACGGGGCCCATGGGTAGGGTTACGGGACGGCGTGTGGGCGAGGTTGGAGAAGCGGCTACTGTGCTGTGGGAGGCCAGATTGCTTGTCATTGGTGCGGGAATGTTGAGTTGTGATGGCATTTGGGGCATGGGCTGTGCTCTTGGGGGTGCTGGGCTATTGGGGTTGTAGCCATTGGTGTGAGTGAGTGATGGCGTGGGCACAGCGCCGGGCTGAGGAGGAGGTGGGCCATCAGTCTGGACGCTCGTGGGGACTGTTTCACTAGGTGGTGGAGGTTGAGGTCTTGAGACACTGCCCGTGGGTGCAGGCTCTGCTGAGGCACCAGGCTGAGCGGCCGGATAGCTGTTGGTGCTGGCAGTGCTCGTCGTGGTTGCTGGCACCTCAGTCGTGCGAGTTGGTGGAGGTGCCGTCTGAGGGGTTATACCATCGGCTTTGGCCGCCGAGATGGGCGCATCTGCGTAAATGGGGATTGGCGGCATGATGTTGGATTGCTGACTGTGTGAGATTGTTATGATACGAATGCAATTGTAAGAATCATGTCTGCTTTGGACCAACAGGTGCGCCTTCTATTGTCGTCCCTTTGTGCATTCCAAAAGTCGACGTCATGTGACCGAGTGACGTCTGCTGCTTGCGCGTCTGCCAGCTGTATGCTTCCTGCGGCAGATACAAACGTGCGGATACTTGGGCATAGATCACATTTAACAAGAGAACATTGGAAGAAGGTCATGATCAAAAGAAAACGCCTGAAATTTATTTGTGATACATGAGGAAAGACGAAGACGGGCTGGTATATTTGCAACCGCCCCAGAAAACATCATTTCCCAAACTCCCCTTCTCATCGCCAGGCCGATTGAGCCGCTTTTGAGTTGGAGCTGTCTTCCATCGGCAGACAGGTGATACATCGTTCTTTCTTCATCCCCTATGCTTTGCTCTGAGTGTTTGTCGAAGAGAGCGTTTAACCGGAACCACCCTTGAACTTCTTGCCGAAGAGGATGAGCTGGACCTGGTCGTAGATGGACAGGACACCGGCACCGGCAACACCACGGAGGATGTTGGCACCAGCACCCTTGAAGAGAGACTTGACACCCTCAGCGGCGACGATCTTGCGGGCAGCATCGAGGGTACCGTTGTACTTGACGGCCTCACCGGAGGTCATCATCATACGACGGCGGATAGTGTCAAGAGGGTAAGAAGCGATACCGGCACCGGTGGTGACGGTCCAACCGAGGAGGAAAGAGGCGAGGAAGTTGCCCTCAAGGTTACCAGTGAGGACGACGGGCTTGAGCGAGTCGTACATACCGAAGTAGAGACCACGGTAGACGATGATACCAGCGACGGAAGGCATGAAACCACGGTAGAGACCGGCAATACCGTCGGAAGCGAGAGTCTTCTTGTAAACATCAACCAGACCGTTGAACTGGCGCTCACCAGAGCCCTTGGAGGACTTGGCGTCGTTGGCAAGACGGGTACGGGCGTAGTCGAGAGAGTAGACGAAGGCGAGGGAAGTGGCACCGGCAGCCTAGATAATAAGGTCAGTAAGAGCTCGAGTGCAAGGTGGAAAGGAGGAGGAACGTACACCACCGGAGGCAAGGTTGCCCATCATCCACTTGGCGTAACCGTCACGCTCCTTCTTGAAGGCGAACATGGACTTGTAGGTGTCGCGGAAAGCGAAGTTCAAGGCCTGGGTAGGGAAGTAACGGATAACGTTGGCAGTGTTACCACGCCAGAGGGAGACGATGCCCTCATCGGCGGTGGTACGCTTGAAGCAGTCGCCAATACCGGCGTACTTGTGGGAGAGACGGCCAGCCTTAAGCATCTCATCCTGGTTCTGGATGAGGAGCTTGATACGCTCAATGGGAGCGGCAGCGGTCTTCGAGACGGCGGCGGAAACACCACCCATCAAGAAGTCGACAACGAAGCCCTGGAATGATAGTCAGTGAGATGCGCGGGGATGAGAAACAGGCGGCCGCCGCGCGCACACTGCATTTTATCGAGCGCGCCTCGACACCAATCCATTGACCATCAATCATTGCAGTGAGCCATCGAAAGGTGATGGACTTGTAGCTATGTGCAACGATCTGTCAAGGATTTTCGTTTCCGAGGGTGTCAAGTGCGCAATCTCGACGAATTGCAATTGCGAGCGACAGCCATGCGGTGTAACTTACGGGCATGCCGAAGACGCTCTTGTCAGCCTGGTTAGCTGCCATTTTGAAGGTCTTTTTGGTAGAATTAAAGGGAAAAGAGAGGAGAGGATGGAGAAAGGGAAGAAGTTGGATGGACGAAGCAGCTTCAAATAAGAAGGGGGCCGGCTAAGAATTTTTAGCGCACTAAGCGGCACGAATCGGAAGGAGCTCGGGAAATTCACGCACCTTCCCCAACTTCTTCAACAGTTCTTCTTGCCTTCACCTGGAAGAGTCGATTCCTCAACACCAACGATTTATTTGATTGTTTTTTTTGCTTCAACGACAACTTTTGTTTGATAACCATGAGCTTTGAGATCTGGATCTAAGCAAGGGTTTTTGTGACACTTGTCGTTACTGCACCCTAGGAGCCTTTCCAGAAGCTGACGATCTGCGCTTATCGGCAGCCGCACCAAGCAGGTTTGGTGAACTATCACAAGCCAGTAAACAGTCACCAATTCTTCCGTATCCACACGATTGGAGGGTGCAGCTCATCCTATCTTCACATATACCACTAAAATCTCACCCTCATGAATCCCAATCTGTATCGGACAGAAAAACAATCGCTGTAGACCATTAAGATGCTTAAAGCCACCTTCACATGAAAAATCGAGCCCACTCGCGTCCCCAGATTTCTGAGGCTCCACATTTTGAGGCCACAGCGCTCTTGTTGACCTCTACACCCTACGAGCGATAGCATTCTCTTCAAATACCCTTCGATATGCAGCTTTGTGTGGCACGCGACATTGAATGTGAAAGACATTGCGACGCTCGATTGTCTGCGCCTCGAGCCTTTGGCCCGTCGACCGGCAACCCCAGTACCAATTGACAAAAGGTGTACGTGCGCGCCGTTCTCCACACGGGTTGCCCGAGAGGCGTTCAACAACACTTCATCCGTGGAAGCAAGAGTGTCAAACTTGATCTCACCCTCCGTGAGTGTCGGTCTCCTAAGGCTGTTACACAAACCCAGGCGGCTGTGATAACCATACGAGCAACTGACATCACCTGTACTCGGATTTAGCCCGAACATACTCGTTGTGGCTGCTATGTTGTACTGTGAGTATGCAAAGGTATGCCCTATATCTTCTCATCGATCGGCAAGCCCTCCGAATATCCTTAGATCTGAGAAGACCAGGTTCTGCTCATGCTGACTCCAGTAGTATACGCTTGTCGCCTTTTTCGTTACCACTGAATTATTCTTCGTTACCCTCGGTCATCAATGTCCCGAGACCCGATGCCAATATCGGTGTGCGACAGCTTGGCTAAGGATTATAGAATGGTCCAAGTTGTAATCGCCAGTCGCATGATTGTCTTGTCGGTCTGAAGCTGCTCAGCAAGCTCGAGTATATTGAAGGAGTCGTTTGTTCCTATGGGCTCACTGCCTGCCTGAGCGCTTCGCTCGGTCATTCCGCTAGGCCACCATCGATACTTAAGAGAGCCTGGAATACCTTTCAACATCACATGAGTCCTGTGTTTACTCAGAACGAATGTGCTATTTTCGCCTATTATTCGAAGTCTAGAACATCATGTTCGGCCACCAAGAGAACTATGTTTGAGTACTAAATGACCTACCGATGGCGTTATTACGTAGGGACAATCACTTACTGCACAACGTCTCGTATGAGGGTATCAGTGTGTGTCTTCTCCTACCATGTTGAGGCCTCGATCTCAGTGGGGATCCTGCACGCTGAGACTCGCCGAATCTCGTATTCATCGATGAATCCGAATCGGAGTTGTGTTCCTCATTCCAGTGCTTACTCGTGCATTCACTGAAGGAGCTTCCAGTTTTGGTCGATCGACAGTCTGTCTCTGGCCCGCGGGAGCCCATTGATATCCAGTCGAAGAAACAACCAGATGAGTGACTGCATATGACAGGTACACAAGCAGACGAATATACTAGGCGACCCTTCTGTATGACATTACACATTGCATGATTTATGGTCAGGGTCATCCCCGAATCCATGATCATAGACGACTCTAGTAACGTCTCGTGACGCAAGCCTATGAGAGTCCAACCACGTCCATGAATGTAGTTCCTTTTCTTTGGGCACAAACGTCACGGCAGATTGGGTTGTACACGTACGATCTCACAGAAACCTACACCATCCCGCTCTCTGATTGATCATTTGCAAGATCGAGGTAAGCATCGCTGGCGAAGAGCGAGGACAGGGCATGATAAGAGGCTTCGAGCCGGCAAAGACTGCCATGGCTCGATCACGAAGGTTTAATTAACGAAATAAGAGTCAGCTATTGCTTTGACGGATGGCTCTTCTATTGACTGACCGTTTTTTTGCGGCTCCGTTCGGGTACAGAGGATCCAAGCGATTTACGATGCGCCAAGCTAGAAGATATTTTTAGACCACAGCTCGTCCACATCCTTTCAATTGGCCGTGACCTGAGAAGCGAAGGTCGAAAGTTCTCGCCCCGAACATACCATACTCGAAGAAGCAAAATTGCCGTACGTACCGGGCTCCCGAAAGCATTACGGACGAACTGTCCCCACGGCGTGTTTTTTTCTTTTTGACTTTGGATGCCCAGAAGTTCCAAGGCTGGCCTTGAAGTGAGAGGAGGTGAGGACAGTCTATTCTTGTCCACACCTGCTGGGCTTGTCATCCTGCGACTAGGCACGACCAGAGTCAGGGACTTGGATCAACTTGTTTGCTGGCTGCCGGAGAACAAGACTGCAGAGATCGACTGCGCTGCACTTGCCCATCAGCGCCGGTCTTGTCTCGTAACATCAGGAACTGGACTCGATCCATCAATCAAATCCGCATTTACATGACTGTTTGGCTCTAGCGTACCCTCGTACGGTTGCGGTGTGCACGGCTTGTTTCGTATTCTTAAAAACCACAAGCCCACCGTCGACGAGCTAGCTGGTCATGTCAATTTGCCTTTCTCTTGTTGCTTGCTTACCTTGTCACCTTATCTAAGATGCAAGGTTGGCTTACCCTGCTTCCCGTGGCTTTCTGATCCTGTACTCCGCCTCCACATAACCAACACCTTGGACATTTGCATCTATTCCCCGACTATACTAGTTCAACCCACCATCACCGCGCATGCAGCTACCTACTCACACTCATGAACCGCGATCGAATTCAGCAACCTTCATACTGGACATGCCATGCGAAACACCATCATTACTGTGACGTAGTTGGAGACTCATGGTCACAAATGGACCCGAATTCAGATTGGTCTCTGCCGCGCGATCGCTGGACAGAGACGAGCCACGACGAAGGCTACTACAGGAGTGGTTCACAATATAGAGACGACGCGCCTGAGTACTCGACACTACCATACAATACCCCGCCAATTGACCAATACAACCCACAATTCCGTCATATCCGACCTCAAATACACTCTCAGAACTCGGTGCCTTCATTCATGGAATATCAAGGCAGGGTAGCACCAGTTCAAAATCCTGGACCCCGCTGTATCAGTCAACCAGGCTTCCAGACTAGCAGAGGCGAGGAACAGATATCTCGAGCTGGCCGCACCGAAGCTCCATCACCAGTTGAAAGACGCCCGAGCGAAAACGAATTCTCCAGTGACATGGACTTGACACTCTTTGTGGCAGCAACTTCTGGATTTACCCCGGACTCACCGCTACACCGCTCTTTTGGGGATGCACCGACATGGCGCAACCAACCACAACCACGAACGGAATATACACGGCCACAACAACGGCCAGATTACACACGCGCGCACACCTCATACACCAGTTCTACACTCGTGCAACATCCTGTACCATCGTATTCTACACCTCATCTGCCGATCAGACAACCACAGCCTCGGAGTCCTGCATTAAGTCGTCAGGCCAATGTCTGGCAAGAGAGACTTGAGACGGAACCGTATGCATGGCAAGCCCACGATTATGGCGATGAGCCGCCGCCAGCAGACGAGCTGCCGGACTATGAACAGAGTCAGGCCGAGATGCAGAACAAGAACCGAGTTGAAGCAAAGCGAAGGGCAGAGGAGTTGCAGCGGAGGTGGAGACAGAGACACAGTCGATGAGATGTTTGAGGTGGAGAATAAGACGAAGAAGTAAGAGAAGAGGAAGAAAGGCCAAAGAAGAAGAGGCCGGAAGAGAAGAATTTTGGCGAAGTAAGAAGCCGGCGTATTTCCTTGGGTCTCGTTATTCTCTCGCTTGGTCACCGAAAGGACTCATGATCTGTTTCAATCGATACCCAAAGGCATAGCATGGAAAGGGCTGGGGACATCCTCTGATGGATGCGGCGCAACACGGCGTTTTCTTGATTTACAAAATGCTTACGAAGAGTCATGAATATGATTCTCATGATGCGATACGAAGCACATCATCTCTATAGCTACATGAATCAAATATGTAAATATTCTTTGAACCATCATCGTCACCATCAACAAACCCCGCGTGAAGCTTGGGCCAACCCAAATTGCCCTGCAGCAGTTCGAGAACAATTTTCGGCATGCGCAGACCTCAGTCATCGTCGTCTCTGAACATCAGCCTCGTCATCGGAGTCAGAAAATCGCATACCCTAGACACCATAATAGCCATGGCGACAGAAGCGAACACCCCTGGCGAGCCTCAACCTTCAGCCCTGCAAACCCTCCTCACAACCTCCGCCTCGGACCCAAACCATCCACTGTACCTGACCCAACTCGCGCACCAAATCGCACACAATCTCGAGCACCAGCATCTATGGACCAATCTGCGCATCCACAATGTCTCTCCTCTAGACTCTTCACCGCTCCCGCGCCCCATGGTCACCGGCACGCCGCCGCAACGTCTGTACATTCACCCAGACGAGCAAATCGCGCTTCTGCAAGTTCAAAAGGCACAGGGGAACAAAGGGCTGGGAGAGGTGAAGGCTGAAAGGGAGTGGGTGCTGCCGAGCCATTTGCGCGAAAAATGGAGTCTCAGACGCTTCGCTGAAGCGTTTGAGAAGATTGGGATTATGCCTCCGTCGAGCGGAGAGGATGACGAGGATGAAGAAGAGCAGACGAACAAGTGGAGGACTAAGAAGAGGGTTGTGCTGGCTACAGTGGACGACGATAGCACTGTTGTCTACTACATTGTTCACGATGGAATTGTCAAGCCGCGCCAAAACTGAGCTGTAAATTCTGGGAGTGGAGAATGTCCAATGGATGAACCGAATGAACGAACGGCATCTACAACTACATCTACAAGAGAACGTACAAGGCGCACATCTGCCACTGGGTCAGCATTTGTCCAGACAGGGTCCGAGAAGAAAAGGATCAGGCTTACCATGCTCAGACCCAAGATCATGCTACACCAGAACAGCACGTTGTTGAGGATGGTTCTATTACGGATCCACGGGCTGCGCTGAACCAGGACAATCGGCATTTGCAACATCATGGCGACAAAGCCATAGCCACGGAACTTGCGTGTGATGCAGCCCATGACCAACTCATGCGCTATACTGGACACCAGGAAAGTGATGAAGGTGGCCACGGGACGAGACATGGTATTGCGAGAAGCCGAGTAGACATGGCGGCGGAAGAAGTGGTGGACAGGAACGTTCCACTCGCGTGAAAACTCGAGCCAATCCAGACTGTTCCACCAGTCCGAGTAGAATTGTCGGTCGGCAAAGCCTGCAAAGAGTCAACATACATCATCAGTGTGCAAAAGGAGGATATGCTAGGCTTACATGTGATCTCGGCGAAAGCGCCGAGTAAGTATTCAAAGATGACAAGGAATACCAATAAGAATGCAACCATGAACGGGAATAGCAATCTGCTAACCGTCTCTGCAAAGACCAGACTTCCCTCTTGCCAGTTGTGCTGGTGTTCGAGTCTTTCAGCAGATTCATCGAGCACCGGGATGATAAATTCCTCGGAAGTAATTGTGAGCAAGAAAATGCATCCAACAACGGCCAAAGTCTTCCAGAAGATCTCGAGGTAAGACCGAGAGCTCGTACGAGGATACTCAAGCTCGTAGCACAGTGTTGGACAAAGTAGGAAATCGACATAGTTGGCGGCTGTCAAGTTTTGTGGGTAGGTGAGACGTCCGAACGGAGAAACGAGTTCCATGGCCAAGTCGTCCCTCAGCTGTGTCACGGAATCTGCTTCGGCCGTTTCTTCCTCCTCTAGTTTATCGCCAATGTCGGCAATTGGTGTTTGAGAAGAAGGATACTTGACGGCAGCAGCAGTGGAAGTGTTGGCAGCAGGATCGTCCAGTGCAGACAAACGGTGCAGCGTGTTGGCTAGATGACCGTTGTAAAAGGCATATGAGTGCATCTTCATAAACATGACGAGAAGGTGCAGAGTGAAGAAAACTTGGGCCGTCCAAGTCCAGTCTCGCAAGAAAGGCCAGCTAACCCAGAGCAGCAACCAGAAGGCCTGGAAGATGCTCTGGACAGCCATCCCCTGACGCTCCCACTGTAGCCAACCTTTGCTGTTCTTGAACATCAAGTTCAAAGGCAGACTTATGCCAGTACTAGCCACCATTACCAAGTCGATTACGGCCATCTCATAAATGTTTTTCGTAAACAAGCCCCATTGGCGCATGCTCAGAGGGTAGCCCGTCTCTTTCAGGTTGCGCAACGCTGTGGTAAGGACCATGATGGTCAAGGCGATCCAGAAGAGGACGAAGAAGCCTCTGAAGTTGGCATACTCTGAACGTGGGTCGAAATGACTGACACGAGCGGCGTACTGTATTCTAGGAAACCCTCTCTTTTGTTCTGCGCGAACTTGTTTGCGAGCCGACGAGGTCGCCTTGACTGACGGTGGAGCGTTGGTGGGAGTACCTGGGCCTGGTGTGCCTGGGTCACTGGGACGAGTCAGGTGTCTGGGCGAACAAGAAGAGCGGTCAGAGTCTGGTCGTACCTAGAAGGGGTTGGTGAAGGAGCAAGGGTAGCATCTTCGTGGTATGCGCGCAAAGCTTGCGGATTCGGGTTGCGTGGTTTTGGCTGTTGAATCGGAATGCCATTCGCATCACTACCAGTCGCAGTTGCCATAGCCTGGAAGGTGTGTTTGGGAAGTATGCAGGCTGCGGCTGCTATCTAAGGGTTAAAGGAGCCGCGCAGATGCAGACAGATTATTAGGCGAGTAAGGCTCTAAGAAGATGCACGCGTGGACTACCAGGGAAGAGACGACAAGGTGAAAGAGGGTATATATAAATACAACGAGGTGGGCATTACTTGAAAATAATCGGTAGGAAGCGCCGGAACAAACATATGGAAATCAGAGATTCCGATCCCGGTGACGTAGAGAAAACACAGCGTGTGATACGGCGGCGGCTACCAGCGGAGGCCAAGGCTTTAGAGCACCGGCCAGACAAAGGCAGCAGAGACCTCGTGTCGCATCTTCAGGGAACGGGTGTGGCCCATGTGGAAAGAGTTGCGAGGTTATGTGACTGTACTCAGTGGATGACTAACATGTAATCTCTCGAATGACCTTGTGCAAGATATCTTTTCGACTGCTTGCAGCGGTGGTCTTCAAGAAAGTAGGAAATTGCGGAGGGGAAGCTAAAAGAAGACTATCTTATCTGATTGATCGAACTTCCCAAAGGCTAAAGGAGAGGCCGACCAACCACGCATGCACAACAAAGTCGAGACCATCTCTCGGACTTCCCCAATCTCACAGCTGCTCGACTCGACCCAGTCAACCCTTTTCTACGACTGATAATATCCAGCACTACTCCCTAGGGTCGAAGGGACAGTCACCATGAGCTCTCGTAAGCATCAATCGCGAATGACAGCTGCCATCAATAACCCCATACTGACCAGCCTTCAGTCAAACAGTTCATCCGTAATGTTAGAGCGGCCAAAACGATTGCCGACGAGAGAGCCGTCGTCCAAAAAGAAAGCGCTGCCATCAGAGCTAGCTTTCGTGAAGAGAGCCACAACTCCAATGTCAGGTACGTGATGGCTTGCGCCCACTACTGCCTACCCCTCTCTGACCATTTCTCCCAGGCGCAACAATGTCGCAAAGCTCCTTTACCTATTCACACTCGGCGAGCGAACCCACTTCGGTCAGATAGAATGTCTCAAGCTGCTAGCTTCACCTCGCTTTGCCGACAAGCGTCTGGGCTATCTAGGCACTATGCTGCTGCTCGACGAGAATCAGGAAGTCCTCACGCTCGTCACAAACTCTTTGTCCAAGTATTTGCGCCATCCTCGCTGTCTACTACTGCCCTTGCTGACATGTATCTAGTGACCTCAAGCACTCGAACCAGTACATCGTCGGCCTCGCCCTCTGCACTCTCGGCAACATCGCCTCGGTCGAAATGTCGCGCGATCTGTTCCCGGATATCGAGACCATCCTCTCCAGCTCCAACCCATACATTCGACGAAAAGCCGCTCTCTGCGCCATGAGAATCTGCCATAAAGTCCCCGACCTTCAAGAGCATTTCTATGAGAAAGCCAAACTACTCCTGACAGACCGAAACCACGGTGTCCTCCTGTGTGGAATGACTCTGCTTGTGAGCATGTGCGAAGCAGATGAAGAGGAAGGAGGAGAGCAAGGTGTCATCGAGATGTTCAGACCCCTGGTACCTACACTGGTCAAGATCCTCAAAAGTCTATCCAGCTCTGGCTATGCTCCGGAGCACGATGTCACTGGAATCACCGATCCGTTCCTCCAAGTCAAAATTCTCCGTTTGTTACGCGCCTTGGGTCGTGGTGATGCTCAAACAAGCGAACAGATCAACGATATCCTGGCGCAGGTCGCCACAAACACCGACTCTTCCAAGAATGTTGGAAACTCAATCCTCTACGAAGCTGTTCTGACTATCCTGGACATCGAGGCCGATTCAGGCTTACGCGTTCTCGGTGTTAACATTCTTGGAAAATTCTTGACCAACAAGGACAACAACATCCGATACGTCGCCCTCAACACTTTGATCAAGGTTGTCGCTGTGGAGCCCAATGCCGTACAAAGACATCGCAACACCATTCTCGATTGTTTGCGCGATCCCGATATCAGTATTCGCAGGAGAGCACTGGATCTCAGTTTCACCCTGATCAACGCAGACAATGTCAGGGTTTTGATCAGAGAATTGTTGTCTTTCCTCGAGGTTGCAGACGCTGAGTTCAAGCCAATCATGACTTCCCAGATTGGAATTGCAGCAGATCGGTTCGCACCCAACAAGCGATGGCACGTAGACACTATGCTCCGAGTCCTTAAGCTGGCTGGTAACTTCGTCAAGGAACAAATCCTTTCCTCTTTTGTCAGGCTTATTGCAACTACTCCCGAGCTCCAGACATATGCAGCTCAGAAGCTTTACGCCACTCTAAAGGACGACATTTCCCAAGAAGGCCTCAATCTAGCTGGCGCTTGGGTGATTGGTGAGTATGGCGATGCCTTGCTCCGCGGCGGCCAGTATGAGGAAGAAGAGCTTGTCAAGGAAGTCAAACAGAGCGATATCGTCGACCTTTTCACCAGCATCCTCAACAGCAGTTACGCCGGTCAGATTGTGAAAGAGTACATCATAACTTCTGCTATGAAGCTTACTACTCGTCTCACGGAACCAGCTCAAATTGAGAGGCTGCGAAGGCTCCTCGAAAGCAACAATACCAATCTCGATGTGGAGATCCAACAGCGTGCGGTCGAGTATGGCAACCTGTTCGCATACGATCAAGTCCGCCGCGGTGTCCTGGAACGCATGCCACCACCGGAAATTCGCGAGGAACAAAGAGTCTTGGGTGAGGCCACGAAGAAGCGCCATTCCAAGGTTCCAAAGATGAAGAAGCCAAGTCAGGTTACCGAGCAAGACATGCTTTTGGATCTGATGGGTGGCGACTCAAACATGCCCGTTGCTGACTTGAGCTCGACGATCAACGGATCACAGCACAACGCAGACCTGCTGGCTGATATATTGGATGGAGGTCAATCTGTGTCGATACCGTCTCAGCTTTCGGCCACTACATCACCTGCTCCCACTGGTAACATGAGCTCGATTATGGACCTCTTTGACACACCATCGACGACAGCAACACCACAACCGCCACCTCAACAACGAACACAAAGTGCCGATTTGTTTGGTGGAATGACTTCTCCACCGCCGCAAACGCAAGCGCCCTCGGGTCATACAGTGTTTGACAAGAACGGACTTTTGGTGACATTCCAGGTCCAGAGAAATGCTACAGCAGTACAAGTGATGGCTCGATTCAGAAACACGGGCAACTTTGAGCGATTGACAGACCTGAGTTTGCAGGCCGCCGTACCCAAGACTCAGAAGCTCCAACTGTTAGGCATCAGCTCGGGCGAACTAGATGGTGGAGAGGAAGCGACACAGCAGATGCGCATTATCGGCGTTCAAGGAGTAAGTTTCACAGAGGTCATTTCAGACGAAACTTGTGCTAACATTCTATCGCAGCCACCTCCACCAAAGTTGCGCTTGAGACTGAAGATCAACTATGCACAGGCAGGCAGCCCAGCAACGACAGAGCAGGTGGATTGGTCGGAACCAGCATAGAAAGTATAATGAAACAAAGGGGAAGAAGATGAGACAATCGCTGTGCCTAGCAGATGACAACCCATGCGTGACAAATATACGAGATGCCCAAGTACATTTCCATCCAATAACACCCGACTCGGCATGCATGAAACTATTATAGGCGTGACAGCACCGGTGGATTGGATAAGGTGAAAGAGCAAGCAGTACAGCACGTGCTTGGAACTGGGGTCGAGTCCGAATACTGGGGCGGCCGGGGAAGTGCAGATGTACCTGTAGACTGTAGTGTCCGGCGAACGGGTTTGTCCCGGGCGAGAACGTTCAATCGACACGAAATCAAGTTATATAAAACGATGCCAACGTCGAGGCATAGCAGTCGGTGAGAGCAGATTGTCTGACCAGTAGAAGGAAGGCATATGTCAAATCAAATTGACTAGGCCCAAATGGAAGTGGAGAAAGGGCTCTGTCGACAGCTCCACATTCGGAGGGATCGGAGGAAACCTTAATGATATCTAGTCTTCGCCGGCCAACAGGGACCCCGAGAACGGCAGGTTCAAAGGCAGTTGGACCTTCTGCCTCTTTTCTCGCCTCGTAATTCGAACGAGCGCGTAATTGCCTCTTACACAATCGTGAGAAGAGTTGGCCATTTCGACGAGACCCGGTGTACATGTCGCAGTCGTAGTCAGAGCATTTATAAGCAGACGACGCCATCTCCGGGACAAGCGGGGCTCTATCAATAACGACTTTGCTTACCCAAGGTGAGTTGGTCGTTGGCTTCGAGTGTGCCGTCGTTCTGATTACTGAAACTTCGGGTGCGCCACAGCTCAAGACACTCGTGCCAATCGCAATCGACTAGCAGGCACCGCTGTCGTCCGAGTCGCACGCAGCACCTTTGCAGAGGGCCCCACATGGCCGTTATAGCTCTCTGCAGTCATGTCCATGTCGCCAAACACGTCGCCCTCGTTCGACACGCCAGGAAATTCTTTTCCTGACCTGGATACTTCCATTCAGTCCTTCGCCGCGCCTTTCGATCCCACCCAGATCCTGTCTCCCCCGATGCACAATGCTCCCTTCCACTTCTCTATCCCCGAACTCGGCGATAGTCAGTCGCCATCTTCCGCCCACTTTCACCATCGCATGAGCATCGGTAGCTCCGGCCACTTGCCGAATCAGCTCCAACCTGGAAGCATTGGCGACTCCGATGCTGTCAGTCCTGCCAGTGGCCAAGACCCAGGTTCCGTAGGACCTGCGACAAATGCTTCGGCCGGTCAACTGGGCGCAGATGATCAGAAAGACAAGAATGACCCATCACCAGCATGGGCAGAGCTCAAGACAAAGGCCGGGAAAGAGCGTAAGCGACTTCCCCTGGCCTGCATCGCTTGCAGACGTAAGAAGATTCGCTGTTCAGGCGAGAAGCCTGCTTGTAAGCATTGCCTACGGTCTCGCATACCATGCGTATACAAGGTCACCACCAGGAAGGCTGCGCCGAGGACGGACTATATGGCTATGTTGGACAAACGATTGAAGAGAATGGAAGAGCGCGTCATCAAAATAGTACCCAAAGAGGATCAAGGTCGCATAGGAACCATCGGCCGAGCTGTTGTCAAGCCTGCCATCCCCGGATTGCCCTCGAAGAACGAAAAGAAACGACCGGCCGACGCAGCTTTTGGCGACGACATCAATGACTGGTCGAAATCCAAGTCCGGAGGCAGTGCGGAAGCTCGTCTAAAGATTGGCCCCCAAGAACAGGATGAACGTCGACTGCTTCAAGAAGGAGCTGACCAATTACCTTCTCACGAACTACAAATTCACCTAGCTGAGGTTTATTTTGACTACGTTTACGGTCAGAGCTATCATCTGCTGCACAAGCCCAGTTTCATGCGAAAGCTTGAAGTCGGGCAGGTACCGCCAGTGCTCATTCTGGCAGTGTGCGCAATATCTGCTCGCTTTTCGTCGCATCCTGATGTGAAAACGGAACCCGCCTTTCTAAGAGGCGAAAACTGGGCCAGCGCAGCGAGAGAAATCGCACTGAAGAGATATGACTCGCCTAACATCACGATCCTGATAGTATATTTGATTCTAGGTCTGCATGAGTTTGGAACGTGTCAGGGTGGCCGAAGTTGGATGCTTGGTGGTATGGCTCAGCGAATGGCATATGCTTTACAACTGCACAAGGATTTAGACCACGACACCTCAACGCGCGCCTCAGGAAACACTGCTGAGCTCACATTTACCGACAGAGAAATTAGGAGGCGTACAATGTGGGCCTGCTTTATGGTATCGCGATATCAGCACGTACACAATCCCAGGTTACTAACAACACGTCGCAGATGGATCGATTCAATTCGTCAGGAACCGAACGACCGCTTTTCGTCAACGATCAATACATTCAGGCTCAGTTGCCTGTCAAAGAACACTTCTTTCAATTCGAGATTCCGGGAACCACGGAGATACTCGAAGGACCAGTTTCTGGTGACGTCGAGAGAACCGGATCTCACGCACTCTCAGCGACCGAGAACATGGGCGTTGCTGCATACATTGTCCGATTAGTAGCTATATGGGGACGTGTCATCCGATACATGAACCTCGGGGGAAGAGAAAGGGACAAGGAGCCTATGTGGTCCACACAATCTGAGTTCCACGCCATAAAGGAAGCAGTGCGCGAGTGGCAATCCACACTTCCAACATGGCTCTACTGGTCGCAAGAGAACCTGGAAACTCATGCAAGCGAGAAGATTGCTAATCAATTCATCTTCATGCACTTGATCTGCAACCAGATTATCTGTTTCACTAACCGATTTGCTCTCCCATCACCAGGCTCCAAATCTGCAAGCCTTCGAGATACTCCCCAGACATTCATCACCGAAAGTGGACGAGCAGCTTTGGATGCAGCCAACCAGATTTCGATCTTGGTGAACGAAGCCATGGATCACAGGGTCATTGCACCATTTGCGGGATATTGTGCCTTCTTCTCCAGCACTGTTCACATATACGGTGTATTTTCGAAGAACCCAGCACTTGAAGCATCCTCGAAGCAGAATTTGGCGACTAACATCAAATACCTTACGAGGATGAAGAAGCATTGGGGCATGTTCCATTTCGTCACAGAGAACTTGAAAGATCTGTATCGCAAACATGCGGACGCTGCGTTCCGAGGTGCACAAGCCGGAGGGAATCAGAAGCCACAGGAGACCATCTTCCAGTATGGCGATTGGTTTGACAGATATCCGCATGGCGTCAGTGGTACAGACTACGAGGAACCCGTCACTGCAGATGTCAAGAAGGAGCCAGGCTCTGACGCGGTGTTGGGTCAAAAGAACGATCTACAGAGTGTAGAAGAGTTCTTCTCAAAGCTGAGCCCGCCGAGTAGGACAGCAAAGCAGAAGGCGCCGAGGAAGAAACGCGGAAAGGCAGAAATACAACCAAAAGCGGCAGATGGACAAGCGGCAGGAGCGTCTGGGTCAGCGTCAGCCACCTCTGGCTTCCCAACACAGCAACAAAACCAAGCACTATCGCAAGCCCAGGCGCAGGCGCAACGGCAACGCCCAGCAGCCACCGTCTCACAGATGGCAGCCGGGTCCATGAATTCCAACTTCGGCGTGATGAGTCCACAAAACAACACCAATTTCCCTGCAGAGCTTGCCATGATGCAGCAACGACAGCAAACAGATCAGCAACAGCAGCATCACCAGTACAACAACCTGCTCAACCTCGATACCAATATGCCTATCTCGCCCTACTCGAACCTCGATCCTTCATCTAACAGTGCCAATCCGTTTTCTATCGATCTCAATGCCTTTGACTTCGGCATGAACAGCAACGCGCCCTGGGACAATCAAGGACACAGTTCAGCTTGGTTCATGCCCTTCAACGTCGATCCACCGTCGGTCGGACCGGGAAGTCTAGGCGATGATGCAGGAGGTCTGTTCGCTGCAGATTCTGTTGGTGGGTTCGATGTCAACTCGCTGTTCCCGGACTTCGGAGGTGCTCACCCCGGACTGTTGATGCCGGAGCACGGGTTTGAAGACAACAATAACAACAACAATAAGGAGTGATGCAGTTGATGCTATGTGTATATGTGCAAAAGAAGGAACAAGGAGGACTAGATGTGAATACTGGAGTTTGCAGGGGATTAGGCTTGGGGTCAAAGTTGTACGTTTTAATGAACACAAGTGTGTATGTAGAGATGTAGATTGTATACGCAGCCAAAGACGCTGCAACTTCATCCTCTAAACACCTCGCGAGACCTTGATCCCACGATTGCACGAGTCTTGAACGATCATAATAACCATTACAGTACTCTTCTGGCAGAAACCAAGGTGAGAAGGAATCCATTCTCAAGCATGACTCCCGCCCTCGCCATCATCCAGAAAGAGCACACACTCTTGCGGTCATCGGTCGACAGTCCTTCTGATCCGCCAACAGATTCCTTCGGACCTGAAAGTTTCTCGCGATCGTGTATTAACAAAATACAGTACTACTCAAGGCTATCGAAACGAAAAAATACATTCTACAGTAAAGTCGAATTCAACTGGCATCTACATGAAAACGTATGCTTGTCTCGCGAATTTCCTGATACCGTACTCCTATGATGATGATGAGGACCGGATTATACTGTTCTGTCGAGAAGGCCAACAAGATGGGTGGAGTTAGCGCAATGTGGAATACAAGGAGCAAGGGCAATATCAAACTTTGACGGTCAACTGCACTGTCAATTCACAAGTCTACCTGCTACACTAAAGTGTCGGATAGCTACGACAAGGCACAGTGTTTTTGCAATGGTTCAAGTCACCATTGAGAGCCCCTCACGTTTGTCTAGATCACAATAGTCTATCCTGTATTTGCAAAGAATGAACATTAAAAGACCTCTCCTCATGTCTTTGCCTCGCGTGTACATATGTATGGAATAGAAAAACGAAAACGAAAACGAAACGTGAACTTCGTAAGAAGAATAACAAGCAATGTCAGAAACCGTCGTAAGAACTCAATGCTGGACTTCGCTCTTGATGTCCTGGAGTGCACCAACTCCACCAATCTTGTTCACTTTCTCGACGAGAATGGTGTTCTCGCGCTCTAGGTCGGCCATTTGCTCTCTAAGCATACCGTTTTCTCTCTTCAGCAGATCAACTTGATGTCTGAAGTCATCTCTTTCTCTGGCAACTCTACTGGCCTCGTCCCTGTTCAACTGGACGCTTCTCTTTCTCTGTGCTTTGGAGATCTCCTTTTCACGCTTATGCTCGAGTTTGGCGAGTTCCTTTTCACGCTTCTCTTGTAGTTTGGCCATTGCGGTATCATACTTTTCTTGATACTTGGCAACATCTTCGGGGTCCTTCTCTTTATGACTGGCGAGTTTGACTGCTTCGGCGTCTTGCTTCTTGTGAATCTTTGCTTCAATCTTCGCGCGATCTTTGTCGATCTTGCGAAGCTCTTTGTCGTGGGGTGAGCTTCCCATCGGTAGAGTTGTTGATGAAGTTGTCGAAGTGGCGCCTAATGTGTCTGTAGAAGCGGCGACAGCGGTGCCACCGTGAGCGGGCTTCTCTGCAGGATGATCGCCTAGGTCGTGATGGTCTCTAGCCGAGGCGAATGAGGCGGCGTCCGAGGAGTCTGAAGATGACGACGAGTCCGAAGTGTCGTCCTCGGGGTGCATGTAGGCGTGTGTGTAGTTGGCGACTGATGCTGGAGCGTAGGCCTCGATGCCAGCCTCAACGGCACCTGTGAGAGAAGCGATAATACCGCCTTGCTGCTGTGCGGGCTGTGCTTGTGCGTTCTGCTGAGGAGCAGCTGGAGGAGTCTTTTGTTTGGCAGTCTGGCTTTGAGCCTCCTGTTGCTTATCCTCATCAGCATCTGCGTCGGGGATCTCATCCTTTGGGCAGGCCCAGTCCAAGAACTTGGAGACATCGGCGGCAATGGAGCCGGGAGTGCCTCTTTCGACCATGAAGCGAGGGATACCACCGCCAGGGTCACTACGGGTGATCATGATCCACTCGACAGGGTTGAGCTCGTGCTTGTCACCCTTGGCGTCATCCTCTTTCTCGGGTGCTGGGTTCAGAGGGATCTCTCGAATCATCTCGACCGACTCGTATGTACCCTTGACGTAGCCTTCACGATCAGAGGCTTCGGGGTGTGTAAGCGGCTTTGAGATGACCATGTAGTGTCTCGGGATGGGGTGCTTGTCCTGGGTAGTCTTGTTTGACAAAGCATTCTCCGAGGTCAAGAGGAGGGTGATGAATTCTCTGGGGGTGGTGGGGCCAGGGAATTGGGCGCTGAGTTGAAGGGCTTCGAGCTTGCCCACGTCGCCAGGCTCCTTCTTGTCTAGCCTGCGGTCGCCGCCAATGCCGCGTACGTTGCCGGCTCCGGGGCCACCGGACTGGGCGAGAGACTCTGCGAACTCGCGCTGCATGGCTCTTCGAACCTTTGTGATGGAGATGCCTTCGAGCACCTGTCTACGGGCAAACCATGCACCGTGTCTGTCTTTTGCGGCCATCTTGTAGACGGAGATACCAAGCGGGTTCTCCTTGGCTCCTAGCTTGATGGGCTTCCCCCATGACTTCTGCAGGTCGCCGTGTTCAGGGTGTGGAGCGACAGGGCGGGCGTCCGAGTTGACGACTTCTTTCGAGGACTTTGCCGTATCGGGCTTGGGCTGGGTAGGTTGCGATTGCTCGAAATCATTACCGCCAGCGGGCGGAGGGACTGAATTGCAGATGAGTTCACCCGTTTCGAAGAGCTTCTTCATCCATGGGTTAAGGCTATTGTCGTCCTGTGGCACGTCGGCCCAGTCAATGGGACCTAGTTGCTCGAGTGCCTTGTGTAATTCCGACATGGCGCTGTAGGAATGTGGTTGGGAGGCAGCTGTGGTTGTGGTATGCAGGTATGGCAGGGACGTGGGACGGTAGCACTTGAAGAGAAAGCGATCAATCCGCGAAACGCTTCAGTGTGACCAGGTCAACATCATCATCAACGCCGTCACCAACGTCTTGATTTCAGAGTCGAGCCTACCTAATGGACCCCATAAAACAAGCTCTCTGGCCCCGGATCGCCGCCATGCCGTCATCCCGGCGCAGCCGCATTGCAACCAATCACGCTGCAGAAATGCACGAGTATTTCCAAATACAAGAAAGCTCCAGTGAGAGCGCGTCAAATCGCTACTCTCACTGGACCCTCAGGAGACTACAATAACTTCTTGCATTTTGACAGCTATTTTCGTCGGGTACTTGGTGTGGGAGAGCGACGTTTCTAGCCCTTGATATCAGATCCTGCTATTCTTGGTATGTGCCTGAGGCATTACTGCATACTTACGACACTTACAGAGCTTGTCCTCGGAGCTTGTTTCCGTGCATGCATCCCGCCGCTTTGTACGCGTACCACATCGGTCTTCCAAATCATCCACAACTCTCAAGCTTTAGTCTGTCCATCCGTGGAAGCGACAGCAAGTATGCCCCTCTGCTCAATGCTAGATATCACATGGACTGATATCCTTCTCACATCCCGGTCTTCGAGTGAGATTGACATGAATTTGAGGGCGTGAAACATTTGTAATTTGGTATATGGTATCGTCTCTTTTCTAACCCTCGAGGAGAGCGGGCAGGTTCTCCTCGATGAACTCGACCACAGCGTCAGGTCCCCTCGACACCTGGAGACCCTGAGGCAGAGCGAAAGTCTTCAGTTGCGGGCCCATGATCTCCTTTGCCTCTGCGTGGATGCTCTTAGCCTCTTCTGGTGTCCACATGGATGCTGTGAACTGTACATCTTGTCAGTATCTTGTTGGAAGGTGTGTTAGCCAGAACCACATACGAGGACATCGGGCTGCTCTTTGGTAACGACTTCGCGGACTTGTTCTTGGCCTGGATCTGGGTCAGGCAATGTTCTCCTTCAAATAGGCTTCACCACTCACTGTCTGCGTTTCCAGCGTGGATGATTGTGTATTTATCCTTGACGTTCTCGACAACGCGGCCGATCAATCTGTAGGCACGCTCAGGTGCTGTGTTGACCGTGACGAGCTTAAAAGGTCCCAATGGCTTAGTGGTCGACATTTTGTGTGGTATATTGTGGTTTGTGATTGAGGAATAGAAGACAAAGATGCTTGTAAAGACCTAGAAGAAACAGATGATCTCGGCCGTCATCGGGATATCCTGTCTAAACACTCTGTAACTGCCCCACACGGGTCTTTCAGTCACCTCAGCTTTGTAGAGCTCTGACCAGCAACAATTGGTGGTGCTGTTTCGACATGTGGGAAGAACATGACGAGCTGCTCATACAATCTGAAGCCTCCTTTTCAATCTCTGTCTATGCTTCGGTATCACAAAGCTGAGTCTTTCGATGTATTGTTTCCCAAGCAGACTTCATGTTGTTCTGTCTCGGTGTTCGGCATGGCTTCGGCCGAGGGAGCGCTTCAATGCACCTTCCCCACCTGTACCCCTCGTAGGTGGGGAAGGTGTTTCCCAAGGGTCCGGATCTGGCGTGCGGGACTTGATGAGTTTCGTGATGACCAGCATTCGCGACATCGGCCATAGACTCGATACCTTATCGTTGTACCACGACCCTTGAACTTCTCTCTCATACCAGGAACACTCCATACCAACACATATCCGCCCACAATGTCTTTCGACCGTCTCGTCCGCTTCGTCCCCGCCAGCGACTCCAATGCCATTCTCATCGGCGAACCTGTAGATGCCAACCTCGATGTTGGACTTGCTATCCGCAAGGGTGATGAGGTTGAGGTCAAGGTCTTCAGTGGCAAGTCTGCCTTGAACCCTGGCTCGCTGTCAGACAAGACCGAAAAGATCGCCAGACTGCTATCGCCTCTGTCACAAGAGGAGGTTGGCACGATACGCTGCATTGGCTTGAACGTAAGCTCTCAATCCACTCCAGACGCTGTTCCGAATATCCAGCTCCTGACGCAACGCACAGTACAAGCAACACGCCGAAGAAGTCAAGATGGCAGCCCCACCAGAGCCCGTTCTCTTCCTCAAGCCAGCCACCTCCCTCGCAGACCCCTACCCTCAACCCACCGTAATCCCCAAGCACACCAAGTCGACCGACACTGCAGACTACGAATCAGAACTCGTCGTCGTCATCTCCAAGCCCTGCAAGAACGTTTCCGAGGCAGAGGCCCTCGATTACGTCCTGGGCTACACCGCCGCAAACGACGTTTCCAGCCGTGCTGCCCAATTCGCTCAAAGTCAATGGTGTTACAGCAAGGGCTTCGACGGTGCTTGCCCGATCGGTCCCGTGCTTGCGAGCTCAAAATTGATTCCTGACCCGAGTAAGCTGCACATCAAGGGCAGCAAGAACGGCCAGGTCATGCAGGACTGTGGTATCGACGATCTCATCTTCCACATCCCCAGACTCATCAGCTTCTGCTCTCAGGGTACTACTTTGCCTGCTGGCACCATCATTTTGACCGGTACTCCTGCTGGTGTTGGTGTTGGCAAGGACCCCAAGGAGTTCTTGCGTGATGGCGATGAGTTCTCTGTTGAGGTCCAACCTCACATTGGTACTCTCACCACTGTTTTCGAGGACGAGAAGTGAAAGCCTGGAATTTCGATTTACGGCCATTTGTTGCAAAATCACACAAGCTTGACGAGTTCGAATTGAAATGTAGACAAACCTCCCAAATGATATGTCATGAAACCAAATCATACCACCGACCTTGTACTCCTAAACATGAATCATTATACATCCATATGCAATCTCTGACAACATATCTCAATGGCTGAGCGAAATCCAAGAATTCAGCACAGCCTCCATGTCGTACGCCAATCCCCACTGCGAGCTGAGGCAGCGGAACAACTTTTGCATCGAATTGAGCTCGTACAACAAGTTGCGTGTCATGGACTCGTAGCCACTTCCAGACAACTGCTCCCCACGGACAAACCTCCTCGTGGTGCTCGATCCAGCTGACGTTCCTGCCAAGTCACCGAGGATGACACATGGGTCTACCTCGGTGAAGAGTGCATCCTTCCAGTCGACAACTCTGGGCAAGTTGACAGTGGTGTGGCCTGCTAGAGAGAATACACTGTACACGGTCGCAGCAGCGAACAGCGAGCTGGGCATATGAAGGACATGAGCACGGCCACGAGGAAGTTGTTCGACAATATCCTGGATAGCGACAGCATGCAGCAGAGCCCTTCGTGCATCTTCAGTTTTGGCCCAGGCAACCAGATCCAGTCCCGTCTTGAGCCCCTTGTTACCTCCAAGAACATGTTGTGGGATGTTGTAACGAGCGCAGAGATGACGACACAACATAGATGAGTCGGTAGCCGCATCAAGACAGATTGAATGCCATCGGAGCAGAGCTTCAAGTGTCTCTGGCGTGGATATTGTGTTTTTGGTGATACTTTCGTGTACCTGAGCCAGCGCTCTACGGATCTCAGAGCGTGTGGGAACACCAACTGAGGGTCCATCTGTTGAGTCCGAGACAAGTGACTGTACACCTTCCAAGAGGACTCGTAGCGAAAACGAAGTCAGCGTATGCTCTGGAAGCCTTCCCATGTCGACTGGTAAGAACAGAGATCGGAAAATATTGCGGAACGAGACATCTTGCTTGGGTTGCGATCGCATCTTGATGAGCCACTCATCTGCGGTGCTTGCTTCGAATAGACTCTCGTCGCACGGCAGACCGAGCTGGTTGGCAGCATGCCGCGTAGATGTGGGATTACCACTTGCTGACGAGACAAGTCCATCCAGGATATATTGCGCAAGAAGTGCTCTCCTTTGTATTTCGTGAGCAGCCCACGTCTTCCATTGACGATCCTTTTCTGCTGGTGATGCATCCATCGATGGCAAGTTTTCCAGGGAAAATGTGTCATTGTCGTACATTCCGCAGTGCCTTGCCCAAGAGAAACCTAGTGCATGGAATATTTGCGATGTCGTCCGAAGCGCGCGATTCTGACACGGTCAGCAGTTGCAGAACAGTCCCGGCCACAAACGACGTACCTTTGAAAGCGCAGCATAGACTTGACCAAGCAGAGCAGCTAGCACCAACTGAAGTCCATTACATGGGTCGTGCGGTCCTCTGTGGGTGATCAGACTTTGCCACTATGAGACTTGTTAGCGTTGTGATTTGCGGACTTGCACATATTTGACATACTGAAGTAGCAACAGCTGTGTGCGAAAGACGCCATAAGGCTTCGCCCTTCGCGATAGCGTCCTTAGGGCCAAGGTATAGAGATCCAATAGCAATTGCGTTCAATAACAGCGGGTGTGTACAATCTCTGAACACGAATGTCGCACGATGTAGAACGGGAAATGTGGGTATGAATCGGACGAAAAACATGTGGAGGCACTCATCCAGAAAGACAGAAGTGATAGACGTAGCCTCTGCTTCTGCAGTGATACTCGACGACTGAGACGATCAGCTAAGAACATTTGACACGACTGCGGCTCTTACCAAATTCGAGATCATCTTGCTAACACCATGGACAGCCTGGTGGCCACCACCATTGGGAATAGCCTTGATGGCTGACCCTCGATCGTCAAACGAGGTAGGCGAGTCAAGACTAGTCGGTGTAAATTGATCAAGTCCTTGAGGAAACGGCAAAGTCCCCACCGGCATTTGCGTAGTAGTCTCCGAAGACATGATTGACTGAAACAGCTCCTCGGAATCAGGCCAGATCAATTGGAAGTCAAGGTCCGTAGCACAATGCATGTCCATCATATCGGATTCCACTTGATATGATTGCTCATTCCAGGTTTGCGAGGTACCGTGATCTGATGGTGGCACATAACTGCGCGTATCGAGTTCTTCGTCAGTCGCTAGCAAATGCTGTAAAGCGTGAGTTTTCGCCGGAGTATTCGTCGAAGCGGCAGGGGAGGTGCATTTCATGCTCTCTCTTCGTAGATGGAGTTTCTCATGACGAGCCAACGAATCTTGTCGACTGAATGCACGATTGCACTCTTTGCAGGTAAATGGACGGACGCCTGTGTGGGAACGTTCGTGTCTCTAAAACGTGCATGTCAGGATACAATCTGCTGTTACACCAAAATCTAAGCCTACTGTCAAATGCTCTGCTTTAGAATAGATCCTTTGACAGAACCGGCATTCCAATTTCTTCGCTGTATTTGCGACACTTTCGACTGAAGCCATTGTGTGTGGTGAGTGGTGGAGAAAGGATGGAGGTGGTGGAGAAGGGATACTAAGGGCATACATTGCGGGGCAACGGAACGCGTAACATCCCGTCCAAGCCCTGCCCTGACCTCTACGGCCGACATCGTGTCTCATGGCAATCACATTCGGTAAGCATTCAGGTCGGGAGAAGTTTGGTACATAAATGGTTTCTCTGAATTTGTGAGAAGTATCGATTAAAAGCTAGTCGGAAGGCATTTGCGGGGGCAATATGAAAAGAATGATAGTAACTCGCCCCTCTCCAGGCAATTTGACTGTACAAGACTCTGTAAGGGCGCAGCCCCTAGAGTCACTGCCTTTGCCGGAGCTTCATGAATAGAATAAGTTCTTGACACGTCCCGAGTTACCAAACTCGATTACAGACTCCCAGTGCCCAATCATAAAGCCTTTCCCAACCACGAATTGAAGAATCCAGAAACGAAAAATGCATGGTCTGTTTAGTCCATACCTGAGTAAGATTCACCGTTCACTCTAGAACATGCTCTTTCTCTTCTCGGCTGCGCTAAGCACGCCCAACATCATGTGTCTGCGACCTAAGCCTTGCTGAATGGGGCTGGGAAGCTGCTTGGCGAAGGAGCCCATGTCAAAGGCATCGCCCTTCTCGCTGACAGGAGTCTGAACAGCACCACCGGCACCGAGGCCCTCAAGGCTGTCCTTGGAGCTTCTCTTAGCATTACGCTCACTACCGATGGGGCTCTGCTTGCGGAAGCAAGGCTCGTCCTCCTCCGACTGGAAGTGCAGTTCACGCTCGCTGATGGGGCTGCCGCGAGGAGATCCGCTGACAGCACGACGGAAAGAACCAGCACGAACAAGGTTATCGAGAGCACGGCGGCGTTGACGGGTTGCGAAGTTCTTGCTGCCCTCGTGCTTGCTTGTAGGCAAAGCGATGAGCTCTTCAAGCGGAGGTGGGCCACGAGGCTGACGGATAGGGTGTTCTCCAGCACGAGCAGCACCAGGTCCGAAGGTACCAGTCATGGGTGTGGGTGGGAAAACGGTCCTGGCTGAGCCGAAGGTAGCAACGCTGCTCGTCTTGGGTCCGTCTGACACACCAGTCAAGGCGTTGATTGCAAGGGAAGATGCCTTCTTGTGTCCACGGCGGAAAGCGTTGGCGGACGGAGGGGGCAGTGGCTCGACGTGAGCGAGACTTGATGCAGGCGAAGAAGTCTTCTTAGGAGGAGTGATGGAGCGAGAACCGGTGGGTGTAGGACGCTCGGTAGGTGGAGGTGAGATTTCGGCACGGAAGACAGGCTGCTGCTTCTGAGGAGTATCGACATTAAAGAAGCCGGTCTGGTTTTGCGAGACAGGAGACATGGGCGATTGAGCGTTGTTGTCGACAGCGTACTGGTACTGGCCGGTCATAGGGTTGTACACAAGGTAGAGACCAGGTTGACCAGGCACCTCGATGGGCGAGTGCTGAGCGCGCTGCTGCTGCTGCTGACCATAGGCGTTAACTTGAGGGGACATGGGCTGCTGGAATTGGTTGAGGTTCAAGCCTTGCAACTGAGCAGTGCTGGCAGCAGCCGTGATAGCGGCGAGCTGCTGCTGGAGTTGCTGCTGGCGCTGAGCGAGGAACAGGCTAGTGAGCTGGAGCTGCTCCATCACATTGGGGTCCATCTCGGCCTCCTGTCCGTAGAAGGTGGGAGGGGCCAAGACCTGCTCGGGCATAGAATACATGTGCTGCTGCTGCTGCTGCTGGTGTTGTTGTTGGTGTTGCTGGTAGTGATGGCGCTGCGGCTGCTGCTGCTGCTGTTGCTGCTGCTGTTGTTGACGGCCACCGTAGTGGTTGCCACCAAAGCTGGCAGTAGTAGCTGATTGGGGAACACTCTGCATGTATTGATTGTACGAGTTGGCGTCCATGCCACCAAGCTGGGACTGGTAGTCGATCTGGTTGTAAGGAGCGGAAGCCGGCACGGCCGGCGTCTTCGGGGCGGTGCGGAGACCGGCGAGAAGGTGGGAACGCGAGGTGCGAGGAGTAGGGTTTGTGTCAGAGTGGCTCTCAGCAGGGTTGATATGCTGAGGGAGGCCAACGCTGAGGCGCTTGTGGTTGTGGGATCCTCTGTTTCTAGAAGCAAAGCCAGAGCCGGGAGCGCCAAGGCCGTTGGAGGGAAAACCGTTAAAAGTCATCTGAGCGAGACCGCCAGCGTCTATGCTCATTATTACAGTTTGATTCGTGAGACCAGGGATGATCTGAGTCGAAATGATGTCGGTGATGCTGAGTGAAGATGGTGATGCAGAGGGTCGTTAAATGTGCTTCGTGCAGAAATGCGGAGCTCCGGTGGACAGTGAGTCGAAGAGCCGAATAGAAGAATGGCAAGCCGGGAAACTTGTCGTCAAGGTCGAATCTTGTACAAGAGTGAAGTGAGGGTCGACGGTGACCGTGGTGGAGGTGAAGTGCTTGACAAGCAGGCAGCTACACCAAGTGATGCTGGACTGAGATTACACAAACGGTCGGAGGGAACCGAGAGATCCGAACGGCCGATGCGGTATGAGATGTAGTCGACTAGATAAATGTTTGTCGGTATTTCAACCAGACAGATGTGTGTATGCGTATGATTACACTTCGAATCGAGTGTTTGTCGTGTTGCCTTACGGTGTGATGTCAATGAACCAACGCGTTTATCGGGACAGGGCTGTCAACAGGCACACGTTGACGCTAGTGCTTGAGACAGATAGATGCGTAGATGTGTTGTTATTTTTCGAAGTCCGGAGTGTCGGAGTGATGAGTGGTCAGGTGTCAGGATCAAGGGTTACTGTGATGTTGCTCTACAAGAACACAGCGACGGATGATGCTAGACAATGGAGCGCGTCGGCAGAGAGAAAGCGCCTTCTGTTTTTGAGGGATTATTAAATTGCAAGGGTCGACACACAAAAAGGTAAGAATGAAACAAGGCTGCAGTCACCAAATGAAGGCAGAAAGGGAAAGAAGGACGGCGCCGAGAGAGTTGTAAAAGGCACTGGAAAAAGAGAAAGAAGAAAGAACCCTTGGTGGAAGGGGTAGCGGCGGGAAAGTGCACAAAGCTCCTTCCTTCTTGGCGCACGCTTTCTGAACGAACACTCGGACCCCTGAGTCGGGTTCCGAGTGGAGACACTAGAGGCCCCTTTTCTGAAACAACCCTTGTTCTTCGTTTGTTCTCCAACTCGTTGCCCAAATCTCTCATCTGCCACATGACAGGTCGCCTCTCTGAGCGGCCAGTACACTAATGCGGCGTGGATGTTGCTGGCACCATGGGTTTTCGCATTGTACGGGCAGCCCTCCGCGGTTGAAGCTCCTGAATGAAAAAGCAACCGTCTTTTGAGTTTATGACCCGCGAACAAAGGTGCAAGCAAATTAGATGGATCGCCAGCCTTTGTTTTGATTGGTGCGGCCGTGCCAGCCTTTGACAGCCCGGCGCCTATGCACGCTTCGTTCACGTTCCAGCTCTCCAAAGCCACACGCCGCGCTTCTCTGGTTCCACTCATGTGGCCAGCACCCACAGTCACGCTTGGTCACAGAATGGCCTTGCATTTCTAGAAGACCTTGCTTCGAATCAGCACCTTCTGGCACCAGCTGAAGATATTCCTGGTATCTCGTGTCACACACGCGTACTGCAGCACGCGGCTTCTCTCACCTCACCACCTGCAGATCCTCCGCATCACGGCATACCACAGTTTATGAAACGCGCAAGAGGAGGCGTCGCAGATCCAGATATATTGTAGACTAGTGGTGTCAACGGCCGGCTCCCTGGGAATACTACTGAATTCAAGGAAGCTCGTGTGCGCGTTTCAAAAGCATCCTGACATTCCTGGAGACGAGACGGCACGGTTGTAGTCGGGGTAACCCTGGTTATGTGTATTCTCGCCCAAAAGAGCCTGGCCGAGAGAGGCAACAGTGACCTCCAAGATCATGATAGTAATTTCACAAGGCCCATTAAATGTACGGTGTAGTCTGAGGTAGGAGGTTGGTTCATGGGGACGCGGATCACGTTCCCCTTTGATTCACAACATGTGTTCAGGATTCTGCAAAAAAGAAAATGAACTGGCACTCAGGGTTCATGACCTTGGTTATTTGCAACCGTAAATGCTGGGTATTATTCTCAATAGCTCTAGTAAGTTTCCTTCGGTCCCTCCTTGCAATGGACCATCTACTCCTGCTCGTCCAACACGCGCTCCAATTCCTCGACCTCGACGTGGTCGCGAGTGTTTTGCATTCGCCTTGCCCATTTGATCTCGCCATCGACCCAGATGAGCTCACCACCGTTCTGGCTCTTCTTTCCGGAATCCGTGAGCAAGGTCATTAACGTATTTCCGGTCCCGATCAATGTTCCCATCAGGCTGTTCGTGATATAATTCGGTTTGTTCCCGAGGCCCAGGTTGCAAGTCATGCCGAGGGTATCATACGTGACGCGTGACGGGTCCGTATAGATCTCAAACTTGCAGCCCGTGCGTTGGATATAAGTCTGGATAAACGTATGGCTACCGCAACCGACAATGAAGAGCTCAGTCTGTATAGACCTAGAGGCCAGATCTTCAGGAGAGAGTTTGGCAGTCAATGCGCGAACATAATCGGCGCACGACTGTGGTTGGTCCACGGTCAGTATTGAGCAACGACGTCAGAACGTTTGGACGGCTTCGGTCAAGCTTCATACCTCGCAGTTGAAGTGACGGATGAAAATAACGATGGTTCGACGACGCGGCTTGTCACTGTGGGAACTCCAGAGGCTGCTGAACTTCTTCTTATCGCCATTCTTGTCCAGGATATCTACTTCGGCAACCTTTTCGAGTTCTGTTTGGGTCGGGAGGCGGGTCTGCGCCTGATCGTTATTGTGTGATTCTGCATCTGATTTTGTGTTGAGATCCGGCATAGTTCAATTACGAGAAAGAAGGTCTATTAAAGTATAAAGATGAGGTGTTCCAAGATGTTTGTCGAGAACTTGGTATGAAGATGAACAACAATCACATCGTGCCCAACAATGTGTGCACGGTCGCTGGAAGCCGTGGCGCTTAAATATTACACGTGAACAATTACTCGTGACGACATTCCTTGTGATACAACAAATGTTGTAACTCAAAATAGTTATTTGAGCTCGAGACAGGACAGTTTAATGTATGTGTTCCTCTTCGCAATCCAATCGCGATGTATACATTATACATTGAACCTATCGCTTTGCGGCCGTCCGAGACTGGGCTTTTCGATTCATCGGGGAGTTCCTCACGATGTACCCAATGGACGTAAGCTAATGATTTTGAGCATACTCCTATCCATAACTCTCTGATGTATATGGATGTGAGAAGGACCGATTGACTCAAGCCGTTGTAATACACCCAGTACTCGATGCGGAGTTTGGTGGCTCAGTGGTCGTCCATCTTCATGCGGACCTTCTTGGCTGCATGATTCATGTTGCCTCCCTATTCGAAGAGCCATATGGATCAAAGGCACATGTATCTTGTAGAGACCCGACGAGGCGTGTGCGGAGTGTATACGTTCAGATCTCCTTGACGCGTTTGGGTGGTCTAAGAAATGAGTCGTCTGGTAGACCACTTCTCTTCGTCCCTGGCAGAGAGCCTGTTCTGATGTCGTTGTCTTCAGAACTGACCTTGCGAGGGGGATACTTGTGCTCGATACCCTCAAAACAGTTCTTGGGAGGCGCGCCTGGAATATTGCTTTCGTCGTGTAGGAAGTATGGATGCTGTAGTGCATTCTCAGCGCTCAGACGATGCAGAGGATCATACTCGAGTAGCGACTTGAGCATCGCTAGTCCATCCCGGTGTGGCGCAGGCATATTCGCTGCAGCATACTGGCTGTTTCGAGTGAGATTATCCCACCATTTGTCAAGAGTTATCGGTCGCTGAACCGCAGGATTGCCGGCCGCCAGAGTCTGTAATTGAGGATACTCCGGCATCGCCTGCAAAAGTGGCCAGCTCTCCTTCCTTGGAATACCGAGTACTTCAGCAATCTTTCCCATTTGGTTTCTCTGGAATGGCACTGTCTTCTTCGAATCTTGCTTTGCCTCCTCACCTTTGAAGATCGGGCGCAAGCTTAGAAGCTCGGCGAATATGCAGCCGACTGCCCATGTATCTATTGCTGGTGTGTAGTGTCGACTTCCAAGAAGAAGTTCAGGTGCTCGATACCAAATAGTGACCACGACCTTATCACCACCGAACAAAGCTTGAAGGGGTTTGTAGAACAGTCGTGCGAGGCCCAAATCACCTATCTTGACCGAGCCTGCTGAGGTGACCATGATATTGGCTGGTTTGAGATCTCGATGCAGTACCCAATTACGATGCAAGTAGAGCAGCCCTTCAAGAAGCTGATACATGATAGAACGTAGAGTTGGAGCGGGGATAGGAGTTCGAGGATGTTGTGTGTGCCAGTGGATGATCTGCAGGAGGTCGTGTTCTGCGTATTCGAACACCATGAAGATGCACTTAGATTCCAGAATGATTTCGACAAGCGATATAACGTTCTCGTGGGATAGTTCTGTGCAAAGAGCCATTTCGCGTATAGCAGACTGCGAGATGCCCGTGTATTGCAACTCTCCTTCTTTGTCGGGCTTGAACCTTGATGCTACATGTTAGCTTCCAACAACACTATTCAGGACATTTGGCGTACTTCTTGATTGCGAACGCCTCTATGGGTCTGCCAGAGTTTCGGCTTAAGATAGGATGAGCCCCTCGGCCAGACTTGTTCCGGGCCTTGTAAACCCTGCCATAGGTACCGCTGCTGATGAAGCCTACTACATCGTAGTTGTCGTTTATCCGCCTCTGACTAGTGTATCCCATCGACGACATCTTAGAATCGGCGGGCTCTGTGAGTCTCGGTTAGCCGACTTTGACTTGATGTGGACAAAGGTGTGATTGGTGCGAACATGAACAGGTACCCCGACCGACGCTTTGCCAAAGTGTGCTTCATCAAGGGTGCCTTCAAAAAACAGAAATAGTAAATATTTGGAGTGGAGATGAAGGATACACCTGAGTATAAATGCACGTGCAGAGATGGAACTCAACTGTGGAAGCAGAACATACCGTTAAAAGCAGAGTGGACGGTTCTTTTGAGGGTTAGACTACCTCCTGACACGGAGGCAGGATTTGCATTTCTGACACTTGGGGCGGAGCTGGGCGGGTTGATGGTGGGAGCAGCAGAAGCGGTCACAGAAGGAGGCACGTTGGAAAGGGCAGAAGTCGAAGTGACCATTGCTGCGGTATAAATTATGCTTGGTTTATGCGTTACCCCACGGCGGAGACAGACGGTCGGGAGAGAGATGTTGAGTTTCAGCGTTGGGCCGAGCGGCGAGCTGGCGAGGTATCCAAGTTCCGAGTAGAGTGACTACGGCTCGGACAAACAGCGAAACATGCGGTGAAGGCAGGTGGGGATACGAGGAATAGAGAGCAGATGATCTGACCCGAAGAGTTGGCCCAAGGAAGAGTCCGCTGGCTTGGAGTTGGTGTGTTGGATTGACCATCAACGGAGAAGCGAGAGAGGGCAAGCTTCGCGGCTGCCACGGCCCGCATGTGACAGTCACGTTTCGCGAGCTTGCAGTTCCAGCTGGGAACGAGGGAAGTCGATATTGGCTGACCATGTCACTCTGACACTTTGACAGCAGCATCTTGTCGCAACTTGAAGTTTCTCATCCGAGGCTTCCATTGACCTAACACGCTTGGTTGAAGCGACAAGTCTTTGCAGCCAAAGTCTCTCGGGCTTCGAAGCAACATCCTTTGATCTGCCTCGTGAACTCTAAATCACCATGGAGCCCAAGTCGTGGTTCAAGGATCTTACGCCTTACTTCATCTACATCCTCCTCGTGTCGACCATTGGCCCTCTGCTGTTTGGCTTTCACCTTGTAGGCTCCCATGTTTCTCGCTATACAAAAGTGCCTCAAATCTGACAGACAACCCTCAGTCAGAGCTCAATGCGCCCCAATCGATTATAACATGTGAGAAGAAGTCCATCTCGTCCACACTCGCCCCGAGTCTGCCGCAATGCATCCCCATGGACTCGACCCAGTTTGGTCTGGTCTCATCCATCTTCACCCTGGGAGGCCTTCTCGGCGCCCTTGTAGCTGGGCCTGTCTCGGCTCGCTACGGTCGCTATAGATCCATGCTCTTCAGCACCGTCCCGTTCATCATCGGTCCTGTCTTCGAAGTCTTCGCTACCAACATCCCCATCTTCACCGTCGGCCGACTCATCAGTGGTCTTGGTGCCGGTGCTTCGGTCGTAATCGCTCCCATCTTCATTTCCGAAGTCGCTCCCCCGAAGGAGAAGGGCTTCTTCGGCGCCTTTACACAAATCATGATCAACATGGGCATCTTCATTGCCCAACTGCTTGGTCTCTTCTTGAGCAAAGGCTCCCTGTGGCGCATTATACTCGCTGTTGGTGGCGCTATTGGCATCCTTCAAGCTATTGGTCTCTTCCTCGGCGGTCAAGAGAGCCCCAAGTGGCTTGCCGACCATGGCAAGGAAAGACAAGCGAAACGCATCCTGCGCAAGCTGAGAGGCCATGCAGCCAACATTGAAGAGGAGGTCAAGGGCTGGGGTGTTGAGAGCGAACAAGACATGGAAGACGAAGAAGACAGCCTCCTTTCGAACCAAGATCGCATGCCCTCGGGCGGTCTCGAACAGAGCGGTCCATCGTCTGATGCATCCGCGGGCAAGAAGACAAAAGAGGCTGTCGAGGCTCTTGGTGCTCTTGCTGTGCTCAAGAACCCCGATTCTCGCCCTGCTGTCATTGCCGTAGTTGTTGTCATGGTTGGTCAACAACTCTGCGGTATCAACTCCATTGTCATGTACGGTGTCTCCTTATTGTCGGACTTGCTCTCCGCAAATGCTGCTCTTCTCAACGTCCTGGTCGCAGTTCTGAATATTGTTGTAACCACATCCTGTGCTCCTCTTACCGACAAGCTTGGTCGCAAAGTCTGCCTTCTTGCAAGTATTTTCGGCATGGGCGTTTCGTCCTTGCTTTTGGGTATTGGCATCATGAAGCACTTGCCCATCCTGTCGGCCATCACCGTCTTGACATTCGTGGCTTCGTTTGGCTTGGGCTTGGGACCCGTACCCTTCATCCTTTCTTCTGAACTTGTCGGTCCTGGCGCTGTAGGAGCAACCCAAAGTTGGGCACTGGCAGCCAATTGGATTGCTACGTTCGTCGTCGCGCAGTTCTTCCCTATTGTCAACGAGAAGCTTGGTGGAGGCAAGGTCTACTTTATTTTCGCCGCTTTCGCTGCCCTGTTATCAGCCTTCGTCTTCTGGGCTGTACCAGAGACGAAAGATAAGGCTGACGCCGACGAGGTCTGGGGTCGCAAGGCTGGAAGAGCTGTCGACTGAGTAGAAAATAATTCGTGCATCTTCAAGAGTCTTATGGTATGAACACAGACGCCCCAAAGGTACAGAACCAGTGGGCTCCTTCCCTTGAAATATCTCCAGAACATTGCGAACAAGTTGTAATTTCAAAGTAACCATGAAAACGTCATCATACCCATCGCTACTTCCTCTGATCAAGTGCATACGGACCCCTTCGTCACTATCGACCACTTCACTCATAACGCATCAACCCTTTAGCTCGAACATCATTCCATTCGCCAGGCATCATACAACATTCGATTAGTCAAAATCTCAATAAATTACACTGCAATGGAACTCCAGGATGACAGAGCGACCTCCCCACTGTCGACCAGTCCCCCAAAACCAAAAGACGCAGGAAACAAGCCCCCTGCCTCGCTGAGATTGGCCGTAGGAAAAAAGGCTGGCGTTATGACTGCAATCAACAAGGGGTTTGATGTTGCTGCGGAGACCGACAACTCAGCCCAGCCACATGCACAATCTGGGATTCCTGAACCGTCTTCTGGGAAGCCTGGTTTGATGATGAGTGCCATCAAGAGTCTTTCAGGTCACCACTCCTTCTTCGGCAAATCGTCACATAAAGGCCCGAGACGCCTATTGCCTCCCCAATTCCAAGACCAGACAACTGTGGGCACAAACCAGGATTTGGCATCGATGTCTGACGTCGCACTCTTCCAAGTACACCTCTATCACTGTCGACAGTCGTATGCGTACCTCGAAGAAATCGCGAGAAGGAGAGATCCGCAAAAGCCTGACTGGACTGCACCGGGTGATTGGAAAGTCTCTGGGACCGCGGCGGAAGAACCTCCTTCGACACAAACCCCTCCAAGGCTCCAGGACGTTGGTTCGCTGACTTCTGTCAATGAAGGACTTCCAGAAGTTCGAGACGTTGGTTCACTTGCTTCTGTCGGCGAGGGGCCTTCAAGGCCTCGAGATCTGGGTTCGCTCGCTTCTGCTGATGAGAGCCCCTCGAGGCTTCGAGACGCGGGTTCACTCGCTTCTATTGTTGAAGGACCACCTGCCACAAGAGCGTCTGAGCAAACCAGAAAAGATTCTCCGACACAGAGATTCAAAGGCAGTATTGGATCTGCTGGGAGAAGGTCGTTTTCCAAGGTCGTGCGAGGTACACCAGTGGCAAGGTCAGTGACAACGTGATCGCCCAAAACGTTAAGCTGATGATCATGAAAGCAGAAAACCAGTGACCCAAAGGAGCCGAACGAAAGTCAGGAAAACGAAATCCAGAGTTCTGGGGGTCGCATATCACGGTGTACATATAAGCGAGGCCCAACGTCGTGCCATACTTGCAACAGAAGTCAACCCACATGTACGAGAGCCTGTCATATCCGAAGTTGTCTCTGGTCTCAACGGTGACGATTGGCAAGATTCCACAGACTAGGTGTCTGAACCGGATATCGAGTCTGCCAGGCTGCCATCCAAATCGATTTCCGTTGTCAAGATCGAAGCTTGCTGGGAGACCGGAACGAACCTACTTCACTTAGCTTTGAGAACTGCTATTCCTCTGCAAACGTCCAAGACATCGAAGACTCAATCGAGGGAGGACAGCCAGGATGTAGGCTCCGACCGGTCGTCTGGGACATCGCAAAAGCAGAGAGTAGAACAACATGAGCAAGACTTTACACGTCAAACCATCCGGTCTGGAAAACAACCACAAGAGCGGCAAGACGGTTCTGCTGGCTCGAGTACTGCTGACTTGGCAGACCAAGAGGACCTGGCAGAGAGAGATGACCTGGCGGATTACGACCAATCGATCGATTCTCTAGATGGCTGGAAAGATGTCAAACCTAAACATGTCAGCGTTTTGACCAAGGGGAGCGTCAGAAGGGTTGCATGTTATGGGTCAGCCAGGGGTTTGACCAAGGGAGGCGTCAGAAGGGTTGCATGTTATGGGTCAGTCAGGGGTGGCAAAAGGAAACCGCTACATCTGAGCATCAACGAAGCACTATCAGCAAACAAATCTGGTGAGTACATGGCCTTGTGTCGATACGTGAAAGACTTGGCTGATCTCAATGCCTCTCCAGTTCACGGACAGCTGCGCGGGGGCAGTAGCGACTCATCGCGACCACCATCCACACCGCGGCCAGCAAAGGTACAGCCACGTCCGCTCGGCGCTCTAGTGCATCTGGAAGACTTACACAAGGCCGGGGACATGGATTCCAGTCACATCGAAGACATACACGGTAAGTGATAGAGATCTTTTGTACAAAGATTCGACGACTGATACGACGGAAACAGTGCGACATCCAGAAACCATAGATCATTCTCCTGGATTCGATTTTGCAGCAGCCGAGTCAATGGCCGAGACAAACCACGCATCTATGTCCAACGGACATACGATGTCCACCAATACAAGCTCTCGACGCACACGCGCACACAATTACGTCGAAAAACCTTCCAGCTACTACAGGGCTCCAGAGATTCAAGCTACGGGCAAGAGTTTGGATCGAAGCATGAATCAAGCACCGCAGAACATCGGCCTGGGCATCGGCCTGGACATCGGCGGATGGGGTGACCAAAGTACTCATCAAAGTAACGAGTGGGACGCAGAGGAGATGACAGAGAATCCCAGGGTTCAGAACTACTCGTCTAGGTCCACGACTTCGGTGATGCGCCGCAGGAGTCTGAGGGTCGAGCACGTTCCAGACATTCCACGTTGGGACGATCCTGTGTCGGCGGTTCGAGAAGTGCTCATGGATGGCGGGCTTTTGCTCCGAGCAGGGCATACAGGGCTGATGAGGGTGACTGTCGAGCAGGTGCATGCTGTCAGAGAGAGAAGGAGACGCGAACGCGAAGGTACGTTGATGAGATCGGCATCCCCGGGCCGAACCGCAGCATGAAACGTGCACGTCGCAGTGCAGGAGTCCACAGTATTCGCTAACATGAACACCTCCAGCGAGAGACAAACACGATCGCGAACTAGACGACTACGTCGCGAAACGGGAAGAGCTCCAGCAGAGAGGAGAGCTCACAGAGCTAGCATCAAACGACGGTGCATCGGAAGCAAGCGGCAAGCAAGCGACGACAAGCACACAAGCCCGCTGCGTTGGCGACTCGGACAGTGACGGTGACAACTCCAGCTCAGGCTCTGATAGCTCTGTGCGCACTGTCTTCAGACTCAGAGACGGCAATACCACGCCAAGGCCCAGCGACACTATTAGTTTAGGAAAGATCGAATCACGCCCTCTTCCACCAATCCCCACCTTCCCTACCTCGGACCCTCTCAAATCGGCGCATGCAGAAGACAATGAGGAGTTCGTCTCACTGAACGATCCGTCTATCAAGGTTCATATTGCGCACGCGCTCGAATCCCTGTACACTGGTATTATGGCTGCTCAGAACCCAATGGCCAATGCCACAGCCCCATATACTTTGGGAGGAAGCATGCCCTCGGCAGGACACCATAGCGACATGCAGCACATCTGGACCCTGGTTCAAGAATTGAGCTCGGTCCTACAACAAAACCGCGAGCGCACCGACGAGCTCCAAGACGGCCTCGCACGCGCGCAGGTACGCCTCAACGACAAAGAGATGTGGGATATGCTTCGTTTGCTCACACAGTCGTTCCTAGACCAGACCCGCTGAGAATGGCCTTCTGACTAACGGAGACAATGGTACGGTCCTTTCTGCTTTGGTTCATTACGCATGGCGTACAGCGCTTTAGATACCCTTTTCATTCATTATTGCTCTCACCGCTCGTTAGCTAATACTCAAGCTTTATTGCTTTGCAGCCTCTCATGCCCCCCAACATGCTCCTTCTGATGTCGATGCCTCCGCTATCCAAGCCCAGCTGTCAGACGCACTGTCTCGCATCACAGAGTTAGAAGCCGAGTGCAAGGATGCCAATGAAGTCATCGATTACGCAGAAGAAATCGTCGAGAAATTCAAGCAACAAGTCCAGGAATATTCTCGCAGCCATCAGAGCGCGACTATCGGTATGGCCTGCACCTTCCTTTGACTTCACGCCTACGAGTACTGACCTTTTACAGCTCTCCACGCCCACTACAACTCCCTCCTCGAGACCTCCCGCAACGAAACAATTCAAGCCCAACTTACACACCAAGCCTGGCAAGCCTCCCTACTACGTTTATCCGAATACCTACGCCTAGCTCAACGCGCACACGAAGAAGGCTCACTACCATACCGCCGCCGTATCGCTGCTCTGAAGGAGGAAAACCGCATACTGCGCGCCAAAGCTGGCTGGGAGCCTGCTAGTGAAAGCGAGGGCAGTGACGACGAGGATGATGTGTTTGATGAGGGCGTTGAGGCCGACTCCGCCTGAAAGATTACTTGAGAAATGTCGATTAGCAGCATGGGTCATCACCTGGAGTTCACAAGGCGAATGGAGTACAAGAATTGCCGTCGGATTTTTACAGGTGGCATCAACAGCGCCAGTAGCGCTTACAGAGTTTTATATTGCACTGACTTTACATTGTTCTTTCTCTCGACAGCTTTTGCAGCTCGCGATATCTTGCAGGTGGCCACTGCAAACCCAAACCGTCCTGGACCATTGACCGTGGATTTTGGCACTGCAAAACGTCGAAACTACCGCATTGAGCGCCTCACCGTGCCCACCGATGAGCTGGCCTCGCACGACCGTGTGACCGAGTCTCTCGGTGCAACACACAAAGTCTATGACAAGCAAGGTGCTTCTGGCTTTGATGAAGATGTAGAGGCCAGTCCTAAGGTACCAGCTGCAATCGAGGGCAATTGGACCGACCTTTTCAAAGGCAGAACAACTCCAAGACCAAACGATGTTGGACCTGACAAAGGGAGACTCAGCGAATAGCGTCCAGAGGCTTCTCCAGTGTTCCAATGCTAGATATCTTTGTAGTCCAGCAATCAGGTATGGCCATATAAGGTCCCCCTGATCCCCTTCCATAGGTCTTCAATCGTCAGCAGATTTATAAGCCCGGACGATCTGAAGAAGCAGTAAGTTGATCAATCACGTACATACTAATGCCAATGCTGACCAGACGTATAGATTGATGAGTGTCCTTTCGCTTTCGACGTCGCTCGACGATGGACCCGGGTCGTTGAACGGTACTGCTTCTATCGAAGGTATAGCTTCTATCGACGCCAGTTATATAGCGACCTCGAAGGCTCTTTGGTCCCACAGATGCTCAAGATCTTGGGCATTCGCAAGCTATACGATGCGTAGGCTCTATTTCTTCGACGCCTAAGTATAGCAAGAGATGAGGACTAGTTATAAGGTCCCTGTCCGCCGGCAAGACCTTGTTGATGGCATTATACCCGATGCGTTTTGCGCTGCGCAATGCCAACCAAGAAAAAGGAGCCCTAACGGCCCCTGTAATCGAACTGGCAGTCGAGATCTTTACGCTCGTTCGAAGTCTTATATATGGATCGCCGGTGCGCAGTATGGTTATATATAGAGGTCTATCCCTCGGCGATTTGATCGAGCAATTCTTATCCTTACGACTTCAATTCCAAGGATCGTCAAATTTGCATATCGTCCAGAATCGACCAGACCATCAGTTCTCCAGAACAGTGCTACTACTCCTCAACATCCTTAACATCATGGACGATGGAGCCAATCTTGATGCAAGCTCTAAAGCGAATCACAAACCTGGAAACTGAGAATGCCTAAGAACGAGACCGAAAGAAGAGCAGCGCAGCACGCGTGGGATCATTCTTATAACCGTCAAGACGAGATGCAAATTAAATTGACATCACTCAAGAACAAGATCTATATATCTCAAAGTATCATCGGTACCCCCGGCAAGATCCTGTCGCTACTATTTAATCCCTCTAGGTCTCACTCTTCGACGAGGGCGACGTTCTACTTTATACGTCCTTTTATGTTCTAGCTATACCAGATCAAAGGCCTTTATCTCCGGCGCTTTCTTGACAAGAGTTTTTACGTCGAGCTTTAACGCCCACTCAATTGATTGTCTTTTTGGCCTGACATCGAAGGTCCTAAACGTAATAACGATGGAATGCGACCAAACTCAGCTCACGAACTTCGACGAGAAGTGGTCTACAATCTCGCTAGTACAGCAATGATGAACAACGTCGTCAAGATTTTGCAAGAGGGTGAATTCGACATGAGCCAACCTCTAGTCGTCTTTTGCCCGCGAATTGCGATGGTCAACCGCTTCCACCAACAGCTTCTTGCGTTCGCAGATCCTTCTAACGAGTCTTCGTCTATCTTTAAGCTCCACGGAAATATGCAAGACTATGATCGCAAGCTTGCTATCGAAGGGTTTAAAAAGCACACGAGGACAAGTCATCGTGTGTACTTTTGTACGTTTGTCGGCGACTCGGCGCATACGAAACTCAACACAAGCCGGATCCCATACACACTGTATCACGAAGAAGCCTTTCCTGAAACCGGGGTTGATCGCACGTTGGTAGGTCTACACAAGTGACAATGTCGTGATACAATTTGATTCGTCAGTGATACATGAGGAGGGAAGAGTGTCTACTCAGCGACCCAGACGGCAGCCATGCCCATGCCGGTTCCGACACACATGCTGGTCACACCGACCTTCTCGCCCCTCCGCCTGAGCTCATAAAGCAATGTGCTGACTTGTCTGGCACCGGTGCAACCAAGAGGGTGACCGAATGCAATAGCACCACCCTTGGGGTTGATCTTCTCCATAGGGATCTGCAGCTCCTTTGCACACCACAGACATTGCGAAGCGAAGGCCTCGTTGATCTCCCAAATGTCGACGTCGTCCTTGCTGATACCGGCCTTTTCCAGAGCAACGGGAATGGCCTTCCAGGGACCGATACCCATGAGAAGTGGGGGTACACCGACGACTGATGCTGCGACGTACTTGCCGAGGATCTGCTGGCCGAGCTTCTCGGCGGTGGAACGCTTCATGAGCAGTACTGCGGCAGCACCGTCGGAGATTTGTGAGGCATTGCCACCGTGAATGGAGCCGTCCTTTGCAAAGGCAGGGCGGATCTTGCCCAGAGACTCGGCTGTGACACCTGCTCTGACACCGTCGTCCTTGCTAACGGTAATCTCCTTTGTCTCGTCGGTCTTGGGGTCGGTCCACTTGACCTTGAGGGGGGCGATCTCCTCGTCGAAGAGGCCCTTCTTTTGTGCCTCGGTGGCTTTGGCGTATGATGATGCGGCGAATTCGTCTTGGTCCTTGCGGGAAACGTTACGGTCCTTGGCCATCTGCTCGGAGAGGACTAGTCAAAGTCAGTGGATGTGCAAGACGTTCGGGGAGGATGAAGACCGACCTCCCATGGGCACCTTGCACTTAGCGGCCTCCTTGTGGTTCTCGAGAAGCTCCGAGAACTCTGTGACAGCTCCAGGACCGTACTGACTGCTCATGCTCTCAACACCAGCACCGATACCAATATCGATCATGCCGGTCTTGATGGCATTGGCAATCTCGACACAAGCTTGCAGGCCCGAACTGCACTGACGGTTCAACGAGTGTATACTTGTGCTGTCAGGGAAGCCGGCAGCCAAAGCGGCAGCACGGAACTCGGTGGCACCACCTCCAGGAGGTAGCACACTGCCAACGGCGATATCCTCGACCAGCGAAGGGTCAATCTTTGAACGCTCAATGAGTGCTTTGAAAGCTCCGTGGAGAAGGTCTGCGGCGGGTGTGTCCTTGAAGCCTCCCTTTCCTCCCTTGGTCAAGGGTGTGCGGAGACATGCCGTTACGACAATATCATCGGGGCTCTTCTTGAGGATGGCATCGCGGTTCGGGGCCAAGTCGGACTCTGATGACTTGAGGTGAGTCTCGATCAATGACAGACGCTCAATAGCTATATTTCCATCATCAGCTTGATTTCAGCCATGTGTCGATGTCCTCCTTCACATACCGACCGAGTTCTTTCCTGTTTGGTTGGCCATGTTGTTTTTTGTGTGCAATTCTTGAAAAGTTACAAAGGACTAGATAAGAGCAACAAGAAATGGGAAGGAAACAGATAATCAGCTAGGGCAAGGGCAGATGATGTATTGTCTGGAGAGATGCCGAGGTTCGGCTCGGCCTCCTTCACATGCTCGTCGCTCGCGAGTCTTCTTGGCATTGACCTCTCCTACATCTTCAATTCTTTGATCATGCTGTACTTTGTTTGTCAGAATGAAGGCGGTAGCTTCGGTCTCCGATATACACGTGTGAGAGCCTCGGAGAAACATATGTAAGTAATAGCCAAGGTCACCCGTCAGAACTTCAAGCAAACGATGAGCCTACGTCACCTTTTGAACAGATACTTGACAGCAATTACACTCGTCTTTGGCCTCAACATGCCATCAGGCCAAGGCATACACGCAGAAGTGGAAGCAAAGTTGATAAAAAGCAAAGTGTGTTCATATGGTAGCTACTTTTGAGGCTCATCCCTGGTTGGTATCATTGAGCAATAACATTTCTCTCAAATCCATAAACTCCATGTGTTAAAACAGCAATACCATAGCTCCGTTAAATCCGTTGGCCCTTTTAATCATGCAAAACAGCTAGTAAAGTAAAGAAAGAAAACAAGAACAAGACAAGAAGGAAAGGAAAACTTCAGGACATATCAGTGTGATATGAAGTAACAAGAGAAAACAGGTCGACACAATCATCTGGCGATGCGGCTGCCATCGTACTCGTTCTGAACAAGGTCAACGTCATAGTCAGGCAGCTCGGACTTCTTGAGATGACCAGGCAGGACAGTGCGGCATGTCAGAGCATAGCGCATGAGGCCCTTTGGGCTGACACCATGCTCAAACCACTTCTGAAGGTGAGCGCCACGCATGATGCAAATATCTCCATGACCGAGTGAAAGCTTGATGTAATCGTCGACCTTGGTATGGCTCTTCTTTGGAGGGTACGATGCTTGCAGCTCTTTGGCCATCTCGGCAAGCCGGGCCATTTCTTCATCCTTGGACAGATCGGCGTTTTTGATCTCTTCGATGAATTGCTTACGCAGTTCGTAATTGGGGAACTCGGGCAACGGCTCGTCCATAGTCATGACGGTCATCTTCTTCCCCTTGTGTGTGGCGGACCTCATACCGTGGTAGAAAGGCGCCTTAGGCTTGAAACCCATGTCAGCACGTGCGCCAAGCGACAGAGTAGCGACTGTGGCACCAAGTCCTTTTTCTCCGTCATCATGATAGTTCATCGACTGGTCTTGAAGATAGGCAACCAAGTACAGCTCGTTGAACTTTTCCTGGTCCTCGATAGCGTTTCCTGAAGTGATTCTGTCGGCCCAGTTCAACCGAGATACAGCTTCCGTGACGGGCCAAGGCGCGTCCGTAAAAGGAAGGCTGTCGCCTGCGGCAATGAACTTGTACGGCATGCCGTAGTTGATGGTGAATGAGTTCATGAGAGCATTAGATAGTTCTCTGCGCACCAGTCCGTGACAGTTGCCCTGAAGATGTTCCCACATCTCGTTCGGACCTTCCTGCTCCTCGCGCACGACTTGATTTGCGATTCCATGAACCACTTCGCCTTCCTCAGTGGCTGAGACTTTGAACTTGTAGGTGATCCAGCGGTAGTTGTGAGAAAAGTTTACAGACACCTTGATGTGAGGAGACGCAGAGTCGTGCGAAGAGGGGTAGGCTGTAGTGACCGGGTGGTTCTGGTTCTGGATTGAGGCTGCTGGGAGAAGGTTCATGACTGGCTTGTGTTCGAAACCACAGTGCGTGCATTCCCAGCCTTCCCACTTGACGCGAGCATTGCATTTACCGCACACAGGGCAAGTCAAACCACGAAGGTTCTCTACCTTGTAGTCTTCGCCTGCGATCGCAGAGGCGAAATACAGGGGGAAACGGAAAGTGAGAGGTGCCTCTTCGTTTGCCCATGGGGTCTTCTGCTTCAAGAAACGAGGGTCGTAAAGGAGCTGTGTAGCATCTGGTATGCTGTCATCAGACAGGCGCCAGAACTTGTCGCACTTGCTGTTGAGGCACAACCAACCACAAAGATATAGCTGGTCGTATTGATTGCCGCACGAACCGCAGCAATCTCTGACGGGTGGTCCAAGTGCACCGAGTCTGACGATCGGTTCGGTGTTTTCAGGGACCCACCAACCAGGAGTGCTTGGGTCGAGCCTTTCGAGACGGTACTTGATGACCTTGTATCTGTCCTTCTCGGTCCATACATGAGTGGCCTTGTACCAGTCGAGAGAGTTGTACTTGTGTGGCATCTTGCTTTGTACTTGGATGTTCTTGTCGCCACAAATCACAGCGATTGGGCTTTGCTGGTTGATGGCGTTGACCATTGCATGATATTGGTGCTTTTGTTCTTGGTCTTCACGCTGCTTCATGCTGTTGTCGTCATCTTTTGCCATGCTGCCACTAGCTCGCAGGATGATGACGTCTTCATCCAGGTGGTCTCTTGCGTGACCATTGCCGTCGAGCATGAATGCTTTTGCAACGCCATTTTTGCCGTAGTAAGAGCCTTGCCATGATGCATAGAGCCCACTAAGACTCTCACAGAGGTGATGGCGATAGTCTGCCCAAATTTCTGGCTGACCCCTAGGGTTTGGCTTCTGCTTGATGGATACCTTTTTCGTCAAGTCCACAGAGAGTGCGACCAAGTCATTGAAAGTAGTCTGAGTCTCGGGAAGTACGACCTCGGGCTCGAATGTAAGGCTGGATGGAGGTGTGTGTTCCTGGGGCAGTGCCAGGGCTGATGGTCCAGGGATGGACGAGGCAGGAGTTGCTGGTAAAGAGCTTGATGGTTCAGAGGCCGACGGTTCGGGCACGGACAGACCAGGCACTGAGGTATCCATAGTCGATGAGTGGAGTATTTGACCAAGTCTCTCTGCATCGACCTTGATCTTGACAATCTTGGACTTCTTGGACTGGTTTTCGACAAGAGACATCGACTCTTCGACCTCGTTGCTCGAGGCGGGCGACTCGTCGGATCCGGGTTGAGCAGTCGTAACAGGCTCGGGTGATATGGCAACATCCAGCGTCTGCTTGCCACGGCTTCGAGTCTCGCGGACTGTCTTGGGCTGTGAGACCTTGCGCTGCTTTGTAGGACGCTCAGACACTTCAGGTACTTTATCTACTTCAGGCTCCGTGATAGTGCCAAGATCGGGGTCTTGCGAGTATCGAGCAGGTCGCTTGCGCTTTCGGTCGGATCTGCGAACGTAGATGTGGACGTCAACGGGTGCCATCTCGGCTGGAGCCACGTGAACCGTATCAGCCACTGCGTTGTCCGAGACAGAAGTGACTGGTGATCCGATCTCTTCCATCGAGTTCTCAAGCATGAAGAGGTCTCCCATATATTGAGGCATCGATTGAGACTCGAAGTCTCCCGGAATGGAGCTCAGTGGTGAGCTGGGAACTCCTGTGTAGCGTGGGGAGGCGTCATCCTTGTCCTCAAAGTTGACAAACGAATCATGTCTTGAGTCCATGTTGAAGTTTGAGACAAGAAGATGTCGCTGGGGTATGATAGCCACCAAAGCACGTGCAAAGCGTAAGACAGCAGGCTTTAGCGGATAGAAGAGCTGCTGACACAGAAGAGGGATATTCTGTCAAGAGCCAGCACGTGGAGTCGCACGCAAAAGCAGGCTTTTTGTAGGAGCGTGTGCTGTTGCAGTTACCGTTTTTGGAAGATGTGAGAACAGAACGGTACAGCTGGAGACAAAGTCTGGCGATACCAGTGATGTGCTGTTATATCTTCTGCAAGTCAGTAGGGAGGAATGAGGCCGCCGGAGAGTCATGAACATACACAGTTGGTGATACGAGAACAAAGTGTCTTCTGTGTGCAGAGAAGATACAGGCGGTAACGTTCCGACGCTGTTCAGGTCTGGTCGGAGACAGAACCTATATACTATGGAGTGTTGTGTCAGCACGTGTTATGCATATGAAGACCGAACAACACGCGTCGTACATATGGCTTTGCAGAGCAGATTGGTAGCGCACGACTGAGGCACGTGGCATGTATCTATCTTTGTGGTGTCAGTTGGGTTCACGTGGTGCAGTAAGCATTAAGAAGCACATGAAACAGGAGATAGACGGTGGTGATGATGGCGATGGTGAGCAAAAGACGAGTCTCGTCGCGTCTTCGATGACCTTGACAAGAACTTACCAAAGTTTGAATGGTTGATAGTGAGATGGGGGTGTGTTTGGCTGAAGATGTACTCAGACTGAGTATCCTTGATGGATGGAAAGACAAAGGTCGATGATCACTGGAAGGCTTGGAAGAAGTCGTTGAAGAATCTTCGAAGAGAAAACAGACTTGATGTCAATCTTCTATGCCTTCTTAGGAAAGAAGCAGAGAATAGTTTGGAAACAGAGATGTGCAGGAATACAGAACGAAGGATAGAGGTTGGTTGTAAGATGACTCAAGTTGCAACTTTGGTAGCGCAAAGTCAAAGAAGGGTTTCTCTGACCGCAAAGGTGGTGTGAGGAGTCGAGAAAAGACGCTGAAAGGAAACAGACCAGTTACCTGAGTGGTGTTTCAGAAGCCTGGAAAACTGGACGGTTCTGCAATCTTCAGAATGAAACGGCGGGTGGTATGGAAGGATGTACTCGGTCAACCTGTCAAAGCGACTCGAATTTCGGATGTGGGATCCGAAAGCTTGATGACGCATGGGGCCGTGCGCAATTCGGTTCAACCCCGCAGGCCACCAGAGCGGGGATGACATGAGTCCAGGGCAGATGGTGATCGCCGCAACAATGGCTGACAAGAAGGCCGAGGTAGATGTGCAATGTAGGTCGTACCAAGAATTAACAAAACTCGCCATGCCCCTCCACGGCCATTTCACCTCATTTCGCGCCCGACATAGCCACCAGCATGCCATTCTACGCTCCAGAGTGGGTGCCCAAACTCCCGTTCGATGTACCCGACTCCATCTCGATAGACAGGTTCATCCTGGATGAGAACTTCGACCGTCATCCTCTAGGATACTCTAGACCACCTTTCACCTGTGGATTGACAGGCAAAGAATACAGCGCATTGGAGGTTAAAGAACGAGTCGACTTTCTGGCCAGAGGATTGAGTCGCGAGCTCGGTTTCCTTCCAAATCAGGGATCAGAGTGGGAGAAGGTTGTCGGTCTGTTCAGCATCAACACGGTGAGTGCCAGTGTACATGTAACAAGCTCGGCTCTCAGGTATCTGATGTCATGCAGATCGACACATTGACCCTCGCATGGGCGACACACCGCATCGGCGGTATTCAGACACCAGCAAACGCAGCCTATACCGTCCAAGAATTGGAACACCAGCTTCGTGACTCCGGTGCCAAATGTCTATTCACTTGTCTGCCTTTACTGGACCTGGCACTGCAAGCGGCGAAGACTGTCGGCATTCCTGATAGTCGCATCTATCTGCTCGACGTGCCCGAATCGCTTGCCGGCAAGAAAAGAGACGGGTACAAGACTCTTGATCAGTTGATTGGTGAAGGCCAAAAGCTGGCAAGACTCGAGGAGTTGAAATGGTCCAAAGGCGAGGGTGCAAGAAGGACAGCATTCCTGTGCTATAGCTCGGGAACGTCGGGACTCCCAGTAGGTCTTTCATTGGTCACGATTCGGATGAGAGATGCTGACCGAAGAACTAGAAAGGAGTCATGATCAGCCATAAGAATGTCATAGCGAACGTTCTCCAGATGCGAGCCTTCGAAGATCCATGGAGAAAGACGTTGATCCAGCCAGGCAATCAATCCGACTACACCGAGAACGTCCTTGGACTGGTGAGTATCGAGGCGACACCTACTCCTTGTTCAAAGAAGCCAAGCTGATCCAGAACTTAGCTTCCTCTTAACCATATCTATGCTCTGATTGTTGTTGCACATTTGGGTGCGTACCGCGGCGACGGAGTCATCATCCTGCCCAAATTCGAGTTCAAGAGCTTCCTGGAAACCATCCAAACATACAAGATCAGCAATCTGTATTTGGTCCCGCCAATCATCATCACGATTACCAAATCGAGAGATGTGGTAAAGCAGTACGATCTTTCTTCTGTCAATAGCATCTTTACTGGTGCAGCGCCCTTGGGTGAGGAGACGGCAGAAGATTTGCAGTCCATGTTCCCTGGATGGGCCATCAGACAAGGGTATGGAATGACTGAGAGTGCGACGGTAGTATGCTCTACCATTCCGAGCGATGTTTATTTCGGATCTTCTGGAAGTTTGTTGCCTGGAATTGAGGCGCGTATTGTCACTCCGGAAGGCGAAGAGGTGACCAAGTATGATACGCCTGGAGAACTCTGGGTCAAGGGCCCTGCTATAACGCTGGGCTATCTCAACAATCAGAAGGCAACTGGGGAAACGTTCGTAGATGGATATCTGAGGACTGGCGACGAGGCTGTTGTCAGGAAGCATCCCAAGTCTGGTCATGAGCACATCTTCATCGTCGACAGATTGAAGGAGCTCATCAAGGTCAATGTACGTGTTTTTGGGTCGACGTTACTGTTGCGATTACTGACTCGAATAGGGATTGCAAGTTGCGCCCGCCGAGCTCGAGGCACATCTTCTCACGCATCCCGCGGTTAATGACTGCGTCGTTATCGGTGTACCGTCGGATCGTGAAGGAGAAGTCCCGAAGGCGTTCATCGTCAAATCACCCTCTGTTGGTCTTGAAGAGTCTGACAAGATGGTTGCGCGAGATATCGCTCGCCATGTGGAGCAACATAAAGCGAAGCACAAGTGGCTGAAAGGTGGGATAGAATTTATCGACATTGTCCCCAAATCGCCTTCAGGCAAAATTCTGCGTCGTCTGCTAAGGGACAAGGAGAAGGAGAAGAGAAGAAGCCAGGGAGCGAAGCTGTAAGTTTGCTTGTACGATGTCGTTTGCGGATAGTTCGAATATGGCTTGTACGTACCGCTTGTACTCAATGTTGAACCACGAAAGAGCTTCTGAGGTATCACGATCCCAAACAAGTTGCCACTGTGAAGCAGCTGTCTTTGTTGCGAAGGAGTCCCCGTCTTTCAAGTCAACGTAGCATGAGAATGCCACTATGAGGCAAGGCTCGCTTTCTTGCAGACTAAGTTGGGATGATGCACAGTTTGATCTCCTGACGAAAGTCCTCTGCTCAAGCAAGGAGCTCTGCTCATTTTACTTGTAATCTGCAAAGTGCTGCCTCTTATGTGGCCCGATGTGCTATACATTCGTGTTGTCTGATTCTGATTGATACAATGACGAATCGACAAAAATATATATCAAGACTCACGAGCTCCTCCGCTCTGGACTTGCATGGCGGTGTTCTTGGCAGCGCCATGACGGGTGGTTGGTGCCTTCGTACTCTACATCACGGGGCTACTCGTACGTCCAACGGTGGGCCGTTGATGAATGAGCGGACAAGCAGTTACATTAGTTCGACCATGAAGGAGGTTGGTGGTTCAGCGGACGTTGTTTTCTTCCTTCTTGCATATTTTCCAAGATAGCAAGGCAGCGTGGTCTTCTCTCCCAACGCGCGTCGACATCATAGGCCGGGTCCAGTCCGCAAAGACCACCATTCGAACAATCGCATATACCTCGCATCGACCTCCGAGTAGCTTCCCCCGGCCAGCGCCCGCCCGAGACTGGGCACGGGCATATCGCTATTTCGCAGAATGAAGCCGAGACATTCACAGACCAACAAAGCGGCCATTCAGGTCATATGTCTTGTAAGCAAGCTCCTTCCCCACGCGCTGGTGCTACCCCACAGATCTGACTATTGTTCTTGCACGCCTAGGGCTCAGGAGGAGGACCCAGCGAAGACAATGTGACGGGCCTCTTGGTCCGGTCGACGGCTACTGATTGGGCGCGAGGCTCGCTGCTGGCCGTCGATGCTGGATCACACCTTGCCGCCATCACACGCATCCTCGAGAAGAACCTCCCCAATGAGGCACCCGCTCCGGAACTGCCTCCTCAAGACATGGAAACGGATGGTACCTCGTCTCCGACCTCATCACCCCCGACTAGGAATCCTATACAGCCAAAGACGTTACCCGAGCCCATCATCTTAGACAACGGTCCTTTCGCCGGCCTTTCTCTCCCCCATGCCTCTGCTCGCGCCAACGCAGCCCATGTCGTACGCGCACACGTCTCGACCTATCTGATCACCCACCCTCATCTTGATCATCTCGCAGGCTTTGCCATAAACACAGCTGCCTTCCATGCCACGTCGCGCCCCAAGAGACTGGCAGCCCTGCCATTTACCGTCGAAGCCATCAAGAGGCACATTTTCAACGACGTGATATGGCCGAACTTGACCGACGAGGATGGAGGTGTGGGCTTTGTCAGCTTCCAACGGTTAAGAGAAGGTGGCGATATCATGGTTGGGACAGGAGAGGGCAGGGGATACATTGAGGTGTGCGATGGTCTTGGTGTAAAAGGCTTCAAGGTCAGCCACGGCAACTGCATGAAGGAACCTCAGCCGACCCGTTCGCAACGTGGTTCTCTAGGCAGTATTTCGGAACCGGATTACTCTGCATTCAAGGGCCCGGATCATCGCAACTTGTCGATACCCTACGTCTTTGGCACCCCGGGCGAGCAAACTCCAGGCCAGAGCTATTACTCGCCCGGCGTACAAGGCAGGAGCTTCACCAGCGACCCGACACCACAGCATTCGGTAGTGGACAGCACTGCCTACTTTATCCGGGACTACGACACTTCGAAAGAAGTGTTGATATTCGGCGATGTCGAACCGGACAGTATTTCGCGTGTACCACGTCTTGCCAATATCTGGGCAGAAGCGGCTCCTAAAATAGCCGAGGGGATATTGTCAGGAATTTTCATCGAATGCTCTTATGATGATAGTCAACCAGACGCGGTACTGTTTGGTCATCTGGCACCGCGGCATGTTGTTGCTGAGATGAAGACACTTGCACAAATGGTCAAAGACGAGAAGGCTGCCAGAGCTTTGGATAGGGCCCAGCGAAAGCGAAAGCGCAGCTCGAACGGTCTGAACATAACGATGGACGACATTACCGATAATAAGAAACGGAACAAGAGCGTCATCACTAGGTCGTCTAGCATGCAACCCCGACGCGGCAGCCTCCCTTTGATGGTGCCTGAGGAGGAGTCGCAAGCCACTACGCCTGATTATGCCGGCACGGAGAGAAACACACCGGTACCGCCGGATGCACCTCTTCAAGGCGTCAAAGTGGTCATCATCCATGTCAAGGACACGATGGAAGATGGTCCACACGTAGGCGAGCGCATTTTGATGCAACTCAATGAGCATGCTGATGCTCTCGAGATCGAAGGATTTGGCAAGCTCGGCTGCGAGTTTGTCATTAGCAAGAGCGGAGAAGACTACTTTTTCTAGTCGATATTACTTTATTGAACAAAGCATAGTTGTAATTACGATTCGACTTAACTGGAGGGATGCTGGGTCTCTGGTGGGGCAGTATTGAATAAGTTTCGAGGATAATGAGCAGCAGATTGAAGGACCGGGCTGTATGTATATCTGTACCTACCCTTCTTCACACGAGATTCGCAACATCTCTATCACTTTCTTCCTTCTTCACTTCGCCCAAACTCGGCGAGAGTAAATGATGGCTGGATGAATCCAGGGATGCTCTCATCGAGTGGTTGAGGGGCTTGGCGGCCCTCACCCCGCTAAAGAACAATGGTAAACGTCAGGATTCAGCAAATCCACAAGAGCCAATTGTTTCCTTCTTCTCACACCACATCAATTCCACATCAAAATGTCTGGCCAATACGAGATCCTCTGCCTTGAGAACCCCCTCCTGGACATCCAGGCCGTCGGTGACGAGAAGCTGCTCCAGAAGTACGGCCTCAAGTCCAACGATGCCATCCTCGCCGAGGAGAAGCACATGGGTCTCTACGAGGACCTGTTCCAGAACTTCAAGGTCGACCTGAACGCTGGTGGTGCCGCACAGAACACTGCCAGAGGTGCCCAATACGTCCTCCCCGCCGACTCGGTCGTCTTCGTTGGATGTGTCGGCAAGGACAAGTACGCCGAGAAGCTGGTCGAGGCCAACTCCAAGGTCGGTCTCCGCGCTGTCTACCGCTACGATGAGGAGCAGCCCACTGGTCGCTGCGGTGTCATCATCACCGGCCACGACCGTAGCATGTGCACCGACCTCGCTGCCGCCAACTGCTACAAGGTCGAGCACTTGAAGGAGAACTGGGACCTCGTCAAGCAGGCCAAGATCTACTTCGTCGGTGGTTACCACTTGACCGTCTCGGTCCCCGCCATCATGGCCCTCGCCGAGGAGGCCGCTGCCGAGAACAAGACCTTCATGCTCTCGCTGTCCGCTCCCTTCATCTGCCAGTTCTTCAAGGACCAGCTCGACCAGACCTCCCCCTACTGGGACTACGTTGTCGGTAACGAGACCGAGGCTCGCGCCTTCGCTGCCGCCCACGACCTCAACACCGAGGACATCCCCACCATCGCCAAGCACATGGCCAACCTCCCCAAGAAGAACACCCAGCGCAAGCGTACCGTCATCATCACCCAGGGCACCGAGCCCACCGTCATCGCCGTCCAGGGCGACGACGAGGTCAAGTCTTTCCCCGTCCACGTCATCAACAAGGACGAGATTGCCGACACCACTGGTGCCGGTGACGCCTTCGCCGGTGGTTTCCTCGCCGGCATGGCCAAGGGCGAGAGCATCGAGAAGTGTGTCGACATGGGCTCCTGGTTGGCCAAGTTGAGCATCAAGGAGTTGGGCCCCGCGTAAGTTTCTGCACTACCAACCGCACTTCACGAGCAGACACTGACATATCATGATCACAGATACCCCTTCCCCAAGCAGACCTACAGCGCATGAACACCCCACCCAAAAGTCATTCTTCGCATTTGAACAATTCTCAACGAAAAATCTGGAAGAACATACATACGCACCTCAATGAGTAGGTAGCGTCGCGCACCCTTGAAAGAACAGGTCGCGGAGATCTTCAACAGAAAGGTCAGCCCAAGGGACACGGCGTCCCTGTGGCCGAGGGAACAGGAGACGGAAACGAGATACCATGAGAAAAAGAATACAAGTTTTCCAATATACCAATCTACCAATCTACCAAAAACTTATGAATGAGGAAGCTTTCTGCTGAACCACTTATCCTTTTGCAAGGATCGACCGCCCCGTGACATTGTGTTCATGCGTTCACTTGCGATCTGAGTATATACTGCATGGTACGTCGAAGAGCCGCTGTTGGGCATCGTGGCTGAACATGTATTGGAGTAGAGCTAAAGTATCGCTTTGCGCCGACAGATAAGAAAGGTAACAAGCTTGTTCTTTCGTGTGCCAGACGATTGAACCATTGGTCTTTTGAGGAGCTTGCGAGTCGACTGCAGAAACGAGGATGACTAGACGAAGCCTAAAACTGTGATCGCGATCCATGAGTGATCACGATTTCGATGCTGTCCAGCACATAAAGTTGACTACAAGAGAACAAGGGTGCGATAATCGACGATGTCGCTATTCGAACAGGGCGCAAACATGTGATTCTAAACATCCCTTATCGTGTGCTCGGTCTTTGCATGCAGGTTATTAAGGATGTATTCTCAGGGTCCGGGTGTCTTTCAATAATTGATGGTGCTATTGCAACCTGTATCATTCCAACTTGCTACAAACACATGCTTCCTATTAGTACAAAGTATCCCTGCATCTTCATGTGCAAGCACATCATCTTGTTGTCCAATAGCAGTACAAGAGATGGTATATGCTTCTTACTTGGGGGGCGACCCTGATCACCGTGTTCTTGGAAAGTAGGAGAACGAGGTCATGAGCGCTTGTGCGATCTTTGCTGTAAGCGACGATGTCCTGAGTAACGGGACGCTTATCTGAGCGAGCTGGGATAGAGAATTGCACGAGACCAGAGTGCTCGCTCACATCGATGATTATTGAGATTGTGATTCCAAACTTTCCAGAGTGCATATGACCTTCGGGTAGGAATTGAGCCCCTGTCGGGGAATAGACAGTAGACGTCTCTCTTACCATATGAGCGATAGAAAGCTGTTTCCTATTCCGATCACCTGCTTATCAGAGTAGCGAGGTCACCCTTATTACCGCCGACATATAGGAGGGATGGTCACGAGCGATACCTATACTCTGTCGATGCCTGGTGTCCTTGGTGCTTGCCACTAATCGCGGGATTCCTTCCGGAAGCGCTTCCGGGACTGGCAGTGAGGTGTTTGACGGTTTGTGATGAGGATCCTTATACTGATTGTCTTGGAGGAGGTATCGATGTCACGATAGGCTTTCGCGGCTACACGGCCTACTAAGGCTCAGGGTAAGCTGATGCTTGACCCTACGAGATCATCAGGGGACGATGTACCCCTATAGCGTTCGAGTGACTATCAGGCAGTTCTGCGAATGTGGTGCAACTTGGTGAATAAAACGACGTGCAATGGTTGCGCCGTCGATTGCCGGTGTGATGTTGTACGTACCAGAGGCTCTGTGGCTATCAACGGCTTGCCTTCACGACCTTCTGGAGCCGGTGACGCTTGACCGTATCTGCTCTTGCCGACTCCTTCTTGCCTACATGAGGCAGTCGTAGGAAGAGGTTGCATATGATCCTTCTGCAAATCTTATGCGATCGACTGCAACAAATGCCAAGTAAGCCCTCGGCTGAATTCCATAAGCAAGCACCGAAAGCCGGGCCTGGTTTCCCACCTGATGGTAGGCGTGGTGGGATTAGAGTTTGTGATGTGGTACCCTGAAGTAGCCATGGCGTGCCTCCACGCGCAGTGTACGCACACAAGACGAGGATGAAGGATTCGTGCTGCAAGCAATCTTGTTTCGTGTCGGCGATTCTGAGAATACTCGGCGCGTGTATGCCGTCTTCAATTTTGGAAACGATCGAGTTGGCAACGAGCTGAAGATGGCTCTCCGCGAGGATTACTGATGTGATCGGCTTTTCTTGTTCCCGCCTATTCCGTAGTGCCCTCTCCGGAGTTGAAGCCGTAACGTTGACGCCGTTGTTCAGCGAACTTGGCCGCGCTGCACTTGCCTAGCGAGGCGGGTCCGCGCTTGAACTCTCAAAAAAGCTCGTCTAACACTGTTGACCAGTTGGCTTGGTGGAGGAAGAGCAAGACCTAAGATCACACGAGATTGTGAAGGCAGGCAGCGTATACATAGCCCTAGCAGCTACGGGGTATCGGCCGTATGCTCCGAGGACGACTCTTGCGGGAAGTACTCCGTCTTCATAAATTGTTGGCCATTGGTCGTCGAGTCGGCGACGACAGTGAGGTGAGATTCCAGCATTCTGAGGGCGTCGCGGGAAGATTGCCGGACCGATGAGTTCCGGGCGGCACTCTAAATGCCTAGCGTCTTCGTCTCGAGGTTTCTGTTTGGGTGTACTTTGCGTAGCGGTACTTGGAACAACGTCGTCTGGGCTCGCAGGGAACCGTGCTGTGTCAACGCTATCGCCGCGTCTGCTCTTCAACACAGTGTAAGTTGCAGAGCTGGGAAGAATCCAGGGACCAGACGATCAGATGGAAGGGCTACGAGTGTGAAGTTATAAATGTCTGGGAAGGTGAGTCTGCAATCGCAGCCTATCTGTACAAGGGCCACGCGCGCTTATCAGATCAAGTCTGTTTATATCCAACTACGGTCCCGGATGCAGATCAAAAAGAGCTCAAGCTGAGTCAGCCACTCCCTATGGTGGAGCTTCTGAGAATCTGGCCAGTTGATCAGTCTCGCGGCAAGAACGAGCGGACGAGGCGTACATTGACGTGACTTTACCCGCCTCGACCAGCCACTTTCTCCATCACTCTACAGTACTCATCAATAGATGACTGGCGTTATTGGAGACGAGCATTGTCAAATCATGCCAAGCATACCTGCCTGTGCACTCAACTGCCGAATGTACTCGTCATCGACCTTTTCCTATGCATCCGTGAGAGTGAGAAAATCAATCGCGATATTGGAAACTCCTCGCATGGTCAGCCTTTACGACGTCAGAAGAGGATACCGTACAGTGCAATAATAACATTACGGTCTCAACGTTTGAGTAATGGACGTGTCAAGCTCGGCTGCCTCCTTGCATTTACGGCAGGAAAGGGCGAGGGGCTTGAAGCATCCTCGTTTCCTGCTCGGCTGACACATACAACCACAAGATCTTTCTTGCCTAGCAATGCCTTAATGCATCACTGCAAGCCACACCTAAACACGCGAGAGCTGTTAGTGGACAAAGGAAGTTTGTGTTTGCTGCAAGGACAGGTTTCAGCTCGACATTGGTAGAGCCGCACCCCAGTCTTGTCTCGAATATCGATTCCAGAAACTCAGCGTGTCTCTGCTTGACACTTGACACTCGCAGCAACCATCCTGTAACAGAAACTAGTCTTCTTCGGCCCGGTTGCCGAGTGGTTCCTTCTCGATCTTCCTTCGTTCTCAACCCGCCGTTGCATACTGATGACCCAAAGAATTGTACAATGTTCTTGGGCGACCCCATGCTGTTTGCTGACTTGACTTTGTTCGTCGTTTCGGTTCCTAGCCTTCCGAACCTAATCATTGTGGCCTACCCCTTCCGATCTTAGAGCCTCACGGTTCTTGCCCAGACTTGTGAGTCGTCAACAAAGGCCTTCCCAACCTCCCCCCGTTTCTAGTTGTTGAACTTGAAGCCCTTCTCTTCAAAATCGATACACGGGCCCTGTCTGCCTTCTGTTCGCCAATCCAAGTCTTTCAATGTTGGATGACCTATTGCAGGCCTGCACGTCTCTGTAACCTACTGTGAGCTGCTTTGTAGCCAAAGTTCGACGAATCACCCGGATATCGGACAGATCGACCCTTCTTTTCCGAGATTGCATGGCCTCAGAACTCTAATCTTTCCGAGATCAACTTTATCTAGCCCCAATCTCTATGTCCTTGCAACCCTGGCGTCCCTCACTGAGTCGCGTACCTGGGGAATGGAATACCACCATGATAGGGATCAGCAATACTATCGGCAAGATGTTCTTGATGAACAAAACCAGACGACTCAGATTTCTGCCCAATACAACTCTTCGGCTTCGATGTCAACTGCTCGCTTCAAAGTACCGCAATTGCCACAGCGGAGCATACCAAGAACGACAGCTCAATCTCTTCCCCATTCCTCGTACTTGGGAGCCGAACAGTCCGTATCATCACCTCTTCATGATGGTCTCAATTACCCTGGAGCGACCTCAATCAATTCGACATACCAAAACGGCTATGGCTCACTTCGACAACCCTCGACTTCACCATCTTTCGAGTCAGCTGGATTTACATATGGGTACCAGCAAGCACAGCAGATTCCAATCTCAAATGACTACGCACCGCACAACATGCGTTCGATGAGCATGTCGTCGCACTATGACATACCTCAAGCATCACAGTCCTACGCTTCAACCGCATATCCCTACCACAATCTATCTTCGTCAACAGCCGAGCTCGGCATGTACGAGCCTATGTCGATTGATCACCAAGAATTTCAAGCACCGCAAATTGTTTCTGGCAACAGCTACCAAGGCTATGCTGCATCCCAACCCATGCAACAGCAGAGCACGACACAACAGAACAACACCAACGTACGCGAATATCTCGAGCAGTATCAGATGCGGATCAGAGAGATATTCACGTTGGTAAAAAACCATCAGTTGAAGCCGACCGCAGATCTTCTCCTGCAAGTATCACGGTTCCTTATCGGTAATGTCGAAGCTCTGGGGCTTGATAGAGACGACAAGAGTCAATACGCAAACCGACTGGAGCTCTGGGACACCTTCAACGCATGCTGGCTCACAGTGCTACAACTGCAATACAAAACGACGCATATGATGATGCGTACTGCACAAGAACTACCGCCAGGACAATCAATTCTGGACGCTGACACTATCGAAATACTGGGTCAAGAGATTGTGAAGTTGTGCGACGGCATAGAGAAGACGGGACTTGTCGATTATCAGATGGGTGTAGCCGAAGAGCGGATCATCAGCAGTAAGCTTCTCTCTCTCCAGCGATGCCATGGACGTCGAACCCCGCTGACCCTTGCTAGTCTTACTGAAATGCTTAGAGATACTAAGACCACAATCTCATAGCACACCCAGAGCTTCTGGATCAAGCGCCAGTGTCAGTGCCAGTGCCAGCGGCAGTCGCAGTTGATGCGGATGACTCCGCACTCGGCTCGCGAAGGGTCATGAAACTCGAAACCCGGTATGGCTGTCCCGACATTATGGATCATGCTTGCTCCAGCCGTCTTCGTCGGCACCCTGCATAGGAAATTGAGTACCACCGATATGCACGGTTCCGTACCGATGGTTGCACCAACACATCTACCTCCAACACCAACACCAACTTATCACGATTCTCACGAAATGACTGAAAAGAGATCCGGTTTACATTATCTTTGCATCATTACACTGGGCAGAAGGATCATCTTTTCCGACCTTTTTTTGGAGGCAGCATCTTCTTGTCTATCCTTGATCGTTTTGTTTCTTTCTTGTTAGTAGATACATGAAAATGAAGGATACAGTACACGAATCATGAACATTCGTTGCCGTATCTATCAATCCTTTTCCGTTCGCAGCAATTACACTAGCGATGCTCGTTTGTAAGCATCAGGTCAATGTCCCCACTCTTTACATGTGGATGGACAAATCATGGCTCATTCACCAAAGACATGACAGCTCAGTAGAGCTAACCCTCATGTTGATCAATTGTCCTTGTTTGGAGCAAACAGAGACCTACAGTTTCTCTCAGCTGTCCCCAAATCTATATGTCCAGCGTCCCCTCTGATCGTGGAGACCATCGACCCATCTATCCACTTCTGACAGTCATCATGGGATTCCCGGACACCCCTGTTGAGTTAGCCAATGGCAAACTCGTCTGCCAGGATCATGGTCTGCAAATCTGTCATCAATGCTGTTGTGACTATACCTTCATAGACGACAGTGCCGAGCAGGTCTCCAGCGACGAAGAGGTTCCCTCGTCCTCATCAGGCGAAGACCGCAAGAGCGAGGTTCTCTCGAGAGCCGAACCAGCCACCCAAATTTTGACAGGTGCAGCTGCCAAGTTCATCCCTTCTGGCCAGTCTTCCCAGTACTGCGAGGAGTGCAGTCTCACCTGGATGTCGGTATTCCCCGCAGACGTTCCGATGGTCTTTGACGAGCTGTGCCCTACTCACGACTCACTTCCTGGTACTCGCGCCGATCAACGCACGATCTTCGTCAACATCGATGGTGCTTGTCCTGGTAACGGTACTACTCACGCAGTCGGAGGTCTAGGCGTCTCCTTTGGACCCTCTTCCATCTACAACATCTCCGAGCTCATCCACCGCAATCCTCGCAAGCCACCCACTAGTCAGCAAGCCGAGCTCAAGGCCGCCATCCGTGCTCTTGAAGTCATTCGCGAGAAATACCTGCCTAACCGTCGCGTAACATTGTCATCAGCCATGAACACCTGTCCCTGTCATGAGGAATGCTGGGCCAGAGGTCTCCCCTTCCGCATCGTGCTCGTCACCGACTCCGCCTACCTCTTCGACTGCATGACCTCCCACCTCCTCATCTGGCGTTGGGACCCGAAGAATCGACTCTACTCCAACAAGAAGAGTGGCAAGGTCATCATGAACTCAAAACACATTCGTGGTGTGGTAGAGGAGATCGAGAAGTTGGCTGGCAGCGGCGTGCAGGTTCTGTGGCGTAAGGTACCGAGGGAGTTGAATGAAGAGGCTGATCGTCTTGCGAAGGCTGGAACCAAGATTGAGGTGAAGAAGACGGGCGATTCGGGTTATCTTGATGAGCAGGGCGGCATCAGCGATGGTGCGCTGGCTCTGGGAATGCTTAGTCTCGGATTGGACCCACCGATCTGATTCCTCCAGGAGTATTCAAGGTACGCCGTTGAAGAGTCGAGGCTTTAAGGATGTATTGTTGTTGTGAGAAGCTCAATGAAGTGATGATTACAAAGGATGGACGGAGACCCGAGTGATCATTCGATGGAGGCTGAAAATGCGTCAAGCATTGTGACGAAGCTTGGTCAGGGGCCAAGGCAGGAGCGAAGCAGTAGATCAAAAATCGAAAGGACGTATCAAATGCCAATTTTTCCACTGCTCTTTCCTCCCTTTTCTTATTCTGCTGTTTCCAACTACCCTAGAATCCACGGATTCTCCTGCCAGAATTTGTCTTTGATGATATCAACATGCTCAACCACAACTCTGGCTTTTTGTTTCCTCTTTCTCTCCTTCTCCATTTGAGTTTTTGACAATGGCTTTTTCTTTTCATCTGATGACTTGCCGAATGCTTGCTCCGGTGTCGATTCTGTTGCTGATGGCTTATCCTCGTACTGTTGACTTTTCTTAGCATAGCAAAGAGTCAATTTGACGAGAGTATTTTTACCTTTCTGTATACCACACTGCCCTTTTTCCAGACCTCGCCTTCTGCATTGTAGTTGATGTTGAATCTCTTGAACAAGATTTCGTTCTTGTCCGCTGAGAATGTTCCCTGTCTGGAGTCAGCAAGGAACAGCCTAGAAGTGATAGCGAAAGACTTGCCTTCAGTGCTAACTCAGCCTCCGTTGTAGTCATGGCTGGCGTATCCGTATCGGGATTGCCCTTGACCATGTTCCAGAACGTTGTGTTGTAGAGGTTGTTAACATGACCTGAACTCTGCAATCAGCGAACCGTCACCCTCAAAGCTTTTACAAGAGCACTCACAATCAGCCTGCCTCCAGCTCAAATAATCTCTCAAAATACTCTTCTTCGGATACAGCACACATCTCCCATCAAAAGTAGGAAACGGCCTTTCTAATTCTTGCCCTTCAAAGAACTTTCCCCATTGCATACAATACTCTACCGAAAACGCCGTTGATATGCTAGTAGCTAGTTTGGCGGCTCGTCGTTCGAAGAGTTGACAGTCTTCGTGGAGGACAAAGCTGTATTCGTCGGATTGACCATAGGCGATTACGATGTCGGTGAATTGTTTTACTACTTCGATAGCAGCGGCGTTCATGAGGTCAATGGCGCGACGGTCGTTTGGTTTTGCGAAGTTTTGCCGTTTGGAGAACCTGGTTGTGAGGGAAGAAATGTTAGTCTGTCGGTTTCATAGTACAGCTCGGATTTCAAAAGAAGAATGGAAAGGGGTTCTACGTCGAAGACGATGCGAGTGTGATGCATGATGGAAGCAGCGACTATGCATGTAACGGATGGACGTCGCTCTTTCCTGCCTATTCTCTTCTCTCCTCTTCTTGGATTCCCATCTCCCCATTTTCAGAAAGTGCATCTATCTTGCATCTTATCTTGCCTCTCATTCTTCCATCCCCGTACTTTTCACCAGCTCTTGTGCCTCATGCATTCCTCCAAACACAAACAATTCATGAAGACAGAGATGCATCTATACTCGCGAAGAACAGAAATAACAACAAAAAAAAGTTATCCAAAAACTCACTTGCTGAATCCTCTTCCATCAATCCTCACAACAATCCAATTACTCGGCGCAAGCGCATCCCACTCTTCGAATTTGCGCACGTATTCAAACCTTTACAGATTCAATCAGATACATGTGCATTCATGGTTCTTTGTATGGAATGGAACTTACTCGCTGTTGGCCATTGTGGCAAAAGATTTTCAAAGGTTGTGATGGTGAAGATGATGCTGTCGCGAAGAAAGTTGGTTGGACTGATGGATGGTTGGAGAAAAAATGTGGAGAAGGACAGGGTCGCTCAAATTTGCCTTCGGCTCAAGAAATTCGAAAAAGCCCGACCACACAGCACGATTAAAGTGATCACGAATACAGATTCTCACGTTGCTGTGGCTTTGGCCAACGCGATATCAAAAATTGTGGTACTGGATTATAGTCCTATTGGTCTGGTTATTGTGGTAATCTCGTGCCAGCCTTGCGTTGCCACTTCGGCAAATGCATGTCAAAGAAGAATCAAAACCACCACTTTTTTTCTTTTGCGAATAACACGAGGGAGATATTTTTGAACCTTCTTCATTCACATTTGCCTTAAAAGTCTTGTGTTTCTCTTTGCCCCCCCAAAAATCTCTGATACGCTTGGCTCAACCTCCATATGCAATTTTTGTGAGAGCCTGCCTTGAAGGAAAAAACAAAAAGAACAGCATCGAATATCTCCCTTGTCCTTGCACCCGCGAAGGGGGAGAAAGAAGTGAAGAAAAGGACAACACTAGCAGAGAAATAAAAACAACGCCTTGTAAAGAAACTCCCTCCGAAACTCGCTTGTGCTCTTGCCCATGCATTGTCTTCGTAATCAACATCGTGACTACGTTTTGTTTAATTTTTGTTGTGACCTCGATGTCAATCATAGCCCATGAGAAGACGTGAGCCCAGTGAAGGGTACGCCAAAACTTGGATAGCTGCTCACTTCATTCGCTTATTGGCCAGGCGAGCTGGAAAGAAGAGTCAGTACAAATGATTCGCTAAGAGTGTCGACGTGTTCGTGACTTACTTTGGTGAGTACTTGGGGCTAGTAGGGGAGTACTTGGGAGAAGCTTGACCCGGAGAGTTGGGGGTGTACTGCGGCGACGTGGGCGAGTATCCTTGCTGTGCCGGGCTGGTAGGACTGTACACTGGCGATGTCGGGCTGTAGCTAGGCGACGTAGGCGAGTGCGAGGCTCCTCCAGGGTTGTAAGAAGGACTGGTTGGGCTGTACGCGGGTGAGGTAGGTGAGTAGGCCGGGGAGGTAGGGCTGTAGCGAGGAGAAGTGGGAGAAGGACCAGATCTGTGAGCGGGAGAAGTGGGGCTGTAAGATGGGGAGGTTGGAGAGTAACTCGGCGACGTAGGCGAGTAGCTGGGCGAAGTCGGCGAGTAACTGGGAGATGTGGGAGAATACGACGGAGAGGTGGGAGAACCCTTGCCGTATGCAGGCGATGTAGGCGAGTAGGTAGGCGATGTGGGGTTGTATGCTGGGCTCGCAGGAGATCCCATGCCATAGCCAGGACTGCCGAGAGCGGCGCCAGGTGATCTGGGCGAGTAGCCAGGCGAGGAAGGCGAGGCATAGCCTGGAGATGAAGGGCTTGTGCCCATGCTGAAGGGGCTGGTTGGTGCGTAACCAGGACTCTGACCACCACTGTAAGGACTGAAGCTACCGCCTTGGTAGGCAGAGAAGCCACCCATCTCATCGCCGCCTGCTTGAACCATAGGAGAGAACGAGGCGCCATAGTCGGCAGCGCCGTAATCACCTTCAGCAAGAGGGGAGCCCATGTCGTAGGGGGTCATAGCGCCATCAAGAGGAGCAGCACCAGCTTGGGTACCAGCTCCCATTCCATGGTGACGAGACACAACAGTGCTGAGCATCTGCTGATCCAGGAGAACATCAAACTCACCAGTTCCCGAGGGAGCAAGTTGACCAAGAATGATGTTTTCGGAAACACCACGGCAATCATCGAGCTCACCAGAAGAAGCGGCCTCGAACAGAATCTCAACAGTCTCTTCGAACGAACAACGCATCAGCGCACCAGTGTCAGCGCGGTTGATACCGTGACGAGTGACGGCCATGAGGTTACCGCGAGCTGTCATGATGTCTACCAGAAGGGCAAGATGACGGTGGTTAACGTAAGAACCGTCAAAGGACAGCACCTGTTTCAGTTCTCTCATCAAAGCCGATCTGGTGGCCTCAATACCGAAGACGCTGAAGATGTCGATGAAGTGGTTAGTGTATGTGCGAGTAGGGTCGGTACCTTCAACGGTAAGGACTTCCTTAAGAGCAGTTCCACTGGTGTCCAGGAACCATTCCTTACAAAGCGGATCACTCTTGGACATGGTGAGGCCGCCGTCTTCCTTAACACGCAGACGCTCCTTGAAGTTGACGAACGCACGTTCGACATGTTTGACGCCACGAAGCTTGGTGTCATCCAAGAGATGAGCTTCCAGTCTTTGAACGACAAGGTCAGCCTCAAGATCTGTGTTCTCGTCTTCCTTGGATTCCATGATCGAGTTCGAAGCTCTGCAGCGAACAACAAGCTCATCGGCGTTGTCGTCACTGAAAATGATGGAGATTTCGTGTTGGTAGACATTTCTTATGGCGGCAGCGACATCAGCAACGGAAAGGCCCTTGTCCAGCAGTTGTCTACGACCAAGGACAATACGTAGCAGCCACTTCGAGTACATCTCGGGATTTTCTGCATTCTCTTCAGGAATGATGAAGTAAGATTCGACCATGTCTCTGTCTTGTTCAACGACAGTAGTTTGGAAATCAGGGTCGTACCAAATCTCAGTCTTCTCGGTGATTGAGCGCAAACTGGTGTACTCAACAAGACTGCGGAGTCTCTTGCATGCTTCTTGATCAAGGCGGTTCTCTTCGGATTGGTAGACGGTCATGGATGGTGTCTTGATGTTGGTAGCGACGTTCAGGATTTCCTTCAGACGAGGCACACCAAGAGTGACGTTCTTTGACGAGACACCAGCGAAATGGAAAGTGTTGAGCGTCATCTGAGTTGCAGGCTCTCCAATGGACTGTGCTGCCAAGACACCGACCATCTCACCAGGACTGACGAGAGCTCTTGAGAATCTGTTCAAGATGTCACCAAGGATGTTGTCAAGAGCAAGTTTGTTCAAAGAGTACTCCTTGACCAGGCGCTTGAATGCGAGACGTGATCTCAAGAGAGCCTTGAAAAGGATAGTTGCGTTGTATTGTGCTTCTTGTGAGAGAGGGTCATCACCACGAACAACAACGATCTGATCGAGCAAGTTCTGGACCTTGGGAATGACCTCAGACGGGTGAAGATCACTGCGTGCACCGTCCTTGATGCGGAATCTGGTCTTTGCACTCTCAATGATACGAGTGATATTAAGAGGGAGCTGGTGAGTCTCTTCGTCGTCGGTGCGACCATCTCTCAACTGGGCTCTGTCGGCTAATAATGCCTCGTACTCTGCGTCGAGATGACGCTGAACTTCGACATCGCCAGCAATCTCGTGTGCTTGGTCTAGGATGTCAGGGGAGAGCGACATCTTGGGGTCCATGACGTCAATGCGGAATTTCTTCTCGAATTGACTGTCAGAGCAGTTAATGATGTCCAGCTTCTGACCTTCAATGTGGACGGCATCAAGGCCATCTTCTCCGTACACGAACTGCACAACGTCGCCTAGGGAGTTACGGACGGTACCGTCGTACTTGGCCATGACTTCTTCAAGTGCCTTTACGAGACGACGCTGGATGTAACCAGTTTCGGCGGTCTTGACAGCGGTATCAATCAGACCTTCACGACCAGCCATGGCGTGGAAGAAGAATTCTGAGGGTGTCAAACCACGAAGGTATGAGTTTTCGACGAAACCACGAGACTCGGGAGAGTAATCGTCCTTGGTGAAGTGAGGCAGCGACCTATACTTGAAACCGAAGGGAATACGCTTTCCTTCAACTGATTGTTGACCGACGACAGCGGTCATCTGCGAAATGTTGATCGCCGAACCCTTGGATCCTGAACGGGCCATTTGAATGGCGTTGTTCAAATCCTTCAAACTCTTCTCGGTACGATCACCAGCGTTGTCACGAGCGCTGTTCAAAGCCTTTGAGACTCTGCTCTCAAACGTCTCACGCACGTTCATACCAGGAAGAGCTTCCAGCTCGTTGGCGGTAGCAGCTTGGGTAATGATGGCAACCTCGGCCTTCTGCTCGTTGACTGCGTCTGTGATGGCCTCGGCGGTCGCCTCATCAGGAACCGTGTCACCGATGCCGATACTGAAACCGTTGTGAAGCAACCAGTGGTTGACGACACGCTGAGCACCATTGAAAAAGTTGACAGTGGCCTCCCAGCCCTTCTCGTTGAAAACAATGTGGATGATACCACCTCCGCTGGCACCAACAGACTTCTTGCTGAACAGACCGTACATCAGCTCACCGCCGTGTACCATCAGTCCGTTGTCGTTGAGCGGGTGCATGCCCTCTGAGTCGCTGCGGACTAGGTTGAGACCAGCGGGAACGATCAGACTGACAATTTGCTTGCCAGTCCAGCGTGGGCGAGGCTTGACTATGGCAGGGGGAGGAATGATACCGTCCCAATCCGGTACCCACATAAGGATGTTCATGACATGCTCCTTGTCAAGGAAGACGTCACGGCGGCACATCTTGTAGATACCACAGAGCGTGTCCTGCACGATACCCATCAAAGGACCGTTTCGCTGAGGGGAGACGATGTTGAGGGGAACCATGCAGAGATTGACGACTTCTGAGCGAGTTTCGTGACTTTGAGGAACGTGCAAGTTCATCTCATCACCATCGAAATCGGCGTTGTAGGGCGAGGTGACGGAAAGGTTCATTCGGAAAGTAGAGTAAGGCATAACGCGGACTCTGTGACCCATCATGGACTCTTTGTGCAGCGAAGGTTGACGGTTGAAGATAATGACATCACCGTCAACAATATGCCTCTCGACTTTGTAGCCATACTGCAGTTGAATCTCACCAGCGCGCTTGTGATGGCGCAAGTCAATACGCTCGCCAGTATCTCTGATGACATACTTTGCTCCGGGATGTTCATTGGGACCGTTTCGAACGAGTTGTTGCAGCTTGTCGATGTTAAAAGCGTTGACAGTTTCAGGGAAGGTGAGGATGCGGGCGGTACTCCTGGGAACACCGACTTCGTCCAGAGACAGGTTGGGATCACCAGTGATGACAGTGCGGGCCGAGAAGTCGACACGTTTGCCCATAAGGTTACCACGGAGACGACCCTCCTTGGACTTCAGGCGCGCACGAATAGCCTTGACAGGTCTACCCGACTTTTGGAGGGCCTTGGGCTGTCCTGCAATGTCGTTGTCCATGTATGTGGCGACGTGGAATTGCAGCAATGCCTCGAACTCTGCAATAACGTGGTGTGGTGAGCCCTCGAGTTCGCACTTGCGGACATTGGCGTTGGCGCGAATAATATCACTAAGTTTGAAGGTCAAATCATCCTCAGAGCGCATGCCCTGGTTGGTACCGTCTACCGAAACACTGGGGCGAACTGCGGGCGGTGGGACAGGTAGAACAGTCAGGATCATCCATTCAGGACGAGCGTAGTCTGCATTGAGACCCATTCTGGCCAGGTCGTATGTCGAGATGTTGCGGAAGACGTTGAGAGCCATTTGAGGTGTGATGAGCTTCTTGTCCTGCTTTTGCTCCGAGTCTGCATCCTTGGGGTAGGTCCAGGTACCGGTAAGCTTGAGACCGTCCTTGCGGATGGTGGGTTGCAGGTTACCGCAACCGCCATGTGATCGCTTGCCCTTCTTCAGTGCGTCTTTGGGGTCTTCGCCATCTTCGGGCGCCTCATCGGGGTCACAGGTCGTCTTGGCTTTGCACAATCTGTGGATAGCGTCGAAACGGCGCTTGGGATCTCTTAGGCGGACGGCTTGGGCAAAGGCGGGTACGCTCTAAACAAAGAAGTGGACATTAGCATTAGGGGTCGAGGGATTGAGTTCAGCTTCAGCCGCGCAGGGCGACTCACTTCATCAAGCAAGACTTTGCCACAGTTGTGACAGACGGACTCCAGAATCTTCTTGATCTTTGTTACGAAACCTGCAGCAAGTCAGCGCAAAGTCGGAGACAACAGGTCTTGTGGCGAGCAAAACACACCGACGTGGAAGACAGGCACGGCAAGCTCAATATGACCAAAATGACCAGGACACTCGAGCATGTCTTCACCGCAAGTACCGCAGGCCACCGAGCGGTCGATGGAACCCAGCTTGGGGTCGTTCAATCCTTTCTCTCGCGGGCGCATTCGTTGCTCATCCATGGTTTCGGGGTACTCGATGTGACAGACACTCATGTTCTTGATTTCCTCGGGCGAGAAGAGACCAAACTGGATCTCCTGGATGGTCTTCAGCGGCGCGCTGGAATACGGGAACGAGTGGATGTTCATGGTGGCGGTTGTTGATAGCAATGGCTAGGTGTAGGGGCTTGAGGAATAAGAATCGGATCAGCGGTTGCCGCGTTCAAGACGCTGTCGACGAGGAGAGTGGCCGGCGATCTCCAGGGTAGATGGTGTTCGGATGGAAGTGAGTCGAGAGTGGATGGAAAGCAGTTGGGTCTGGCAGCAGTGCGCGTGTCGAGCGATTGGCCTTTCGGTCGGCGCGCGCGCAGCCGGACAGCGGCTAAACAAAGAAATCGACGGGAATTAAACAGCGACGCGACTCGATGGGGCGAGATGCGCGCAGCGAAGATGACGGGCTCGGTGATGTGGAGGGTGAGGGCGTAGTGGATAGAAGGGCGAGGTCGAGGATATGACGGGCGTTGATGTTCGGCCAAAGCGTCGCTGCTTCTGCTTCTGCCTCTGGCGGCCGCAGCTGCCTTGACCACCGATGATCACGTGCAGGCACTTTCACTCACACGGAAGTCGCGAAACAATCAAGTGAATTAATGCGCCCCCTGAGGATTTCGTTACTTGAATGGATGCTAAGGGTCCGCCGAGATGAGCAAACAAGACACGCGCATCAACTGAACATGTATTGGTACCGCCTGTGACGGTCCCGGCTGGCCAGCTCAGACCGGCGCTCGCCCTTGCCTTTGGCCTGTCGTTCAACATTCGACTAGACGCTTTGTTCCAAGCATGCAACTATAGACTTACTGACACGACAGCCGCCCATCCGCCATGAATCTCGCTCTGGTCGACCCATTCGTGCTGGCGCAGGACATGCCAGAGACGCTCATTGCCCGTCTGCGCAGTTCTGGAGCCGCCGTCTGTCTACGCTTCAACCGCCAGGGCGACCTGCTCGCTTCTGGCACCGCCAAAGGTGCTATCGCCATCTTCGATCTCGAGACACATGGCGTCGCTCGCAAGCTCCGCGGTCACACTCCAGGCCGCCAGATCCAGTCGCTCAGCTGGTCGGCTTGCGGTCGCTACCTGCTCAGCTCCTCGGTCGACTGGAAGGCCATTCTCTGGGACTTGAACGACGGTTCGCGCATCCGCACCGTCAATCTCGGTGCTCCTATCTATATCGCCGAACTGCATCCTCACAATCACCTTGTCTGCACCGCCGCTCTCTTCGAAGCCCAGCCTGTCCTGGCCGATCTCAATCAACCCTCTGCTGTCCGAATAGCCCTACCTACCGCCCCTAAGCGTTCTGCCTACGACCACGAGGACAAACAAGCTGTTCATGATGCCAAAAATATCACAACAGTCACCGTCTTCACCCCTTCTGGCAACCACATCATCACAGGCACCACAAAGGGTTGGCTCAATGTCATTCAAGTGAGCGACTGCTCCGTCGTGTACTCGACTCGTCTCAGCAACAAAGCTCTGCTTCTACTACGCCTCACTACTTCTGGTCGTGACCTACTAGTCAACGCTGCCGACAGCATCATCCGCACCATCCGCCTTCCCGACCTCGACGATCCTTCCTTCGACCCCGACAACATGCGCCTTGATGTTGAGCACAAGTTCCAGGACGTCGTCAACCGCCTGTCTTGGAACCATGTTGCATTCAGCCCTTCAGGCGACTACGTTATGGCGTCTACGCTCATGAATCATGTCATCTATATCTGGGAGCGTGGTCATGGTAGTTTGGTCAAGATTCTTGAAGGTCCCAAAGAAGAGCTAGGAGCTGTTGAATGGCACCCTTTGCGTCCCTTTGTCGCTGCCACCGGCATAGAATCTGGTCGCATCTACCTGTGGTCTGTCAACACTCCTCAGCGCTGGTCCGCCCTTGCTCCTGATTTCGTAGAGGTCGAGGAAAACATCGAGTACATCGAAGCCGAGGACGAATTCGACATACATCCTATTGAAGAGTTGCACAAGAGACGTCTTGACCTTGAAGACGAGCATGTGGACGTCTTGACCATCGATCCTGCCAAGCCGGGTCAGGCCAAGCATGAATTCCGCATGCCTGTTCTATTAGACATTCACGCAAGTGACAGCGAAGATGAAATGATTGCTATTGGAGCAGGCCAGTATCGTCGCAAAAGCCAAGGCGATTCGGAATGGCTCGAAGACGATGAGGATACCGTGCCGGCCAATGGCCAGACTAAGCGACGTCGCGCCGATTGAAATCGAGTTGAAGGCAATCTCAAGCAACAGAGTTAATCGCTCGATCACAACAATATCGCTTTGCTACGGCAGTGCCTCGTCGGATGTGCACAAATCTTCATCGAAGCAAAGTGTGGTTCTCCCCAGATTGCGAAGATACAGCCAGGCATCTTCATCACGGATGCGAAAACGCCGACTAGGCTCGAAACCACCGCTGCCTGTTTCCATGCATGGAGTCTGATGCGAGAAAATAGCCACATCTCGAAACTTCAAACAGTGCTCGGATGCCACATTGAAAGAAAACAAGCGTTCGTTCTGAAGGAGGAGGTGGTAATTGGGCTTGGTTACATATTTCGTATTAGTCGAGGCGGCTCCAGCCACTCGAAATGCACATAAACGTCCTTGCCATGTGCCAAAATCCGTCGCTTTCAACCATCTCTAGCAACTACTTCTGGTATTAACCGTGCCGTAGAAATGCACAAAGTTTGTAAGATCGCTACAGCCGTCCATAGAGAAGCGCTGACTGTCTCGCTCTCGGTCAAGACTACCATCAATAGGGCAAGCATCGCGTAACTCCACAGCTATACGCGCGTGTCGGAGTCTACCACACGCGGAGGATGGTATGTTCAAACATAACCTCGGCCATCATCGACCTTGTGCCAATAATTTCTTTGTCTGAAATCAAAGAGAAAAACAAGGAGCGAAAGGTAAGTAAAAACACACCCGGATGCGGACTTGTGCACAAAGAACTAGTCGTCTACCTGGACACACAAATAGAACGCTTGCTCCAAATCGCATCTTTGCTAAGAAAGTCTTGATTCTCGGAACACATTTCGCTGCGCCCATCATGAACGGGCACGTTCTGCGGTTGCTGAAAGGTAAACCCAGGTGGACAAAAAATGAAGAGAATTGGCATGGTGCAAAGGCACTGGGATGTAGGTTTTTCTCTGCTCCTTTGTTGGGGAAATGCTTGCTGACCTTGTCATACAGCTGGCGGACAGGGCTGTGCAGTCCTTTTCGTCAAGGTCGATCCCAAATCACAAATGATCGTTGACCGTGTGGTGGTCAAAGAGACTTATGATATGGTAGGCTTGCCGAATAAATACTCTTCGACTGAACCTCTGGAATTCTATATGAGCAAAAGACTGTCAAAAAAGACAAACACAGTCAACATCTTTGCCTATCGCTTGAATCCAGGGCGAGACAGTTATCGAATGTACATGGAATATTGCGCTCTTGGGGACTTGACAGACAAATTGGAGCAGCCATACCGAAGCCGCGGCCTTGCCTTCCCAGAGCCATATTTGTGGAAACTCTTCCTCGACCTTGCTCAGGCTTGCGAAGATATGGACAACCCAGTCGGTGAGGGACTGCACAAAGACAGTTTCATTGCTCATGTGTAAGGATACAATCTGTTCGTTTGCTCTACCGTACTAACAGCTGCTGTAGTGACTTCAAGCCTGAAAACGGTAAGACCTATCTGCGACACGGCTCGTTCCGATGATTTACTGACCCAGCACAGTGTTCATGTGCCCCCCTGACAAAGACAACTTCCCGAAGTACCCAATTGCCAAGGTCAGTGTGTGTTTTATCGACAGCATCATAGCTATACTAACGGTTCAATGTCTGTAGTTGGGCGATTTTGGAGGAGCCATGCTCTCACATCCGCATGAAAGATGGTTGACACACCGGGATAAGACCAATAGATGTATGTTAAGCAAGTATACCTAGGAAACCGTTGAGTTGCTGACACTTTATACAGGCTTCAGGACTAACGGTAGTGTTGCGCCAGAGGTATACCGGCTTGGGCTCGACAATGGTGACCCACATGAGATTCCAAGAAGACACAGAGCACCAGGCCTGAAACTCCCAAGAGATCCAAGGGTGACCACTACCACGAACGTATGGAACGCTGGGCTTATCATTGGCGAGTTGATGTTTCGAGAACCGCTCGAAGCCCCGAAAAATCATGTTGTGCCTCCGCACAAGGAGGATATCTGGTACTATACTGCTCGCGATGAATGGATTGAGAAGTTCAATCTATGCAAAGACGACAATGTCTCTATGCCTCAGTATAGTGCTCGATTGAAGAACTTGGTCATGGCTTGTCTCGACTATTTTCCCGAGAACAGGCCTACTCCAGCAAAACTTGTTGAGCTGGTCAAGGCAGCAGTCAATCACCATCCCATCATGTCAACTGCCGACTCTCTAAAACCTGATCTCTACAATGGTCGATACGATCTTGATCGCTCCATTCGATTAATTGACGAATATCCCGTCCACAGGTCGAAGAACCAAGATGGTGATTACGACATGGCTGATGGGGCGAGTATTAGTTTCCCTTCCTCGTATTCGGCAGAAGCAGGTGCTGGAGAATCCGGATCTGACGAAGAAACTGGCCCCGAAGCTGACTTCGCTGCTGTGGATGCTATGCTCGGAATGATTGTCCAGGGCTTCAAACAATTGTGGAGGAATTTCTAGGCTTGCAAGTGGAAATCACAATGAGTATAGCATAAATTTATTGTTTCACCCATGAGCTTTCGAGAGTTGGTGTTCCTGCGACCGTCAAATTTGGCGCTTTTTATCATGTTGTTCAATGCGTACTTCCTTTTCGGCGTTCTGTTTTCTTCTCCTGCTGTTGAGGTTGTTTTTCGTAACTTCCAATTTTGACTTCCTTTCGTCTAATATTGATCGTAGTCGTCGGTGAACTGCTCCTTTCTGGTTGCGCATGTGCGTCTGTCTTCATTGTTTTTTCCATCATCTCCGGAAACGTCCCGTTTTGCTTCATGTTCTCTGTTTTCTTTGCGCTACGGACCGCATGCGGGACTGTGATTGATGTGGAACAAAGGCGTCTGACACACCCGTGGCTACAACATCGATGCAAATCTGCTGATTTGGTCTGTCCTGCCAGATTCATCTCTTCGACGGCTAACTGACTATATAGAATGGCAGCTCACAATGTCGCACCGCTTCCTCCGACACCGGCGGAATTACCACATGCACTGAGTCGTATAAGTCGACCTGCAAAGAACTGGCTAATCAACAACCTCATTCGAGTCTGGAATTTTGCTTCACCTACACTCACCTCACAACCTCCCGCCAATACAAGACAGTACGTACAAGGCTTGTGGCTTCCAGTTCCTCAAAGCCATGACATGATTCCATTTTCGACTGGCGGTAGTGGGATTATACACGTATGGGTGTGTGTGGACCACAATGGGAACATCAGGGATCGTGTCGTCGTCAAGAACAGTTTTCCTGGCTTGCCAGAATTCCAGGACAGGGTGAATTGGACAAATGGAGTGGTTGGAGGGGAACCCATAGAAAGTTCTGTGGCAAACAGGATTCACGCACGGTTGGAGGCCAATAACGCTGGAGATGGAAAACATGTCGCCGAGTGTCTCGGATGGAGTATGATATTATCCCTGTCTGTGCGAGATGGACCATATGCTGACAATAGACAAGGCGACATCTTGGGCAATCCTGCCGCTGTCCCCATCTTGGGCAATCCTCCCGCTGCCACCATCTTGCCGCAGTTCAAGCTATACTACGAGTACATGCTGGGAGATCTATGGTATACGATTCGGGAACAGGAAGCAGGGACGAAATTGGTTAAGCGTCCTAGCCTTGTAAACAGAACTCGTGTGGAGCTACCAGCTAAGCCCTTCCCCGAAGGATTTCTGTGGATGGTAAGTATATGTACACCGGTTACTTACGGTTCTCATGGCTCATATTGAAAAATAGCTGTTTGAAGCACTCGCAAAAGTTGCAGTGGCTATGGACGATGAACAGATTCTTCACGGGTAAGTGCACACCGATCATTCTATGAGACACCACTCAAGGATACCTAACTGACATGTTCGCAGTGACCTCCACACTAACAACGGTAAGTCTATCACCCCATTGAGTCATATCGTTATTAATGAGATAGTGTTCCTTGGTCACCCCAATCCGAATTTTGACTACGCCATATGGCCAATTCCGAAGGTACGAAGTTTTACTGGCAGTCAAAGTCGTACAACTACTAATCAAAGACTCCTAGGTCAGTGACTTCGGTAGTTCTCGCGACCTTACCGTTGCAGCAGTAAGGAATCGATTACATCAGGGAAGTTGGCAGCGCAACGCTACCGCACCTGTAAGTGGAGTCTCGTTCAATAACCATGTCATAGTTCTGAGGTGCTGACTTTTCGGATAAAATCAGGAGATGGACAGAGGTGCCGGTGGTTTTGTCGTCAACCAATCTACGATTAACAATGCCGCCCCAGTGCCTCCTACCAACACACCCGCGCGTTTTTCTCGCAAGACGAACATCTATCAACTTGGGTTGATAATGCTCAGTGCACTCCGCGCCGAGTGTACTCTAGAAGAGACTGAATGGCGCAATGCCGCTGGGTCGACCCTTCCCGTCAACCAGCAGCTCGGATTCGCGGCTCCGCGTACGCCCAACCCACTGAGGATGAGACTCCAAGGTCCAGAAATGGCGAATTATAGTCCCCATCTTTTCAGATTGGTGGGGCTATGTCTCGAACTTCACCCTGTCAACAGACCTACACCCGCTGCATTGCTTGCAGAAGTTCAACTACGCATGGCTGGCAGAGATGGAGGCATGCGACTGGCGAAAGGAAGATTCCCTCATAACCATAGTCAGGGGATCAGGAGAAGTGTGGCGGATAAGTACAAGATTGGAAAGAAACCTTTCAAGCCGGAGAAAGTTCCATAGGTTGACACTGTGGTCTCGAATCTGGTTGTAGAGAGCTGTACATGTCGTTACATTCAAATAATGAGAGTTTCCTTTTGGCCGGAAATCTTGGTTTTGCTAGAGGCTTAGGATAATTAGAGACGGAGGAATGCGACTTAACCCAGGGATTTTTGCTCATAATCATCCTTTGGCATTGAGGATGAGTTAGAGTGACAAGTATAAGGCTTGCAAGAAGCCATATCGGCCGCGTAAGGTCATACAATTGGCACAAGGCACAGCTGTTCCAGTCCATCTCATGACTGTTCTTTGTACCACGATTCAATCAATTTCTCATCATAGTAGACGGTGATATAGATTTATTTGGGTGCAAGCACATCTCTGGATTTGACTGACAAGCGTATGTTTAGTTTCGTCCCAAAGTAACCGACCCTTTTGTGATTCTGAGGTCATCTCATGCAAAATCGCCATTCTCCCTCTCATACTTGGAACAAAAGTAAATTCATCAACAAAGTGCTTCTTGCAAATGACTAACAAAAGAAAAAACATAAGACATCGACTAAAATCTACGGCCAACAGCATATGGAGGCCTTGTTTTCTGGATTCTGTATTCCTTCATGGCAGCAGGTATTGCTGCCCCTACAGCTAGAGTGTTTGTGTTCTTATATCGCCCATTGTTTACGCCTTCACGATCAATTTCTGCCAACAGAGCAGCAGCTGTAGGTCTCTGAGCTGGTGCGGGACTCAAACACGTCATGACGAGATTGATGAGTGCGTTACTGTATTTCTTCGGCCCTGGGTTCATTTTGTGTGCTGGAATCTGCTGAACGCCAATTCCGGGTCCTGGATCATGGTGTAGTTGGTCTGCGGGTGCAACATTATAACCAGCAGGAGGGTTTCGCCAGTTGTTTTCGGGTACGACTGCCATACGCCGTATTGCAGCGGCCATGACAAGACCGATCTGATAGATGTTCGACTTTTTGGAGACTCTCATGTTTGTTACTTCCCAGCCTACGCCTGCAAGCGTCGACAGTTCCTAGATCACAAGCTCTATATCAGTACGATAATGACAAAGAATGTCCTTGATAGCTGTCTTACCGGTGGTGCAAACGCCAAAAACATAGGATCGTTCAGGATGCCGGCGCCGCGCCCTTGCACTCCGTTCGTAAGTTTTCGGGAACTGCCAAAATCTGACACCTATATGGGAGCTTAGTTCCAATCAGACATAATACTGTCGCTGAACTTGACTCACTTTCGGCACAGGATAAAGCCCAAAGCTAGTAGCGGTCGCGGCCGGCTCAGTAAAAACGACTAAGCCCAGTGTCAGTCGGTCAATACAAATAAAGAATCCTGGATACTCACTATTGCCTGGATGTAGGTCACTACCTTGATATCAGCAGGGGTCATAGCAGACGTTTGTAGAACACGATACGTACCCATGCAACATTCCACGCGTCAGAACGCCACCAGGAGCTGGGTAAACTCCTTCCATAGCCAAACACGCATCCGCCAAAGATCGGAACAAATACCACAGGAATGGCTCCGGCCATTTTAGGTTGGGCTTTGTTTTTTTATCACGTCTTCTCCTTCCATTCTTCTGTACTTGAATCATTGTTTTCATGTTGCCATGGTCGCAATATTCGAAGTAGAGCTTATACCGAAAATTGATATTGTCCACATCTCCGTAGCCCAGGCATGAAAGGATGTGCTGAGGTCGAAGCGCCCAAGCTAGATTGGCCTGGCGACACTCCAAAGGTTCACTTCCTACATTGTTTCCCACCCAGGTTCTTGCTGTGTTATATCGTGCTTGCCCAGGCTAGAGTAAAGCGGTTAGCAAATTTCTGGTGTTCAAAACAGCTCCTGTAGCTGGAGGTAAGAGGCTATCTTGGTATAACCTGCCACGATTTACAGCCACATGATACTGATAACTTCCGAGAGCGGTACAATGCTTCGATTTACTTACTATGACTTGCTTAACAACCACTCGATCGGTGATCAATTGGGTAGCTGGATCGACTTGACACCAAACGTGTACGATGCCCTCACCACCAGTCGCGAGTACGTCATTTGCTGGTGGTATGGGTATCCACGGGTGAGTGTTCGTGAGGGCTCTGTGATTCCCTGGATTGAATGCCGCTGGTACTAGAACCCAATTATGAAACGCTATTTTGAGAGCACGTTGGACCGCAGCTGGTAGATTCAAGAACCTCGCCGCCATGTCGGCTTGAGTGCACTGGTTGGGTGGTTTTGAGTGTGTCGACGGGACAGATGATTACGCAGTAAAGATAGAAGTGGACAGTACACCAGATGAGGTCGATGAGCTCCGGACGAAGAAATGAAGAAGGAAGTACCTAGTACATCTAGCTTACTCCTTTGTTCGCCGCATCCGTTGTGCGGTACTGACAGAATGTATCAACGCCTCTCGTCTTTCTTCAGTCTCCATTGTTCATATGTTCTTTTTCCAGCTACACAATTCAGCATGTGATAAGCTTCTTAGCTCCAATGTGGAAACGTTATGTGCCAAACCGGTCTTGCCGTTTCCGCTCTATCTCGTCATGGTCTATCGTTACCAATCCTCCACCTATCCTCTCGTCGCAGTGCTATCTTGTGTTTTCTCAATGCTGCAGGTATCGGTGCGCCCCGTGCTAGTGCCTGGCGTGTTGTGTCAAAGATCGCGTGTGTGTTGATCAAAGCAAGGAGGCGTCGAGCTGTAGGTCTATGGGATGGGTCGTGTTTAAGGCAAAGTCTCACGAGATGTATGAGATCCTCTCCATACTTTGGATGCACACCGTTGTAGTAGTTGAGTTTCCTCTTCGGCAATTCTTGTATACCTTGGCCTGTCAGTTTCGCGTTGTGGTGTAGTTGCTCGCCAAGAGGGACGCTGTAACTAGGCGAGGCCAATCTCCAGTTGTTTTCCGGTAAAGAAGGCTCAAGTCTCATTGCGCAGGCCATAAGCATCCCAATCTGATAGATGTTGGTCTTTCCTGAGACATGCATGGCGGCCGGGACCTCCCAAGTATCGTTCACCGGATCCCAGGCGAGTTCCTACCATGACGCACACATCTTCAGCCTCTTGAATTCATGTTATACATGCTTTCATATGATCTCTTACCGGCGGTGCATACTCTGGGCAACAAGGATCTGCTCCCATGTCGCTACGGTCTTTTACGTTAGGTAGAATCTCACGAGCACTGCCGAAATCGGCTACCTGGTCAACAAGTCAGCTCCTCTCATGCCTTGATCCGTTGACATCAACTCGCCTTTGGTACTGGGTATATACCAAATTGGTCAGGATTTTCCTCGCCAAAGAAGACTTGTTGACACAGTCAGTGTCTCGTGTTTCGGTGTCTCATTCGAATACATACAGTTGCCCGCTTGCAAATCACTATGTTTGAGGTCAGCCAAATGCTCTCATTCGTTCATTTCAACAAAACATACCCATGCACCATACCAGTACCGTTGTAAGTCTTTTCCATGGCTAAGCAAGCCCTCGCTAAAGATCTGAATATGTACCAAATGAATGGCTCGGGCCACGCTCTCTTGAATTTTCTGGATCTGCCAGTATGTCTCTGATTCTTTTGTTGTCGCATAATCATAGTCAAATCGCCGTACACGCAGTATTCCATGTAGAGCTTGTAGCGCCATAGGCGCGAGTCAATTCCTCCCCAACCCAAGCAATCGACAATGTGTTGTCGATCACGCTGACTCATCTGTGCCTGGACTAGGTTCATCTGATAGCATTCCATCGGCTCTCCTCCAACATTGCCGTTTCTCCAGTTGCGCGGCATGAGAAATCTAGCACGCCTGGGACAACTTGCTTGACGATAACTCTGTCAATAATTACTGAAGTCTGCGGGTCGATCTTGCACCAGAGATGGATTACACCTTCACCTCCGGTGGCCAAAACATCGTCACTTGGAGGTACGGCAACCCAGTCGCCTGCAGTAATTGATCTCTGATCCTCAGGTTGCCACGGAGGACGGACGAAGCGCCAGTTGCGAAAGGCTCTTTTGACACGCTGTTGGGCGACCGCAGTCAAATGCATAAACCCAAATCTCATCGCTGGGGGCACAGGTGCGGCCATGTTGATCGTTCAATCGGTAGAAAGGTATGAACATACGTCCCTAAGCGGAAGAGCGATATGGGGCATGACATCCAATGAGGACGCCTCAGCCAAGACATCTTTCCTTTTCCTTTGTTTGATACGTCTCTTCAGAAGGCGCGATGGTCGAAGCCAGAGTTTGGATGCGGAAGCGACGAAGCGTTACCAGAAGCCGCATTGAGGCAACCAACAGCAACGATCAAACAAAGGTTTTGTCTCCTCCCCACAAAGAGCAGTATCATTCCGTACTTTTGCTTGCCCAATTATGTTTCCACTGTTCACCCAGAATTCCTTTAGAGGGATTGGTTCTGTCAGACAAAGAGAATAATGACGACAAAAGAACCGAATCCGGCAGTGTCGGATTTGCGAGGAGGACATAATCACGAAAGGAATATACTCTTTTCTCCTAGCAGTTACCCAGCTTACCAAACATAGCTTACCTTCTCGCTACGGATTCACCGCCTCGTCACCAAGTTTCTGTAACAACGGCAGTATGGCAGCTCCAGTAGCACAACCACCTGATCCATTCTGGTGGTCAGCAATAGCGGGAAATGTAAAACAGCTTATCGCAGATTCTTTCCGAAATATGCCCTTCGCTGCACCAGCGACTACGCTTACCAACAGAGCTATGCAACCTGCTGCAGCGAATGAAAGATGGATACCAGCTCCTCATCCAGGAAGACATGCGCTTCATGAAGGAGGGGAGGGTATAGTAAACCTCTGGTGTCTTGTTGACGCCAGAAACCGAATTTTAGACAAGATAGCTGTCAAGCAGGTCCATCCTGGCGCTTTGAACTACAACGACGCAACAAACTGGCTGAATGGTACCGTTGGTGGCACACCTAGAGAGGTTTCAATGGCCAATGCTGTGTGGACCGCTCTACCCCTTGGGGACCGTCAACATGTAGTGCAGTGCCTGGGCTTTGGAGATGTTCAAGGTCAAGGAAAATGGAGATATAGGACATACTCCGAGTATGCCGGCCAAACCAATCTGCTTGCAAGGATAGCAGCACAAAATCCAAGGACCAAAGGCTTGAATAAAGATGGCCAGCAGCTGTTCCCTGAGCCGTTCTTGTGGATGGTAAGCCAATCTTTGTCTTTGTGGTGAAGCAGTAAGCTAACTTGTTCAGTTTTTCGAAAGCTTGGTCAAGGTTGCGTTGGCCATGGAGCAAGTTGGAAGCGGCGTATATCATGGGTGTGTTCAAGATTTTGCTTCCAGAACAAGTTTGGCGCTGACGGGTTAACAGGGATTTGCAAGCTCAGAATAGTAAACTTAACCGGCACCGCAGCAACAGAGCAATGCTGACAAGTCATAGTCCTCTTCTCGGATAACGATCCGAATAGGTTCGCAATGTACCCTGTACCCAAGGTAAGGCCGAACAGCCCATTCTAGCCGAGACTCGACTGACGATTTTGTACAGGTCTCCGACTTTGGAAGCACGCGTGACGTTAGTGATGCCGATGTGCAGAATCGTACCAATATCATACTAGAAGATGGATGCCATAGATTCAATCAACCACCGGTACGTGAAGATGTCTTAGCAGCTGTGTCCTTTGTGCTGATGATAACCCTCCAATTCAGGAGTTGTCAAGAGATTTTCACATGACGAACTGGGAGATTCAAAATCTTTCACTTGCAAGTCGAATCAGCAGCAAGACAAACGTTTGGCAGATCGGCATGCTGATGGCTTGTTGCATGAGGTTACGCCCATTTTTAGAAGGTTCGTCAAGTCCTCAAACGAGTGGTTCATAGATACTGACGACAAGTAGAAGTAAACTGGCGAGGTGTACATGTCACAAAGCAGAAGTTGCCGAGAGCTCAGCAGCTACGATTTGACGGCGCGGGCCTCAGGGAGCTACCGAGAAATAAATTCTATCACGGCAAATCTCGCTACAGCAGGGAGCTGATCGACCTCGTAGAAGACTGCATGAGGTTTCTCCCAGCTCATCGTCCGATGCCTACGCAGCTTTTGAACGATATCCAAACGGATATGCAGGGTAGACTCCAAGGAACCGACACCTATGTACTAAGAAATGGTGTAGTCCAAAACCATATGAAGCCATATAAGCTCCGCCGCCACAACGACGATAACAAATATAGGGTCGGTAAGCTTCTCCGAGGAGCATGATAGAGGCTTGAGAAGACGCATTTCTTGCGGAATTGCCATATAGTAGCAGTAGATACAATTAAATTGAACCATTCGTCCTGTTTTAGCCTGTCTGTCACAATGCTGTACCAGAAAACAAAGAATCTGTTGTACGACCTTAACCCTGCTTCCGGACAAGTCAACGGGGTACAAAGAAGAAAGGCCACATCGTGTCAGGCAGTGATCATAGTAAGGATCTTCTGACTTTCTCTGCACCCGTGCCACACATCTCGTAACAAGGTAGAGCATGGCTGCGAAGCCGCCAGCGAAAGGTTACTGGCAAGCACTCCCAGAGTTCATTCAGGCCCTGGTTGCAGACTCATTCCACAACTTCGTCTTCACTGGACCACCGAATCAAACGATCGACAGGCCCATACCGGTCTCAACAGACAACACAAGATGGGTTCCAGTACCACGCGCCTCAACCAAAAAGGGCTTTGCGGAAGGTTCTGAAGGTTTGATCAACCTCTGGTGTCTTGTCGACAGTGACGACAAGATAATAGACAGGATCATCATCAAGCAAATCCATCCAGGCTGTCAACGCTACGAAGATTCTTCAAACTGGAAAGACGGAAATGTTGGTGGAGAGCCCAGGGAGTGTGCCATGGCCAATTCTGTCTGGTCCGCCCTAGCTACCGACAACAGAAAGCACGTACTCGAGTGTCTGGGATATGGGGATTGCAAAGGGGAGCCACGATGGAGATACAGACTTTACTTCGAGTTCAGCGAGCATGAAGACCTTTCTAGAATGATTGAAGCCCAAAGAGAAGGCCAAAGCAGTACTGGACAAAAGAGAAAAGCCGATGATGGTGACACTATATTCCCAGAAGCTTTCCTGTGGTATCTACTCGAATCTCTGGCTAAAGTTGTCGTAGCCATGGACCAAGCTGGTGATAAAGGTGGCGTCCTCCATGGGTGAGTGTCTAACTGTAGAATCCGATGTGAATAGTTTGCTGACAATTCAACAGAGATTTGCAAGCCGCGAACAGTACGTGTCATATTAGCCTGGCCTCGTGGTACCATTGCTAATAAGTCCAGTATTCTTCAGTGCACCAGATTCAAAGAGATTTAGCTTGTACCCAATACCAAAGGTAAGCATAGCAATCATCGTCTCCTTGGCGGTCGTTCTAACATCACAAAGGTGGCAGATTTCGGGAGCTCGCGTAACCTCGGCGACTCAGGAGTCAGAGATCGATCCGACGTTGTCAGGAGAGATGCATGCTGCATGCTGTTTGCGCCGCCGGTACGTTCGAATCACATAGTCATTAATTATCCTGAAAGCTGACTGCTTGATCGCGATTCAGGAGCTGGCCAGGATCAACGACGGGGTGACGTGGGAGGTCAAGGATGGATCAAGTGCCACGCTCAGCAACAAAACCAACGTTTGGCAGGTCGGAATGCTTCTTGCTTGCTGCATGAGGTTGAGACCATATCTACCAGGTTCTGAATACCCGATCTTCAAGTTGTTGATCCTCACTGACAAGTCGCCCAGAAACCGATTGGCGCGATGTACCTCAGATGCATTGGGAGACGCCCGAGAAAGAGCAATTGCGGTTTAGCAAGAAGAGAGGCAGGCCAGAATTGAGTCGCAAGCAGCTGTGTCACGAGAACTCCAAGTACAACTCGGTGCTAATCAACATCGTAAAGCTTTGTCTGCACTTTGATCCAGTTAAGAGGCCATCACCGAGTTCTTTGCTGAGAGGAGTGCAAAAATACATGAAAGACGCAGTCGCTGGTGTTGAGAACTATCAGTCGGTTGAAGGAGAAGCCGATGACGATATACAGCCGTACAAGCTCCTCAAGAAGAAGGACGACAGATACAAGATTGGCAAACAGTTCGACTAGGCTTTGCACTGGGGATCTGTCGCGTAAATTTTACTGATATTTTCCGAGGTTGAAGGAGACTTTTATTCCATGTCTCGTCGCAAGGTCGCTCATCGATACTCTTGTTGGTCAAGAAGGACAGCCCACGCGGCTGGGAAGGTGACATCAAGCGCGGGAGGGCATCTCATACAGTGTGTGCCAACTTTGGCCCTTTCCCAGACCAGTCCGTAAAACATTACTATCCATTGAAGTGCATAGCGTGATTAAGACTGCAGAGGGCTCACTGAGAGTTCGGATTTACTAGTTCTCTGCCAGACACCATCAGAATTCATAATGACATTATGCGTCTTCACGATTGCACTCTTGAAAGCATCTGGTGCCCAAAGTAGCCGCGCTGCATACACTGGACAAGCAAATTGCAGACGCTTGACATCAGGTTTCCTTGGCTGGCTGGCCTCAAGAGTCTGGCGTTCCTTCTTTGTTTCGTGAGTCCACCAAGCTTTTGCTTTCAGAAGTCTTTGTTTCGATGTTTGCTGATTGAATTCGGTCGGACGGAAAGGGAACGCAACGTGCCTGCCTGGTTTTAGGACAGCCGGCGGCCCCTTAACTTTCTTCCTCTTTTCAAGCGTCTTCGAGAGTATACGATATGGCCGAGATGGCAGCAGAAGCGCCGCAAGACTATGCTCCCACGAATCTCGATCCAGGCAACGATGATGAGGCTTTTGGAAACCTTGCTTCTGGTGCACGAGACCGAATTGCACTCAATTTCTTGAGATGGGTCTTTCGTCGTCCCAATCCAAGTCGATCGCCTGCAAAAAGAAGAGGCCTACTCCTAACTTCCCGACGTCGTACCTGGCGGCCGGTTTACAAGAACAAGCCATTAGGACGTGGAGGCAACAGTCTAGTACATCTATGGGTGTGCACAGATGATCAGCAGAGAATCGTTGACCGTGTCATCGTCAAGGAATGTGTCCCTGGTCAGGCCACGTACAACGATGCCAGATTCTGGAAAACTGGAGTCGGTGGTGGAGTCGGGACCGAGCCACGAGAGTGCGTGATGGCGAACAAAGTCTATGACAGCCTCAGGGTCAACTCTCCTGGCGATGAGAGGCATGCGACTCAATGTCTGGGCTGGGGCCATCTACGCAACGGGGGCCCTCGGCTGTGGGGCTATAAACTTTACTTCGACTATTGCGAACATGGCGACCTTTCATCCCTCATATACTCGCAAGCCATAGGACACCGCCGAGATCGAAGGCAAAGATCAAGGATCGATCGCCCAAGAATAATCTACACGACGCCTCCATCCCCCGTGATCTTTCCCGAAGGGTTCCTATGGCATATGTTCGAAAGCCTGGCAAAGGTTCTTGTACAGATGAGAGCTACTGAGACACTCCATGGAGACATGCAAGCAGCAAACGGTAGGTGTCAACTTTGTCACGTCTCTTATGGCCCTTGCTGACAAGTCTAGTGCTCTTCAGTGCTCCCAACCCTGATAGATTCAAGATCTGGCCAACCCCAATGGTAGGAACGGCAGATCCAGGCTTCAATAGGTGCAATGCTGACATGCAACTAGCTGGCTGATTGGGGCACTGCCCGTACCCTCGATGCCGCTACACGCGCACGTACCGGTGCTTTGGATGAGTCGATTTGTCTACCTTTTGCTTCGCCAGAGCAAGCTTGCGATGACACATTCAGCAATTGGGAGGTACCGAATCTGGCCTTCAGTGCCAAAACCAACGTGTGGCAATTGGGCATGCTCATGTGTTGTGCAATGAGACTCACAAGGGTTCTGCCAGTAAGTCACAATTTCCAGTTGGCGTTGCTAGTACTGACAAAGTTTTAGGAAGCAATTTGGCGTGGCGTAGATCCAGAGGACTTGATAGAGCCAAATACCACTGAACATCTCGATTTTTCTAAACCCGACCAACGAAACGTTCGCGAAATCGAGCGGGACGGTGCTGGATACAGCCCCGAGCTCGTCAGTCTGGTGCGAAGGTGCTTGTCTTTTCATCAGATCAACAGACCGTCGCCCGCGAACCTGTTGGCTGATATCCAGCGAGACATGGTCGGGAGACTGAATGATATGGACACACGTACGACCCCAGTGCCCTGGAATCATCCAGCGCGGCTGGTCATGCGTCTGCGGAATGAGTGGTCGATCGGTTCAAGCTTTGATCCAGATTTCCCTGTTCCTCACTACCCTGAACCTGACTCTGATTCTGATTCTGACTACCAGGTATCTTCTGACGACCAGTTATCTTCTGACGATGGAGCTCAGGCAAGACCGCGAGATCAGTATGATCTTCGAAATTGAGGTTGATCGTGCGGTGAAGGCTCTCGAGGAATGTTTCTCGTCATCTTTTTGTTCGGTCGAGTGTGTAGTTTGCTTTTTCTTTTCCCAATGAATGCACAGTTCGAAGCTCACTCTATCCAGTTGCTGGTGACGCCGAAGCGACCTGGGGGTAACGATTGTTATATATTCCTGAAGTTTTGTAGCGCTATAATACAGAGTTTATGCGTTTATACCGTTATCACCAGCCGAAGACTTTTGCAAGAGCTTCTTGGAATACTCCAACGTTGTAATCTATGAGTACCTTCTTCTCCATTGGGTTGTCGTCGCCCATGATGCATACCAGTGCCAAATATCTGCAATGTAATCATAATCAGTATAGTCCTCAATATCGAATTTTTGGGATGCAACCGACCTGTTCATCTCCCTCAGATATAGGTAGTTCTGTCCCTTCTTCTCCATAGTAACCATACTCTCACAGGCATGGTTGTTGAACTCGGTCTTCTCGCCTTGCTGGGGTCTTGACCAGCCGTACAACTCGCCGATATCTACCACCACATCAATGAAGTCGGAGCAGATCTCGTAGCTGTTGGTGTCTTGCGGGCTCGTGTCAGACGCAATGTAGATCTTTGTGATGATGTCAAACAAATATGCCTTTTGGATACGACACGTGCTGCACAGGCTGTTGAGCAGACTCTCCAGCGTCGGCAGCTGCGGCAGAAGCTTCTGGATGACTTTACTGATGGACTCGAACACGGAATGGTCGTAGATGCTAGTCTGGTAGAAGCTGACTGGTGCGTTGTCATAGCCAAGGTCGGACAGTTCGTCCAAGATTCGTTGCCGAATGTCGCGGAACGTGTCGTTCTTGTACTCCTCGGATAAGCCATCGACTTTGTGCACGAAGACCTCGACGTTGATGGCAGGCCATGTTTGCGCTAGGTAAGTGATTGTGTCGATGAGTTGATTGAGGGCGTCGAGGTATTGATCTTGTGCGTCGATGACCCAGATGACGGCACCAATTTCGGCGAAGATGTTAGCCTGGTTGAAGTCTGGTGTGAAGTAGTTGACATGGCCAGGGAGTTCCGCTATTTGAAAGTCCATGAAGGAGCTAACACGAGGTCAGGGTTGGCTTCAATCATTTCCGAAAACACAACACTCACTGTGCGGATGATTCTTCAGGTCTCGTTGTTGTCTCCAAGTACAGTGTCTCCGAGGGTGGCATCTTCTGGAAGACCACACCTGATATTGATGACTTGCCGCTCCTGCGACAACAATCAGTATTTTGTGCTTCATTTGCTGTGCCGAATCTGTTACCTTCTCTGACCCATGAGCATCAGCTTCGGTCTATTGCGATTCTTGGCGCCATTGGGTAGTCTGCCAGTATGAAACTGCGAATTGGAGACTTCGGCGGACATGTCTGGGAAGTCGGCTGATGTTTGATCCTGAATGTAACTCATTAACCTCTCTCGGCCTAAAAATTCATCGGTCGGTCCATTGAGAACATGGAGGCCAGGCCGTGGCATTGTAGCAGATTGAAGGACTGGAAGAGGCGGTCTGACTTGTCTCCTTTTGGCGATGGGTATGATCGATGCCTTGTTTTCCTTCTAAACGCGACCTTGATCAGTGAACGTTCTTTGAAGGTGGAGTCCTTGGCTGACGGCGCCTCTAGACTGGCTGGATGTAGTGCGTGCGGTTGACTGGACCTCTTCGATGTAAATTTCTCCCTGCAAAAGCGAGGCGCGAAAACATCGCTCGGCGCAGTCTAGGGCACAAGATCAAGGTCTGAGAGCCGCTCACAGGCTTGTAGTTTTCGATCTCAATTGACGGGCAGATGGCAAAAAAGGGAACTTGACAATACTCACAATTGTGTCTGGAAAGGTGCTTAAGTACACGCTTCGTGTTTATTGCAAAGACAGTCTTCAACCATCAAGTCTACCGACAGACGCGCATCTTCCAAGCCGAGCAACGACGGCGTTCAACCTCCACAAAATTCGGGGCAGCACTTGATACTTACATCCATCGCGTTAGGCACCTTTGCTTTACCGAGCGAAATAAGTGGCTTGCAAGGGGGAAGCCTTGATCGGTATGCACGATGGTCAAAGTTGTATTTCAGACTGATAAGTCGACCAACCCTCGCGAAGGGAGTGCGTCGGAAGGGGTACCGGCGACCCGGTTTCTTCTTGACAGATGCGGCTTGATCTTTCCCGACCGTTCCGGCTGCAGACAGGTTCGTAGCAATTCGAGTGGCTGACAATTAAATGCAGGATTTCGTAGTTGGGCAGAAGGAGATCAGGTCGATTGCAGGTCGCGAGAGACGGTCGATATGCCAAGTCTCCAGACCCGGGCTGGCTTTGTCGATGATTGGAGTCAGAAAGATATCGGCAGTAGCCGAGGTTAGATCAACGCCTATCACGATTGAAGCATTTGAAACCACGCGTGTACCTGAAACTTGGTGTATGGAGATTTATGATTATTCTAGAAGGACATCAATTACAGGTTATCATAGCGGGTTCCTGACATTCTTGCATCATTTCTCGTCATCTCAAAGACCTGCTATCTAGTCCGCTGTGTTCGTGCTTTGAATAAGCAAAACGCTATGCTTTCTACGAGTCCGTACCTTGGGGAATCTACTCGTGGTTATGAAGAACTATCAATACGTCTCAGTGACGGAGTTCTCAGATGGGAAAACCAGCACTGTGCGGGCGCTTCTTAGTGATGTTGGATCTGCAGGTTGCACCGATTGTCCATGTTTCACAACATTTCCGAAGTCGTTCTTGGGAAGATCTCTCCTGGCATGCAATTTTGAGCAGGTGGGCGAGATTCGTCGATGCCTCAGCTGCGAAGCGAAGTAGCCTCGGTCGCAAACCAAGCTGAGGTCGTCGTATAGTGATGAAGTGACGGCTGTGTTGACTTGAATTGGCGACACATGGCTTTCTGAGCAGGCGGACTGTCATGGGCGAGTTTGTGTGAGTGAAGGGGGTCAGCGTAGAGCTGGCGGCCTTGCTTCCTTGTTCCATTTGACCCTGCTGCAGAGCCAGTCGACGGCTTCCTTGACACCAGTGCCGGTCAAGGCGCTCAGTGGGAGGACTCTGCTGTCTCTGACGCTTCCGCCTTTTTCACCTTCGACGATTTTACGCACCAGGCCCTCCTTGATGCGGACGACCTCGACGCAGTCCTCGCGATCTTGTTTGTTGGCCAGGACGAGAAGAGGGACGCCTTCAGTCTCTCCATTCTGTAGGATGCTCTCTAGCACCAGCCTACATTCGTCTAGCCTTCCTTGCTCTTCGACGGCATCTTGTCCCTTGCTGAGGTGTTCGAGGTCGCCATCGCCTACATCAGTGCTGTCAATGACAAACACAATGGCATGACAGCTGCTGTAGTACGACTGCCATAGCCCTCTCAGCGAGTGTTGGCCGCCGACGTCCCATATCTTGAGGTAGATGTCGGGCAAGTCGACAGTAGAGACATTTTGACCGACGGTGGGGACCGTGTTGAGCTTCGGGTGGAGATGCGGACTGAACAAGGCTTTGATCTGTTCAAGCAAGGTCGTCTTTCCGGCATTGTCGAGGCCAAGGAGGAGAATCGAGTATTCTTAGTGTCGCGTCAGCCAAAGTCAAAAGCGCGACGTCGTCTCGTTCGGTGATGGTACCTTCTTTGCTTGTCGCATGCAGATAGAGCGATTTGACCAGGTGATACATGATTGCTATGGCACACGCCGGGACAGTTTGGGCGGCAAGGTCCTCATGGACGCAGAACAACAATCAAGCCATCAATCACATGCATGTCGCAAGCTCTCGGCCAAAGACGCGACAGGTCACGGTCACATCTCTGGCGGGGAAAGTGCCCACTGCTTCCGCTCGACAAACCTCGCTTTGCCCCCACCATGTTCAATGCAAGGAATGCTGAACTGTCGCCCATTGTGCAAAGCTAAGTCAACATTCGTGACAATGGAATGTAAACGCCCTCTCATCGAGAGCTCGAATAAGACCATCATGCCTCTGCCCAATTCCTCTCCTCTTGTCTGCTTCGCGACAGCACCCAATAAACATGGCCATCCTTCATCTCCTTCTGGATCTTCTGGCCTTTCTGCAGCCCATTTCTTTTGTGCTCGCTATCATCTGGATCTTCTTCGACGTCTTTTGGCTCATCCGTCCAGACAACAAGGCTAGAGGCATTTTCGCGACACCGGGACGCCTCACCAAAGTAAAGCAGAAGGGATGGCGACGAATCTATGCCTGTGTTTACCTGCCTCTTGCTGCCTTCAGTGCTGTGAGAGTCATAAGCTATCAGAACACATACATTGAGAGCGTTGACCTCTTGCACAGTCAGAGAGGTCACCCTCAAGCTTTCTATCCTCGTTTCTTCGAGTTGGTCAATCTGCAACTCCTGATTCCATGAGCAACCCACTAAAACACTGCTAGGAAATGGGGACATTTGGTGCCTCAGATGTTCCAGATGATGCACCTCCGCGCCTGGGCTGGCGAGGTTAGTAAAGATTCGCGACCAGAATGGGCCTACTTTGTTTGGAATGCACAACAATATGCCGCCGGCCTGGTCACCTTCGCCTTCTTCCTTATAGTCCAGTGTAGGTCGAGAATTTGAGCACCCTCTTATAATTTATACTGACAGGTCTGCAAACAGCTCGCGTGCGTCCACTAAAGTTCTTCACGATCCTTACTTTCATCTGGATATCCATGACAAGCTTGAGCTGTGCCCACTGCTTGCTCTTCTACTTCATACTGGTGACCCCACCACTTCTGCACGGAAAACGCTACGTGTCGGATTGGCTGCACAAGATGACAGCGTTCTTGACCATATTCCAGCACCTTGCGGCATATTCACTAATGCACACTCTCAACACCGCCTCCTACCAAAAGTACTTGCTATACATGATGGCTGTTCCTCTGACTGTCCCTATCATTGCATTGGTAAGTGTTCTGCCTCCGTGTCCTCTCATCGTTGTACTCATCTTACACACAGCTCTTGCCTAAACAACCCTCGTACAGATTGAGATTTGTCACCCTCCACGAAGCACAAACCTACGTTTTTCTCACCAGCGGTTATGTTTCTGCCTTCCTGCACTTGTACTCAACCTACACCATCTGGTGGAAAGCCGTTGAGACTGACATCAACAAACCCGATTATCGTCTTTATCCCAACCAGGCCGATGCTATACAGCGGGGAAATGAGTTCGGCTGGTTGTGGTATAATCTTTCAGCTAAAGACCCATCATTCGGTGCTATAACCTGGGATGTCTTGTTGACTCTTGCATCGCTCTTGATCTGGACCTTGGTCAATCGCTCCAGCTATTGGGGAATGGTCAGAAGCTCCTTCTCCTGGTTGGTCAGGAGTCACCAGATGCCAATTTGGGATGGCAGTCAAGATATCGTCGATGATGGCCGGACCAGAGCTGAGATGAGAGCACTTCTCCGCAACGATGACTTGTACCCGGAGTTGCCGAGGAGCCAGATGACAGATGCGGGAATGATCGCGGAATGGGACGCTAGAGCTGAGATAGGACGAGCAGTGGCAATGATTCGCGAACCACCCATGCCTTACGAGCCTAGCAGACTGCCAGGCTGGTTGCAAACGGTATGGAGTTATGTTGGGGAAGTGGTACTTGCCGTCATCTTATTTGGTATTGGTGGACTTGGATGGGCTTCGGCGGCAGTGCTTGGAGCAGGGCCAAAGAAATGGCCTGTACATTGAGGACATCCTTAGAGTACTACACTGGTTTCATGACGTCGGGACATGGCCAGCGTAGCCAGCAGGGCCAATGATGACCAAGCATTTATGGTTGAGGGTGTCACCCTGGCTTTGACATGGAAATCGTCTTGTCGTCTTCTGTCAGTCGCCAGAGCCACATTCAGGTACGACATTGGTATCTGCGATGGCTTCACTAGATTATGCTACTGTTTGCAACCGATATCTCATGTCGTCGTTGTGTTACGAGTCTTTCTATAATTTGGAGGCTTGACATTAAAAAGGCTTGGTGAAACACATTGTGTCGGCTACCAAATTTGTCAGACTGCCCAGAGTGTCGAAAGGAACGATCAGGGATCTGTACCAAGTAGAGCATAAGAAGCCCCTGAGTCACAACTAGTAAGCTTGTACGGCTGATCTCTAGACGCAGATGCTGCCAATGATCAGTAATGGCCGATGGCGGAGTGGCCGTCTCTATCGCAGGATTCGCAGCGGGCAGATCCGCGATAAGATCTCAGGGCTATAAAATCCCCGAGAGACAGAGCCAGGTGAAGAAGTCACACAACCAATTAGTGCCCTGACAACGACTATTCATTCATCACTCTCACCATAAACACAAGCAACGCGATGGATTTCGCATCCCTCATGTCGGCGCAAATCGCCAAAGCAAAGCCTACGCCAAAATCGGAAACGCCCCAGGAAGTGAAACCATCCAAATACATCAAACGCGCCGATGTCGAAGCACAACGGCAAGCAGACTACGCCGCCGAGCAAAAGGCAATAGAAGATGCGCGCATCGCAAGACTCGACAAGAAGCGCAAGTTTGAGGAAGATGAGGCAGAGAAGAACAGAGCAAGAGAGGAGAAGCGAAAGAGATTGGCAGAGGAGAGCAGGAGATTGAGAGAGGAAGAGGAGGAGAGAGAAGAAAGAATTCGACGCAAGAGATTGGGCTTGCCAGACTTGCCGCCGAAAGAGAAGGCTATCGAGAGTGGTGATGCCACACCGGCGCCCGAGAACGACATAGCCGACGAAGAGCTCGTGCAAAAGTTGAGGGAGATGAATGAGCCGACACGCCTGTTTGGAGAAACACATAATGGCCGATTGCGACGCTACAGGAAGCTGGCCGGTCTCGATGCGACAGGCAAGCCGAAAGCAGTCATGTATCCTGGTCCTATTCCTACAACCCTCCAGCCTGTACCTGAAGCCGACATGAAGGTGCCTGACGCTGTACCGAAGGACAACGACGCCCGATCTTTCCTCTACCGCCAGCTTGCTTCGTACTTCACGCTCGTCCTGTCAGAGTGGCAAGTCTCGTTGTCTCTGCGAGATGAGGCAGTCAAGACGAGCAGTAGTGGAAAAGCTGCTTACAGCGCCATGGTACAAGCTCGCGACAGTATGGTACCACTATACCGAAAATTGGAGAAAGGAGATGTCGAGGCAGGCATTTTGGGTCCGATCGTCGAGATTGTACGGGCCTGTCAGGAAAGACGCTATGTCGATGCCAACGATGCTTACCTGCGACTAAGTATCGGTAAAGCGTAAGTCAACTCATACCAATCCTCTGCCGCACGCGATGCTAACCTCTTCTCAGTGCATGGCCTATTGGTGTCACCATGGTCGGTATCCACGAGAGATCTGCCCGCGAGAAGTTGCACGCAAACGACAAGGACGCTGCACATATCATGAGCGACGAGATCACAAGAAAGTTCTTGCAAAGCATCAAGAGATGCTTGAGTTTCAGCCAGACTCGCTGGCCACCAACCACTCCTCTGCAGCTCATGGGCTAGTCGGTCATCTTTAGCTGTTCTCACTACAACGTGTAGAGCTCCCAAGCATCCTCCTAGAAGTTTAATGAATAATGCGAACCTAAGATTGTTGTTCTTGTGATTGGTGTCGTTGAATTTATCTTCCATTAATTGCTTTTTGTTTCGTTCCACCGTCCGACTCCGCGTTTGGTGTCGCGACTCGCCTCACAGCTTCATCTTGCTTTGTAATTTTGACTTGAGATTTATTCTGTTCTCAATCAACAACGCTGCTCTCGATTCCGAAATGCATGAAGTCATCACGTTGCAGTTTGGTCAACAGGCTAACCACGTCGGCACACATTTTTGGAACGCGCAGGTAAGCCCCTCTCTTTTTTCCACAACGTCCCCAGCCTCTCCAAACGCGAGATTGGAACTTCGAGCCAATAACGACGTCAATGGAAGCAAAAGCAAGCCTCTGTTGCCGTGATCAATGGTCATCGTAGAGCGTAGTCTTGCAGTCAAGAGTCCACAAGTTTAATCAAATTGTATCTAGGAGACATATTTCACGTATGGTGACGAAGAAGAATCTCCGGTGGATCATGATGTTCACTTTCGACCCGGACACTCAGAAGATGGCACAGAGACATTCACACCTCGTGCGCTGATCTATGATCTCAAAGGCGCTTTCGGTACTTTGAGAAGAGATAATGCGCTCTATGGTGCGCCTGATGATCCTGCCGCCATCGCACAGCAGATGTGGTATGTTTCGTGTATATTTCCTTGACTATGGCTATGGAAGCCAGCTTACAAGATTGCTCAGGTCGGGAAACACAAATGTGATTAGGACAGAACAGATACAGCAAAGTGCATACCAGCAACATCTGGACCAAGGACTCGCACCACCGACCTTGTCACCAGACACTGTTCGCTACTGGTCCGATTTCAACCGAGTGTTCTATCACCCCAAGTCTATCGTCCAGCTGCATGAGTATGAGCTGAACTCCGCTCTCATGCCGTTTGAGAGATGGGCCACCGGCGAAGACTTGTTTGACAGTCTTGACAAAGAGCATGACCTTCTGGACAGAGACCTGCGACCTTTCCTGGAGGAGTGCGACCAGTTACAAGCGATTCAAATGATCACCTCCGCCGACGATGCCTGGGGCGGCTTTACAGCAAAATACCTTGAAAGAATGAGAGATGAACTAGGCAAGACGAGTGCCTGGGTATGGGGACTCGAGGAAGGTGGACGCAAGCCAAGGGTAACATGCACATGCACGAGAATCTTGATACATGTACTAATGCAGTGTGTTGCATGACAGGATAAGCAAATCTTACAGGTTGCCAATGTAGCGCAGTCGATTCACCAGATCTCGAGCCAGGCGAGCATGTATATCCCGCTTACCACGTTGCCGGACGTGCTGCCGCCGTACGTTCATCTGAACGGGTCGTCCAAATGGCACACATCTGCCCTGCAGTTGCTGGCAATGGAGAGCATGACTTTGCCGACTAGACTGCGTGCAGGTCAGCAAGGACGCTCTTCGTTCGCTGACATCGAGACTCTGTTGAGCAATGATGGCAATCGCAGAATTGCTCAACTCAACATGAGCATCAAGGATCCATCTGAGCTTGAAGGAGAAGCAGATGGCAATGCGGGACAGCACGATAGCAGAATGAACAATTTCACAAACGGCAACCACGGCCACGACGACTCCAACACCAAGGATCTCGACATCGACATGCAGCCCAAGACTGCAAACCTGACCGGCGAGCGAGGCAACGACCATCGCCGAACTCACGTGTTCAGCCAACTGCAAAGCCTACGAGGAAAATGGAAATCAAATCTCGAAATCGAAGACACGAACCTCGCATCCCGCGATCGCTTTGGTCATGGCCCTAGGATTGAAAGGTATGTCTCAGACGATTCTTTGGAGATTGCGATGTTGCGAATTCGCGGCAGAACACGAAGAATGCTAACAAGGGTTCACAGTCACCAATCTTCATTGCTTTTCCCCGTCATCGACAGCTTCCCTCAAGTCTTTGCATCTGGCAATGTTGTGCAGAAACTTGCTGTGAATGTTTCGTTGTCGACAACAACTTCAGTTGCACAGAGAGTCCGTGCTGTGGAAAGAATTGCTCGCTCAATCATTGGGATTGATGAACGCGAGGCACTCTGCGATGGACTGGTGGGGATCTGCGAGGAATATGAAGATGGATGGGAGAGCGGCAGCGAGAGCGACGACGATTGAGATTCTTGAGTTTAGTAACTCGGCTGAAATGAACTGCATGCCAAAAAAGTCTGCAAAGCTACATGGTACAACTACATATCTTGGAGGCTGTTCTTGAGTTGTTTTTCCTCGCATGCCCTGCAGCAAACAAAAGGCACAAGCGACAGCTGATCAACAGGGCGGTGCCTAACCTTGCAGTCACAACTTTTCTGGTTGGCGGGAGCCCTTTGCACCCCTCCTTCCTCTTCAGTTCCCTCCACTCGGTGGGCCGACTGGAAAAATTGGGCGCGCGGATGAACATGCTGATTTGGGCGTTGATCTGGCCGTGGAGTGCGTTAGCTCTTCTGGAGTGCATATCATGAGTAATTGCGTAGGGTGGAGAAACTTCAAAGCAGCAAGCATCGCGAGAGCGTGCGCCGGAGCAAGAAAAAAAAGGTCCTCAACAGAATCCCACACCATCTCTCGTATTTTCTCGGCTGCAGACTACCAAAGAAGTTCATGCTTTGTTCTTTGTGCAGGTTGACAAGTGGGAACTAGTCAGGTACCTGCATATGTTGCCATTTTCGCACCTGTGAAGCCAGTCAGCCTCTCGACTTTATGGCGTGAGAGACGAGTCGGAGACTCGGAGAGCAAGTGAAGGCTGGGCGGAAGCCCGCGTAGCTAAGGACAAACTCAGAAAGGCGCTGCCGAGGGACTTGGGATTTTCTGATTGGCCGGCATTATTTCTATTACCACGCGAACCAGAGTGTGAAAAGAGCGTGCTTTACATGCTCCACTTGCTCCAAGAGGGCAAGAGTCCAGAAACTCAACTGGCGACTGACTTCTGAGTTTTATGAGGCTGCTCCGATATCAGAGCTCCGGCCTTCTGCGCGGATGGCGGCAACGATTCAGAGCAGGACATGGCGGAAGTCAAAGCTCACAAGGCGAGATCATGGCGTCGGTGGCTTGAATCCTCTGGATGGAACATTTTTCGCAGCAGCAGCAAAGCACGACACATCACATGCATCCAGCCATCGAGCGATGTATTCATCTATGGATGCAACCTCGAGTACTGAACATGCGCGATGGTGAAAGTGACATCTTGCTGTTCCTCGTATATTCAATACCAAGCTGTATAACAATAGTATCCTCCTCACAGCCAGTGTGACCGCGTGATGATATATATTCAAGAGCCCGTCTGATCGCGCATCTCGTATGTGGAAGCCACCGAGCCCTCGATATCACGAACAGATGCAGTGATTCGATAGACGCATGGAGTCCACAGTAGGGAATACGATATTTCCACCTCTTGTTGAGGGCTTTGAGGTGTCATGATGCGACTCCAGAATCCTTCAGTCTGAGCAAGGTTTTGTTCTTGCAGACGAAAACCTCGCATGGCGTCTCTTGTCACTGGTCAGGAACACCCAGGTTTAGAGTTGGTGTGGTTTGTTGATCGCTTTCTCGGTTGTGGGCGGCCCTCTCCACCCCACAAGATCGACGTGAGTGGCACTTCTATTTTCTACCTCTTGGTTTTGGCGGTCCTTCTGCCAATTGGGACGCTACTGCAGGTTCATTGTCTTGGATTATGGAGGCCACCACCACGCCGTTCTTACCAGCGTTGAGGTTCGCTGAAGCCAAAACGTTCAGTCAACGAGCATACGAAAACGCCTTGTCTGAGATCTCTCCAGATGTACAACGTCATGCGGTATCACGTTGAAACTGGCAGAAAGCTTCCAGACGAGCAGGGATTTGAATTGATGTTTCCAGAAATCAGCTCTGCATGTTCTGCAGGCATCGACTGTCCTGCGCAAGCTGTCTGCAAGTGGGAGCTCGGTTGGCTGGGGCACGCTTGCTGCATGCAGGTGGAGCTCTCGTGCCGTCTAGTCACCGCGTGGGTCGGTCCTTGGGCGACGAACCTTCAGGCTATCGCCTCGATACGAAGAAAAAACCCATCTCTGCCAAGCTCAAAGTAGTCGGCTGCTCCGCTTACCTCGTACCAACCATGTGTCTACCAGAAGGTGCTTAATGCGTGAGCCGGTTGATCCTCATCAGTGGCGCACTCTAAATCACGTCAATCGGTAGAGTACCAGAGGTGCAGAGGTGGAGGAAAGAGCATCTCAAGGCTTGGCCAGTCAACATGATGGGGAAAGCACGATATATTAATTATCCTGTTCCCTCCTGCTGTTTACTCTCTCTCATCCCAATCGCTTCCATCAACTCACCATCAGAGACTCTCTCGCTACGGTCTCTTGGATACCTTCGTTTATATATCCATCCATCAGAAGCATCATTAATCAATCGACATCGACCATATCATCTGTAAAAGAATGAAGTCTTTCTCGATCCTCGCAGGCCTTGTTGGTCTTGCGTCTGCCAGCAACTGGAACGAAACTTGGACTCACTCTTCCTCTTCCACTCCCTGGTCTGCTACTGACGTGACCTCATCCTCATCTTGGGTCCCCGAGCACAAGCCCACTGGCTGGTCATCTGAGTCTAGCTCTTCTTCCGTTCCTGCCCACAAGCCTACTGGATGGGTTCCTGAGTCGAGCTCTTCGTCTGTTCCCGTTCACAAGCCTACTGGATGGGTTCCTGAATCGAGCTCATCAGCCTCGGTCCACAAGCCTAGCGGTTGGGTCCCTGAGTCGAGCTCTTCTGCTCCTTCCTGGAAACCTACCGGATGGGTTCCTGAGCACAGTTCCTCGGTTTCTACCGTCACAAAGGACAACGCTACCTCCACCCTGGTCACCTACGTTACCACCACAGTTTGCCCTGTCAGCACCGTTATCAACGGACATACTTCGGTCTACACTACGACTTCTACCTTGACTGTCACTTCCTGCAAGGGCGGCTGCAAGCCCACCCAGGCTCCCTCGACCTGGGTTGCATCTCCCACCAAGCCTGCTGAGCACAATGTTACTAGCACCGAGGTTGTCTACACCACTACTTCGCTCTGCCCCATCACTACCATCAAGCAAGGACACACCTTCACCTACACTACTACCAGCACTTTCGTTGTCACTTCTTGCAAGGGTGGATGCACCAAGCCTACTCAGTCCGTTCCTGATGTCACAAAGACTGAGGAAATCTACACGACCACCACCGTCTGCCCTGTCAGCACTGTCATCAATGGACACACTTCTGTCTACCAAACCACCTCGACTTTGACTCTGACTTCGTGCAAGGGTGGCTGCACTAAGCCTACTGAGACCCACACCGTCCCTGTCGCCCCCTACCCTCAGCACAACACCACTGCTGCCACTACTCAGGGTCACCACGTTCCCTCTGGTCTTGTTCCTTCCGGCTGGGTTCCCGTCCCTGTTCCTTCTGCCAAGACTAAGACTGTCTCTGAGGTCATCACCGTTATCACCACCTGCTCGTCTGGTGAGGTTATTACCACTGGCGGTGTTAAGACTACCCTGACCACTCCCTCGGTTATCACGACCACTCTTACGCAGACCAGCCAGAAGACAATCACTCCCCCTACCCAGGGCCACGCTGTTCCCACCGCCCCTGTCTACCAGAACGGAACCACCAAGTATGTCACCGACATTACAACCACATACTTGACTACTTGTCCCGTGACTTCGCAGTACGTGACTGGAGGCACTACCAAGACGAGCGTTTACCACACTATTTCTACTGCTACGACCATCATCAAGATTTCCAAGACCGGATCAGTCGAGATCCCCGCTACTTCTGCCCCTGAGGCACCCAAGCCCACTACCCTCACCAGATACAGCACTACTGAGATCACCAAGTCTTGCAAGGAGTGCGCTTCCGGCACCCAGGTCCTGACTACCTCCTACCCTGTCGTCATCGTCGAAACTCCCAGCAAGCCCGTCCAGATTCCTGCCTCTTCGCCTGTCTCTCCCGTCGGCACTGGCAAGGTTACCGTCGTCGTTCCTGTCACTCAGTACACAACTACCTGCCCCATTTCTACTACTGATGAGCACGGCTCGACCCACGTCTTCATGACTACATCGATTGTTAGCCACCCCGTTGAGAGCACCACTGTCCCTGTTGTTCCCGTCGTGCCTTCCAGCAAGCCCGTCGAGTCTGCACCGGTCCAGAGCTCCAAGCCTGTCGAGTCCCACCCCGTCGCTCCTACCACCGCTGTTGAGACTCACCCGGTTGCTCCTACCACCGCTCCCGTCGAGTCGCACCCTGCTGCATCATCCAGCAAACCTGTCGAGTCTGCCCCCGTTGAGAGCCACCCCGCCTCGTCTCCCGTCTCTCCTGTTCAGTCGACCAAGATCGTCGAGTCTGCCCCCGTTGAGAGCCACCCCGCCTCATCTCCAGTCTCCCTTGTCCAGAGCGCACCTGCAACCACCCCTGCCGCCAGCTCTCCCGCTTCCAAGCCTTCGGGACAGGTTGTCACCCAGATCAGCGACGGTCAGATCCAGGCCCCCGGCCCCTCATCTGCCCCCGCTGTTCCCGCAACCAGCGGCCCCGTTGCCTCCTCGGTTGCCTCTGTCCTGAGCAGCTCCGTCCAGGTCAACGTTCCCAGCAGCACCAGCGGCTCCGTCGCCTCTGCCACCACCTCGACCCCTGCCCAGTACACTGGTGCCGCCAGCAAGACCAACGCCAGCTTCATGGCTGCCATTGCTGCCGTCGCCGCCGTCTTCTTCTTCTAGACGCTTTCCCCAGCTCTAGATGTTTTCTCTTCTCCTTCACTTCTTCTGTAACACCTTTCTTCTTCTTCTTTAACACACACTTTTTGATCATCCCTTAGACGGGGATCATGATATCATGATGAAACAACCACTTAATGACCTCGAGGCTGGCTATTTACCTTTTATCTACACCTACACCCCTTTCTTCTTGTTTAGCTCAAGACAGGCCGGCGAGGTACGCCTTACATTCCTTATATATTGCCAGATTGTATATAAATCTAAAAGCATCTGAAAACTCAAAAACTTATATAAGCTACTCTACACTTCCAATCTCTCCACCATGCCACATAATTTCCTGGCAGTGGTAACAATCTTGAGCTCCCAGCCGCTGAGCCACATTTCAAACCAATTGTCAAAAGGCAGGATGTTCCCTGCACTCCGATGCTTGTCCGTCGAGAGCAGCATTTTAACAAGCTCTCTCTGAGCAACCACAAGAACTCCAAAGACATCTTGCCTCTTGAAAGATACATGACGGCGTTGATCAAATGAGGGAGCTCAAATATGAATCCTTCTCCACCGCTGCATCTGCCTGGTAGATATATGACTTGAGGCACAAAGATTTTCGAAACCGGGTATACGTCCGAAGAGAGCTCGAGAGGCAAGTCGCTCTCCGTGGTCAACACTGCTGATCTCAATATCAATCGCGCATTGTAATAGTTCCTTTTGAAGGGGGTTCGATGATGACGACGAGAGTGTTGGCTCTTATGTTTCATTAGCTTCGCAAACCTTCGACGGAAAAAAGCAAGTGTCAAAAGTTGATGCTAAAAAGGTATAATCTTCATGAAAAGCACAATTATAATGAGTAGAGGTACGGGAGAGGATTGATGCTCTCACTGGGTAGAACTGGCGATGTCAAGATTATCTTGCGTGGTGACGACTTCTTGTTGAAAGTAAGAGGGAACGATAATGAGATGATTGCTCCGTTTGATCAGAGCATGAATCCTATAAAGCAAACTCGCTACTTATTTTCTCGAGAAGGTTTCTTGCTCGCTTTTGGGGGATGATGCATTTTTGTTCATTCTGACGATATCATGGCAGGTGTGACATGTTTCAAGGAACTGAAGAACTGATCAACGGTCTTTCCATAATCCATCAACAACAAAAGCAATAGATTCGATATTTACAAGAGCGATCGCAAAGAGTCGCTGCTATCCACACCTCAGCTGTACAGAACGCATGATAATAGTTTCATTCAATCTCATGAAGTCAACCGATTATCTCCAAACTCTCATTTGACAGTTGCGATTTCACCAAAAAGCATGGATGCATCACTGTAGTGTAATACCGAACCTCGTCAAAGGAGTCGACAGCAAGGTGTCACCCGCAAGAGCATTGAAAAACATAAGAAAAAGAGGAATTGGATGGGAGAATATTACTTTGAATTTGTATTGTGAAAGAACAAAAAAAGGGAAACGCCAGAAAATGCTCAACTGGAAAGCAGAAAAATTGGGGGGTTTCCAAACAGGGTATAAAGCAAGAGACACACGAAATTGGCAATGTCTATATGACATGCCAGCAACAGAGGAAGAAAAAAAAGATCTATAGACAAGAAACGAAAAGGAAAGAAACGCCGTGATATGCAAATGTGAATAGCCAACCAACCTTTGACCATGTTTTTGACCCAAATTTCCGAGCTCTTTATGATCCACGGAATTTTATCGTTTGAAGATTGAGATGAAACTCTTCCTCTTGGCCACTTTCGGACTGACTGGCGAAGCAGTCTGCGGTATAGGTGGAGGCTTCATTATAGGTGTAGCCGAGCCCGGCCTGGGAGAGTTGGAGACGTTCTTCAGTATGCCATTCAACGTGCTCTTTCTCTTCTCATCGCCATTCGGCGTCGCAACAGGTGTAGGTGTCTGCTCTTTTACGGGCTTCTCTTCCAAAACGGGAGATGTTGCACCAGCGACGAAAGCTGGGCCTGGGTGGGAGGTGAGAGATACGGCGGATTGGGAGAGGTTCTGGCTAGGTTGGCGGGAGTGGCTCGTTGTGGGTAGGTGTGTGTTTGCGACTTGGGGGAGTGCGGAAGGAACGTCGTCGGTGTTTCGGACTGTCGGTTTCTTCGCGTGAACGGATCGTCGCGAGCCACGGGTCCAGGCGCGCTTGATGGCATTGGCGGCTGTCACGTCGTTGTCGCTACTGCTCTTTTCAATGCGTTCGATCTCGCCAAAGACGGTGGTGCCGTTTGTCGCCAGATTCTCTTCTGCGATGGGCTGGAATCGGAGAATGCCTCTTTCTGGTGGGACAGCAAGAATGTCTGCCATGAAGGATTGGATCAAGGCCGAATTGCGCTTGTTGGTGACGGGTTGTAATTGGGAGGGAAGGGCGGTGATGGTGAGGATGTATGCGGGTTCGAAAGAGCCAGCAAGCAGCAGGCAGGCGGAATGTTCAACATTGACCATGATGCTGCTCTCGGGACGGGAATAGCGCTGACTGAGATTGTATGACATGTCGGTGACGAGGGTGAATTCATCCTTGACCTGTGCCTCGAGCGTTAGCCTTCAACCCTTGCTTCCACCACGTGCAACCAACACAACAACATACAATGACATTGGTGCGCAATTCAGCCACGACAGGCGAGTCCTTCTCAATCCTCTCGCGTACACTGCTGAGACCGTTCCCCTTGTATTGAAATTGCTCTTCGTAGAAATTCGTCCTCCTCTTCGAGTCTTCGACCGAGTATGTCTGGCCGTCTATTCCATCCTTGTCACCCATACCGAATGACAGTTCAGAGCTGATATTCCTTGAGCGATTGCCTCCTCCACCGACAAGATTCAGGTATGCGGCTTCAATCTCTGCTGGGTCTCTTTCGTCGCCGGATCCGTCGTCATCCCGCGTTCTACCGAGTTGTTCTCCGGTCTTTTGAGGTTGCAATGAGAAGACGCCGCTTCTATAAGTCTCCCTTCGAGGCAAAGCTCCTCCGGTTGTGGACATTGACTGACGGTCTTGTTCTCCTAGGGCGGGGGAGTCCGGATAAGGATATAATGTTTGCCGCGCTGAGGCGCGTTTAAACGAGAGAGGTCTTTCCAAATGCATCCTGGTACCTTGTGCGGTGCTGAATGCACCCTCCCGAATCCGTGTGTACTACAGATCCGCCTAGTTCGTGCTAAGAGTGTGTGACAAAGAGTGTGTATACGAGGTATTAGTGACAAAGAATGGCGTTTCGAAGGAGCAGTCAGAGATAAAAAGGAATGTGGAAGTGACAGGACAACGACGTCGGATCGACCGCTAACAAGAGGGAATGACTCTCGCAGTCGGCAACATCTGAACAAGTCGGACAGGGCAAGTGAAAAGGACTCGGGAAAGACATGGGACTCGCCAGCTCATGGGCTCAAACGCCGTTGTGTGGGCACCAGCACGGATTGGGAGGAGAAAACGTTGAAAACTAGCCATGTGCTATCAAGCGCCACTCGAAGCCAACTGCCTTTTGCTGTTGTTGAAACGCGCAAATCAGGCGAATCCATGTCCGAACATGACTGCGACATGACAGCTGAAAGATAATCCAAGTGAAGCCTATTCGCGGCCGTGGACGATACAGATGTCGACGCTGCCTGGTAGTTGGTCAGAGATCCCTACAAGGCCGGCCATGCCCCGCCTATCCACAGACCGCATTGGGTTAGGCGCTAGATCGAGCCCGGCAACAGGACGGCAAGGCCTACCATTTTGGGTTCCTTCCGAGGCAGATTCGACACTGTTGCAATCGAACCCATCTTGAATGCGTAATCGCAACCGAGATCTGAGAGAAATGTTGAGCCTCCATCGTGTACAATTGTACCAGCTGAATCCAAACCTCGTGCTCAAATCGTGGCTGGATCATGTCACAGTAAGCAGCGCTTAGGGTGCGATGACAAGAGCAGCGTCAGTCGGCAGTCGCAACCTCCCAGGCGTCCCGACAATGGATCTGATGTCCGCGATAAATCCGAAACGATTCGAGCAGTTTCAAGACCGCTGTGCTTGTCGCATTAATCGTTGTATAGGGCAGAGCATGATTCAGTAGACCATGAATCAGCAGGACAAGCCTCTAAGCGATTCGCATAGAATGCGACTCCAAAAATGGGAGAAGGACAAAGGACGTTTTGAAGCCATCGACTGCAAGCGGCTTGGGAGACAAATCTCGACAAAGGGTCCATCTGGAATGTGAGATCACGAATCGTGGAGAAACGCATCACCACAACAATCCAATACGAAGACAACTCCACAGCATTCGACGAGATCAACACAATCAAACCCGCATGAGGCTGAAAATCCCATGTCAAAGAACATCTTCATGGTTCTCGAAGAGCTTTCGTCTGAGAAGATCAATTGACGCTTTACTGCGTCCATGTTGTCATGACGAAATGGTTCCTGAGTTATGACGAACTCGATAGTTAGACAACTATGACAGCTCCAACATGTTCGATGTATATAATAGAACAATTGGAAAGCATTTCTGTTCTGATCATATCACACTTTGAATCTTTCATCGACATCTCTACTACTCAAACAACATACACAATGGACGGTGACGCATCAGCAAAGACCATGGACAAGGGAGCCTCTGCGTATGTGAAGCCTTGGATTCTTTGTGGCCAAGTCACAGAGTGCTAACCTCCCTCAGTGCCCTGAGAAACGACGATATGGGCATCAACGCAGTCCACGAGGACTCAGTCCCCAGAGGCGAGCCCGCAGGCGAGAAGACCACTGGCACCGGTACCTCAGCATTCAGCGCCGATGGCAGCATTGGCAAACAATTCAATGGTATGTCAATCGATCCAGAAATCATCAGAGACAGGCGCTGACGAGTACAATAGCCGACGGAGCAATTGGCCAGATTGGTGAGAAGGTCGGCGGACCTTTCTCATCACAAGGCAGCATCGGCAAGCAGTTCACCACCGAGGGAAGCATCGGTGGCACTGTCCAGCAGAACCTTGGCCAGGGCGAGAACAACACTTTCCAGAAGTAAAATGGTTGCATATATCACATGCCGACATGAACATGGCATTGTACAATAGTATCATTTTAATGGCATCATGAAACATATTTCCATCCATCAATTCCATCAGAGAAAAGGCTCGCGCGTGCATGTGAGATCAGAATGTGGAGACAGCATGAGCGTCATGAATCAAACAGTGCAAACATGTCGGTCTCATGTTGCGGCCCTCGAATGTTGACTTTGAAAAACATCTTTCCAAAATGTCAGACGAGAACCAAATACCAATCGATCCAGAAGAGGAATACAAGTCGAGCGAAGATGAAGACTTTAACCCCGATGGGCTAGAAGCAGCACAAGACGAGGACCTGTCGTCCTCAGAAGACGAAGAAGCCTCACAACCAAAGACCAAGAAAGCACCCAAGAAGCGAAAGAAGGCACAAGTCGACGCAGAAGAAGAGCTGGACTCTGGAGATGAAGCGACAATAACAGAACTGCGGAAGTCGAAGAAGCGCAAAACAGATGACGATGAGGACAGTGGTGGTGAAGGAGGCCTGATCAAGACGAGGGCGCAAAGAAAAGCAGAGTGCGTACAGCTGTCGCATCGCCTCGACACTATGCTAATCTGTATCACAGAAAGCAAGAGCGTCAGGAGTACCAACGAGCCAATGTCGAGGATGTCACTGTCGACGTTGATGCCCTATGGGCCTCCATGACAGCGAAACCGATCGGACGACCAACACACGACCAGCCGAGACCTCAAGAGGATAACACACAACATTCCAGCGGAGCAGACAAACCACACGCTCAGCCCTCCCAAACAGACGAAGATAACAATGGCATGATAACCATAAAACGCTCCTACGATTTCGCCGGCCAAAAAGTGACAGAAGAAAAACGCGTACACAAAGATTCCGCAGAAGCAAAACTATACCTCGCAAACAACGACACCTCAAAACAAACCACCGCGAAACCGTCCTCTCCATCTCCAACCTCCGATCAACCCACTCTACGACGCCCCCTCCGCCGCGCTTCCAAATTCGAACCCAATCCTACAGGCGAAGTCAAAGGACTACCCGCAGATCGCCAACGCCTGCGCACACCTTCAAGAGCCGACGTGTTGGCCCAACAGAACAGATTAGAAGAGGAAGCCAAGAAGGGAGGTAAAGCGGTCAAACTCAACACCGTGCAAAAGTCCGCCATCGATTGGGCAGCACATGTGGATGAAGAAGGTCTGAAGGATGAATTGGATGAATACGGCAGGAGTAAACAAGGTTATATCGGCAAGATGGATTTCTTGCGGGGTGTGCATGGGAAGAAGGAGGAGGAGGAGAGGAAGGCGAGGATGGCGAAGTCGACGGCGTGAGAGTTGTGGATATACCCCGAATTGCATTGGTTTTGATACATCAATTCTATTTCTTTGTTTGGCGCGGACCATCCCTCGATTACGAGGACAGAAGAACCTGAGACGATGGTAAAAGGAACTCGACACAATCCACAAAGATACAAAGACAGGAGGAGATACTTGAACACAAGAGTCTTGATACCGAAGGAACAGCCGAAATTGGCCAGCTATAGCACACGACCTCTAAAGTATAGTATGCAGGAAGCGTCTAAGGTCTCTAATGGAAGCACTCTACTCTTCACCCCGACCCGACGAACTTCCTCCTTCGCTGCCATCTTCGCCGCCATCTTCACTGCCGTCTTCCTCGTCATCGTCCTCGTCATCCTCATCTTCGCCGTCAATGTTCTCTAAACCGTAGTCGTCTTCAAAGTCAGACAGGGACTTGACTTCAGGCTTGAATCCAGCATCGGTGAAGTTCTTGACAAGATTCTGTGAGACATGTTAGCATCATTTCCGATCAAATCGAGTAGGAGACAACATACCTCTTCCATGATAGTAGCGCAAGAAACGACCAAATTAGTAGACTTGGGGTTGAAAATGGGCATGATGATTCTCTTCAGAACATCCTTGATCTCATCCTCTGTAACCTTTCTAACCTTCTCAAGCATACCGTCATTCCAGTTCTTGGGAATGCCTCTGATGACTTGGTTGACGAAGGACAAATTGGCAGCACTGCCCATAGTAGGTTGTTCGTCTGCGAAGCCCATGATGATGGAAGAAACAGCACCTTCCAGGGCGAACTTGTCAAAGGGAGTGGCGCCGGTGGCGTAGTTGCTGACTTCGGTCTTGGCGGCGAGGAAGGCCTTGAAGGTATCGGGGGAGCGGTAGATACGGAGGGTCATGAGGCCGACGTCGGTGGAGCGAGAGAAGCCGGTACCGTAGGCGAGACCGGTACCGCGGACTGCAGCCCATAGAGGTCCCTCGACGGCATCGAGGTATGACTGAGCGACCATCAAGGCGGGCAGGTCAGGATGAGACCAGCTGTCAGGACCACGAGAAGTCAAGAGAGCATACGAAGAATCGATGGTGGACAGAGGAATGATGTAAGCAGTGTTACCAGGTTTCTTGGAAATCTCGCTGAGCTTGGAGCGGCGAGAGTCAAGAGGTTGAAGAGGAGTGTTGTCATCGTGGTTGGCGAGCAGAGCCTTCCAAGATGAAACGGGGTTGGAAAGGTTGTGCATGTTTGCTGCGACGTAGACTCTGAAGTTTGAAGGCTTGTGGAGTGTGTCGATGCAAGTCTGCAGGCGAGAAATGACAGACTCAGGGTCCTTTGCCAAATGCTTCTTCAGACGCTTGAGATAAACGGACTTGACAAGAGTGTTTCTGGAGCGGCTGCTTGAGTCTCTGGTAAGGTGGATCATTGAATCCACTGCAGTAGCCATGTCCATACCACTACGCTTCTCATCAGGAATGTCGGCGAGCATCTTGGTAATAGCGGTCTGCAGTCTCTCCTTGTCCAAGATGGAACTGAAGAGGGTAGTACGAAGCCAGTCAATCATGGCAGAGTACTTCTCAGCTTCGACTTGGAATGTGATCTGCAGAAGCTCGCCATTGCCAGGTCCTGATGTGATGTCGTAGTCAACAGTATCCTTCTCCAGCTCAGTGACAACGTCCTCAAATTCGATTCTCTTTCCATCGCGTTCGATTGGAGTCATGAAGAAGTTCGACAAGTAAACGGCGAGCAGAGGCTTGAGCTCAGTAGGCAGCGAGCCAGTGCACATGATCAGCTTGGTGCGAACAAAGTTGGAAGGGATATGCTCGAAGTGGATAAACAGCGGAATGTCTGAATCGTCCTTGTCGACAATCTGCTGAATGTCGTTGTCGAGTTTACCCATCTGTCTGGCTCTACCTGCTCTGGCTGTAGTTGTCGGAATGAAGTGAATGGAAGATGTGCCGGGTACTGGGAACTGCGAGAGGACCTCATCAGGAATGGGCTTGTCGTTCTCAGCCTTAGCTTGGTCCAACTTCTCGGCCAATTCCTTGAGACCCTTCTCGCCGAGCCTTTCCTTCTGAGCCTTGACTCTAGCCTTCTCATCAACCTTGAGCTTCTTGGACAATTCCTTGGATGGAACGCCAAGGATGGAAACGTGATGTGCGTCGGCGAACCACATGGAGAGATAGTCTCTCCATTGCTGGTCTGACCATCCTTCGAGAATATCCAGATCCTTCAGGGTCTCAAGCTCACGGAGATCCTTACCATCTCTGTTGCCAAACAAGTGGTCCTCAATGATGGGAGTTGCAAAGAAATCTCCTGTGCTCTCGCATTTGAACTTCAATTGTCTGCGGTAACGGCTGAGGCAGTCTTTCATGTAGCCCATGTCGAGGTTCTTGGAAGCAGTCTCCTTGAGGACCTCGAAAAGACGCTTCTCGGCATCGGCAAGTTTCTCGGTCTCAACAGCACTAAGGTTGAACCAGAAAGCGATATCAGGTCGAACGTCAGTGGAGTAGTAGATCATGCTGCAAAGTTGTTCCTTTTCAACCAAAGTGTTCTCCAGAACACTGACCGAGGAACCACAAAGGTAGATGAGCATGATGCCTAGTGCTGAAGCCTGCAAGTGATCATTGCAGTCGGGGCCGAGGAAGCCCACAAGGACCTCACCCATCGACTCATCGTCCTCAGGGAATTTGACAGTGTCTACAATAGTCTTCTTAAGCGGAGGTGTGCGCTTCGACTCGACCCAGGGACGCTGGAAGGGAGCTTCCGGCGATGGGATGTCCTCCATGATTGTGCCTTCGAAGTCGTCCAAGATCTGTAGGAGCTCGGGTTGGTCGATCTCACCAATGAGTACGAGACACAGATTCTTGGGCTGATACATCTCGCGGTGGAACTCCCGAATGCGGTCAGCCGTGAGAACACGGAGCTGTTCCATCATACCACCAGTCTCGTATCTGAAGCCATCGCCTTCGGGATACCTTGTTCATGTCAGCTTTGTGATGAAGTCTAAACGAAAATTACTTACATCAATCGTCTGGCCTGCAACTCCATGAGTTCGCCCTGTTGGTTCTGAACGCCCTGCATCTCAGAGTACACAACACCGGCGTCGTGACCAGTACCGTCTACGTGGAAGACTTCAGTGTAACATCCAGCGTCGGTAAGAGTAGGAACAAGCACGTGCTCGAGATAGACGGGAAGGATCTGAGCGAAGCCTTCCCAACCAGCAGTCTCCAAAGTGTAGGCGGTGTGATCAGTGGCGGTCCAAGCATTAGTGTTGGAGTACGCACGAGTGGCGAGTTTATCCAGGACACCCTTGTAACGGTAGTTCTTCGAACCCATGAAACACAGATGCTCAAGGGTATGCGGCGAACCCGAATCATCATGGATTTCTGTGGCTAAGGTGAAGTAACCGTAAACCTTTGGACCCTTTTGATCGACAATGACAACACGCATTCCAGTACGTTCTGATTCATATTGGGCAATGTCGATGGGAGCATAGTCGAGTTTGAACTTTTGGATGGGCTTGAAATGGGTCTGAGTCTTTGCTGCCGGCATTTTGTAGCGGGTGAGGCAGCGAGAAGCCGCAAAGTTAGGTTGATAAGACTTTTGAGCGACGTGACTTTTGGTGGAAAGTCTACGACAAAAGATGGTGGGCAGAGTCGCAAACAAAAGAGCGACTTTGTACCGAGATATATTAGTTTGCAAGGACTGCAAACGAAGTGAGAAGAATGTTATGGTGGATAGACTCGCCTCCAACATCTCGACATGTCTTCAGAACGAGTGGTGGAGGGGCATCCACCCTGCGACGCGCTAATCAACGGACCGGGCCGCGAGCTTATTGACAGGCTGCCAGTGGAGCTTTCGTGAGAGCAGCAACGTCAGCGGGATTGAGATGCCAGAGTTGCGACAATGTCAACCAACGATCAGCTCAAGCAGGCCATAGTGGACAGCGTCGAGCATGGCGCTTATCCCGAGCCTGATGTCTCGTCAGCCGAATTACCGTCCACCTTACTTCCCTCCCTCCTAGCCGATCTACAGAAAGCCCGCGATGAGGTCAAGGTATGGCACAACGTGTACTGAAAATGATAGCGTCGTCTGACACGATGTGATATAGACGGACATACGTAGTCTGAGTAAGGACATTGCGCCCGACGTCGACGGATGGATTGCCCAAGCCAAGAAGCTTCAAGCCGACATCGAACGTTCAAAAGCGACCGCAAGAGATATTGTCAGTCAAGCCGAAGCTGGAAAGGCCCTCAAAGAGAAGACGCATGATGCTGGAAACAAGGTCCGCTTGCTGGAGAAGGAGGTCGCCTTTAATGAATCCCTGGCTACAACGCTCGATCTGATCAGGTCGTCCTGTCGCATACTCGATTCAGCAGACCAGGCCTACAACGCCAACGACCTGCGTGCTGCTCTGGACAGCATCAAGCAGTGCGACAGATCAATGCTCTCGCTTTCTGCTGCCCAAGACACAAGGGCTGTTGGCCTCCTGCAGACCCGTAGTTCGAGGTTCAAGGCTACACTTCTGGACAAGACAACCGCTCTGGCACAATCTCTCATACAGTGCGACATCGATGCTCGCTCCGTGGCGATAGAACACAACGTCAAGGATATGTCCGACGTCGACTTGGAACTGGTCGTGGAGATACTCACATACCTTGGAGGCTTGGACGTCTACATCAGACGCCTGAAGCGCGACATTGAATTCTCCTTGATCGATCCGCGCCTCTCTACCAAGCCCGGCCAGTACACCATTTATCAAGTCGAGGACCGCATTATACGGGCTTCAAAAACAGCCTCAAATCCAGACACGATTGCGACACTGGACGATATCTGGTCCGCTCTCGACTTCCTCTCGACACGTCTACCAAAATCTGTCTGCGAGCCGCTCTCGCAAAAGCTGCTTCCGTCTTTGTTCGAAACTCTCACGTACACCTGGCTCGATCAGACCGTTCCTGTCCAAATTGACCAGATGCCAGTCTTCCAGCATATTCTTGACCGTGTATCAAAGCTCGCCGAACAGATCGACGCCCTTGATTGGGCAAGTACCGCTCTTCTGAAGGACTGGGTCCAAGGCGCACCAAGGACGTGGCTTTCCAAACGAAGAGAGACAGCCCTTGGTGCTGCAAGAAGTCTGCTGTTCTCTGGACTGAGAGACAGGAAGACCGTCGAGAGAGTCGAGACACAAACCGTATCAAAAGGAGATGCCATCATGGGTGGAAACGATGTTGACGATGCAGATGACGCATGGGCCGCTGACTGGGAGGAAGACACATCAGAGCCGAAAGCTGTCTCTACAGAACAGCCAGCAACCACGACTAATGACGACGATGACGACGATGCCAGTGCATGGGACATGGATGATAACGATACAAATGGTGCGTCCGGCACATCTGCGCCCGCAGCAGACGGCGAGGAAGACGATGCAGCCGATGCTTGGGGTTGGGGAGACGACGAAACGGCGACTGAGGAAGCACCGAAGCCAGCATCTCCAAAGAAGACAACCAAATCACACGGCCCTCCAGCTACCGAACAATCAACACCGAGCGGCGACAGAGAGCTTACACTCAGAGAGACGTACACTGTAACAGCAGTACCAGACGGTATTCTCGAAATTGTCATGAAGGTCGTATCCGACGCCGAAACCTTGACGGATCCTAGTTACTCAGGATCACCCATAGGACCAGCGGCCTCTGCGTTGTATACTCTGCCGACGTTTATACTTGCCATCTATAGGGCTACAGCATCTACAGCGTATAGCAAGCTCGACACGGGAAATATGCTCATCTACAACGACGCCTCCCGACTGGCCGATCAGATACGCACATTCGTGGCCAGACAATCGGAGAAAGATGGCTCTTCGACGCTACCCAGTCACCTACGACCATCATCTCGTCTGAGGCTGGACAATGACATCAAAGCTTTGGAGACATTTGCAAAGAGGGCATACAGCGCGGAGATGGAGTCGCAACGTACCATTATTCGTGACATGCTCGATGGAGCTCAGGGCTTCTCCAACTGCAATGCCGAGCCGTTCGCGAGTGCATGCGATAGTGCGGTAAGCATTACCGAAGGACGTCTGCGTGACGTGCACAAGCAGTGGGCTCCCATTTTGTCAAGATCTGCATTGTTGCAGTCCTCAGGCTCGCTACTCAGCACCGCAATTTCGAAAATGGTTATGGAGATTGAAGAAATCCAAGACATTGGCGAAGAAGAATCAGTAAAGCTCCGCAAGCTTTGCGACAAGATTTCAGAAGTCAAGGATTTGTTCATGCAAGAGCATCCAGAAGGTGGAGAGGCAAGCGATATGACGGGTATATACTGCCCCAACTGGTTCAAGTTCCAGTATTTGGGTGAGTTGTTGGAAAGTTCGCTGGCCGACATCAAGTATCTATGGACAGAAGGCGAGCTTCGACTAGAGTTTGATGCAGATGAGGTGACGGATCTGATTGAAGCGCTGTTCTCGGATAGTGATTACAGACGCAAGGCAATTGCAGATATCAGAAGGAGCTAGATGGAACAGTAGATAGCTTGTCTATGATGCAAAGGATCATGCAAAGGCAGAAGCCGAGGGAGGATGAGACACATGCTCGTTCGACCCCTCATTAATTCAAAAGCCCCTTCCAGCCGGAGTGAGTTCATCTTGACTCGTGTGAGGCTCCCAGACCTTGTGACATGGACAAGTTCGAAAATCGGTTTAGGTTTCGCAAGCTGTTGAAGATCTCCTGATGGGATTGCGTCGACGTGGATTCCCCACACCAATCACGAATGAGCGGCAGGGGACCGGGCGGAGATGAAGGCGGCGCAAGAATGTCATGCATTGACGACGACACGGGCACGAGTCCTAGACAAATTCGACAAAGACAGAGGCATTGTCGTCTGAATTAATAATATCCAACATTTCCAGATCTCGTCATAGCAACGACGACGACGACGACATCATCATCAACTTGCAGCACAGCAACGACAGCGGCGCAACGCAGAGAGGCGCCCGTTTCACGACCGACGAGAGTTATCGATAATACTTAATAGTTGGCAGAGGGAGTCGAGCATCCGATGAGCGCGGGTCTTGTTTACAGGGTCGAAGAAAAAGCGTCAACGATAGGCTTCCGAGCAAGGCACCGCATACCGGACACACGCCCATCACTTCCGGCAGCGCGACAAGTCGGCGCATAGCACTCGTAACGTATGCCACCCGCCTCTCGAGCGCAGGCGGAGCTCCAGCACCAGAAAAACAAACTTGCCAACTCGTACAGCGAACTTCTCGAGTAAGACAGAGCACTCTTCCGGGAATCCATCACCTCACTCACACGACCCAACAGCGAGTTCAACAGCAAAGACCTTCGTACCGTTGGCAACTACACCGTCGGCCGCCTGATTGGCAAAGGCTCGTTTGGCAAGGTCTATCTGGCCTCCCACAAACTCATCAATGGCTCAAAGGTGATGTCGCCGAATCTTCGTCAACTCGTCAGACGACTAACTTGACCAGGTTGTGCTCAAGTCGGCCAAGAAGGACGACGCCAACCTCGCTCGCGAGATCCACCACCATCGCCAATTCCTCCACCCGCACATCGCCCGTCTTTACGAAGTCATAGTCACCGAGTCGCTGGTATGGTTGGTTCTGGAATGGTGTGCTGGCGACGAGCTGTATAACCACCTGCTCGAACATGGTCGCATGGAAGAAGGAAAGGTTCAAAAGATCTTCACACAACTGGTCGGCGCCGTCTCGTACGTCCATTCGAAATCGTGTGTCCACCGCGACTTGAAACTGGAGAACATCTTGCTCGACAAGCACGGCAACGTCAAGTTGGTCGACTTTGGCTTCACGCGCGAGTACCAAGGCTCGACCAGCTACTTGCAGACATGGTGTGGTACGGTGTGTTATAGCGCACCTGAGATGCTCAAGGGAGAAAAATACGCGGGTGAAAAGGTTGATGTTTGGAGTTTGGGTATCATCCTGTACGCTCTGCTGTGTGGAGAGCTGCCGTTTGACGACGACGACGAGAACGACACAAAACAGCGCATTCTCAAGGAGGATCCCAAATACCCCGAATACGTTCCCGAAGGCGCAAAGGATTTGATGTCGAAACTGCTGTCGCGACGACCTCTTATTCGACCTGCACTCGCTGATGTCCTCCGCCACTCGTGGCTTCAAGAACACGCTCCTCAACAGCAGGAAATATTGAAAGTCCTACAACCTCCGCCTTTCAGCACCGACCTCGAAAAGCAAACCTTGGGACGCATGCGTAGCGCCGGCGTTAACATCGACCACGTTATCGAGAATGTCCTGGGACAACGATGCGATCCACTGGCTGGCTGGTGGGGCCTGCTCATTGAGAAAGAGGAACGAAAAGAGAGGAGGAGGCAACGGAAACGAAGAGAAAGAGAGGCCGAAGCCAGGAGCATACGAAGACTGAGTGCCTCCAGCAGTCGTCTGTTGAACGCTCCAAGTCTGAGGGAGATCACAGAGGAAGAGCAAGCAAAGCACACGTTAACTTCACCAAAGACTAGAGGTCGGGGTGTGAGTAGGTCTAGCGCTGCACCACCTGATCTGCCGAGAGTCACCGAGGGCAAGACGCCCGAGCCCGATGAAAAACCACCACCGCCTGTGGAGAAAGACCAGCGGCGACGGTCTCTCTCAATCACCTCGTCGAGCTGTGGTCCGGCTTTGCCACCGAAAGACGTACCCAAAAGACCTCGTGCGGCCAGTAGAAACAGTTCCCAAATGCTACAGGTCACGCACACCAAGATCGACCATCTGACGGTGCCTCCGTTCCATCAAAAGCTCAAGAAGCGTCCTTTCAAGGATCAACTCGCTCACCTCAAATCTTGGTTCAAAGTCAGCAGTGGGAAGATTTCCAAGAAGGATTCCCAGGAAACAGTTGATACGCAGTTAGCGACTGCGCGGAAAGCGTCCATGCCTTCAAGTCAACGAAGAGGCTCTGCTAATGATCTTCTGACCGATCCACGAAAAAGTCCAAGGCCGGACATGCCTACACGGACGACGTACCCCGTTCGCCCACGCATCTCCACTGCATCATCATATGGTTCCACGGGATCTCGGGGTCATGGCGGTAACAGACCATCTCTCTCACCAGCACCACTCACACCTCGCTCTTCCATATATCGCCGCAGCTCCGGTCTCCGTGGAAGGAAGTCGACTTCATCATCTGTGTCTTCCGTCCGGAGCATTCACACTCACCACCATTCCCTCTCACGCGCCTCCACTACATCTTCTAATTCTGTGGCTTCCCCTTCTCTCAGCACACATTCTCGCGCCATCTCTAGATCCCCGCATACAAGTGGCAGCGTTATAGTCTTGCCGCCATCTACACCCACGTCCTCCGTCACAGGCACTTTCCCCTCTGGCATCAGAGTCGCTCGACGACCTCCTCCTGGAAATCTCGGATCGCTCCCCACGCTGACTACCCAAACCTTGAACTCGCCGATGAATTACACCTTTGGTCCCGCATCACCAGGCATGCATCCAGTGTTTGCCAAAAAGAAAAGAAGCGTCTTCAAAGGACCAAGTCTGGGCAATACACCAGGCGCTCGAGGCCGTGGCTCAGGAAGCAACTCTGCAGAAGGCAGTCGAGGTACCAGCGCACAAGGACGCCGAAGCAACGAGATTACAATCGCCGAAGAAGATGAGGAAGAGGAAGTATCAGAAGAGCCCAAAGACTTCTTCTCGAGCAAAGTCACCTTGCAAGCACAAGGAATGAGACTGGTTGAAGAAGACGAGGAAGAAGAGGAAATGCTGTTTGAAGAAGTAGAGTCTTTCTCCCCGGTCGAGGAGGACAGAACCGCTTTCATTATCGAGGAGGCAGACGAAACCATCATTCCTGTCGTCCCCGATGACACCCCTCAAACCACAACCACCACCTCCTCCCCCGAGCTCACCAGAGACGCCAAAACCATCGCCTCTGACGTCCTAAGCCGCAAAGTCATCGACGAAAACGGCATCGCAGAAGAGGACGAAGAAGGAGACAAAACCGAAGGCTTGGGCATCAGTGGCGCCGGTGCATCCGACGTCGATCAAACACCTAGTGTTGGATACGATAGGAAAAACTCTGTAGTATAGAAAGCGAAAGAGAAGTTCAGGAACGGCCGATGCATTGGCCGAGAAGGAGAAGGTGTATGTGTATGTATATGAATTGTAATTCTGTCTTCCGCCTTTTACGACAATCTCCTTCCATACTCTTGACTGCATCTCAACCCCATGTTAGCATATCAATGTCAGGAAGAAATTGCAATATCTGGAGAAGGCGCAATTGTGCAGGCTCCACAAAGGAAAGAACGCGAGAAAATCACAAGCAGATGAGGAAGTAGCGATCGGTCAATCGTTCCTTCCGTCTTCGTCAATCGTTCTTTCCTTCCTATACTGTCGTCCATTTGCTCCTTCCATCTTTGTATAGCCGATCGCTCATTCTGTCTATGAGAACTTGCTCATGATCCATCTACTACATCTATGGATCGTGCCTTCTCTTGTCGTGATAGCAGGTTCACTCCTTTTTTCATTTCTAATAGTAGACGACTTATGCGGTGTCGTTTGTTGTGTTCTGTCTGGCGGCTGAATTGACCGGCTCGTTGGAGGTCGTCGAACTGGTCGCTGGTCGGCCTGTGAGAATTAGCGATGATGAGATGGTGAGCACTAGAAGGTGGATGTACATGATGTCCGCCGCTGCAGCCTTTATTCTGCGGTACCTCGACTCCAGCGCACTTTCGCTAATGGACAGGCCTGGGATCTAAGGAGGGAGTGACCAAGGTCGACTGAACATGATAAGGAAAGAGCGACCGAGCATGACTCGATCAAGTGAGGAAAAAATGGTCTAGTAAGAGAGAAGGAGCGGTAGGGCAAGAGAAGGAACGACCAGTCCACTTATCTGGGAAAAGAAAAGAACAGCACCGCGAGAGAGTACCAGAGCGAAACAAGGAAGGAACAATAAAGCAACTCTTCCACGCTTGGAATAATTCAGTCGAGAGCAAGATGCCGACTGGCGATAGCTGCGTAGGTGCCAATACATACATCACCTTGCCTTTGCCATCTTTGTGAACACTGCACGATTGCTACAATTCGGCTTGTCCTCATCAGATCATTTGAGCACTGTAAGGCGGTCTTGTTCTGTCGTGGTGGACGTTCTTCCTCCGGCACTTTACTGTCATAAGTAAATTTCATCTTCAGGAAAACAGCAAGAGAGCTGGAAAATGTTCATGTTCTGTTTTTGGTCATTTTCATTTTTTGAATATTTTGATGCAATTGAAACAGAATATTTTGCAAGTCCTTGATGTTCCTCTTTTTTGTGCTCCTTTTTACCCGCTTGAATGCAAAACCAATGAGAAAGCGACGGCTGGAAGAAGAATATTCGAAATGCGCCCAGATGCATACGGCCGCTGAGAATAGAGCCAGTGAAAAGCCGGGCGCGATGAGGACGAGCGGCTTGCAGAATTGCGGTCAGCCGGTCCGGGAACGCCAAATCGAGATAGTGTTGAAAGTTGGGATAGACACGATGCGGGGCCAGCGATTTGATTGAGGGTGGAGTAGCCCAGTAGAGCCTTGCTCGTCAAGTTGCTGGTGATGATTCGCTGATCGTCCAGCAGCAACCACGAAATGTTCGAGCCAAGGACCGCGTAAGGATATCGACAGAGCATATGGGTCGCTCAAAGCAACTCCTCGCAAGTCCAGTCCTCGTACCAGCCGTCGGGAAGATATCTGCGAACAACCAGAGGAATCTTCTTTTCGCGGAGCTCCTTGATGGCAATTTGAAGGGGATCAGTCTCACCCTCAACGTCAACAAGAACAGGGGCGTTCATGCTGTGGCAATTTGTCAGCTCAATTATTCTCTTCTCTGCGAGCTTCCTTGGTTCCGTTGTCTGTAACCTTCTCTTCCTCGATTCTTCCTGCTGGTTGTTTCCGTGTCTTTTGCTCATCCTTGATCTCCCGTTCTGTCCCAAACGTACCTGATCTGCAGCGCCCTTGTGCCCAAAACTCTTGCTCTCTCATACTTTGTCATGTACGGTGTGGTGGTTCTCTTGTCATTGTCGATTCTCTTTTCCTTCAAGCCCTTGACTCCCAAGTTTGCGTTTGCGCGAGCGACAGCGTTAGGGTCACCCGATGCGACGATGGTAGCGTTGTGTTCAGGGTCCTCGGTTCCGCCGGTGGGGTCGTTGTTGTCGTCGACCAGGTCCTCGACCTCGTCATAGTCTTCTCCGAGCATGTTGTCATCGTACTCCCTGGACAAGGCGCGTTAGTGAGGAATCCTGGATATGGGCAGCTGCAGAAAAGACGTACTCGCCGGCACCGAAGTCACCGCCGCCGTCGTCGCCGTAGTCGGACATGTTGACTGTGTGTTGTGTGTGTTGTTTCGCGTTGAGAGGAGGGTGGCTTTGTAGTGGATGCGCGCGAGGGCGATGGAGAGATGAGAGTGAGCGGTTCGCGACAAATGTGAAGGTAGACGGAAGTTGCGATGGGTCGCTTTCGCTGTTGTCGCAAACTAAAGTTCCTGGTCGGAGCGCGGCCTTCCAAAGGCGGTGACTCGACCACTCGTGTGGCAGAATCTGTCCGACCCCGGACTTTTCGGTCAATCGCAGACGACATGTCGTCCCTTCCTTCACTTTTGACATTTTTCTCTAGAACCATATGTTTCGACATCCCAGCAGCCCATCAATGCACTGAAAATATCCATGAAAATGCAGGAAGTAATTCAACATGATCGATAGGTCCAATGAGAGCTCAACACATGAGTGCTCTCACTGGACATTCCGCAATTTTCCAATAACTTCGTGCATTTTTGCAGGCACAAATAGTCATGAAACGGCCATGCGAGATGTCAGATCCTATCTCAAGTTTACATACGGCATCCCAGCAACCCACTAGGGGCGCAAAAGATGCACGTCAAAATGCAAGATTGTATTCAAATTACTCAAAAGGTCCAGTGAGAGCTCGAAAAAGTAGTGCTCTCACTGGACATCTCAGGAGTTCCAAAAAACATTGTGCATCTTGACAAACGCAAATCAGTCACGATTGGGCCATGAAATGATGATTTTCTCGAAACCTTTATACTCCTTTTTTTTGTTCTTTTCTACTCTATACAATCTCGTTCATTAATCTCTCTCGTTCATCATCTTTACTGCCATAAGGCACAAACAATCTCACCCCCTACTTCTTGCCCCTGATTTCGAAGGCCCTGGCCTTCTGTTGTGACTGTCGCTGCTTACGCAGCCAGATCTGGTGCTGGTGAGCCAGCACCGAAGGTTTGCCTCTCCTGGGTCTGGTCTGGGGGGCCGGACCGCCACCTGCATTGCCTCCGCTGAGGAGAGAGGACTCCATGGGGTTGGGGTATGCCCCCATGATGCCCGAGCGGTAGCCAGGAGGCAGGGGCTTGCAGAAGTCGAAGGGGCGGTACAGCCCCAGACCCAGGGCATCTGCCAACTCCAGGTTGTCCTTGACCTCCACCTGCTGGGACTGTATACCATAAAAAGTCAGTATATCTTCCAGTAATTGGTGCTGGGAGGAGGGGATGACGAAGATCAGGGGCAGAAGTGAAGGGAAAGTGGCTGAAAATGGTGAAAATGTGAAGGAAAATTGACTTACGTGCTCGATGTAGACCTTTTGGCCCTGTGCCAAAAGGCCCTTCATCTCCCGGAAATCACCCTCGGTCATCAGAAGGCGGTTCCAGCCCTGCGGCTCATCACTCTCGCCCGCCCAGAACAACCAGTTGCCATAGTAGCCACCAGCTAGCCAGCCATAGTTGTAGCCCAACTGTGCAGACTGGATGTTCTGGGTTAAGGCGGAGAGGGTACCCTGCATTTGTTCCCACGTGCTGTTCTTCTGGATGTTGGCATCCTGGACGACCTTAGGCTCGCCACCCTCGTAGTCCAGGTATGTAGCCACTCTAATGCGGTATTGCTGCTTAGTGGGAGCAGCAGGCTTTTTCGGCTTATAGAAGAGGTCGTTCTCCAGGACGTAAAGATGGTCGATAAGACCTGGGAGGGGCGTGACCTGCTTAGGGTCGAAGTCGAGCGGAGCGAATTTAGCCAACTGTCTAGCGAGGTATTGTCCAGCACGTGGCTTTACGGTCTTGTCGTGCTGTACTAGCCATTCTATAAGCTCCTTGCGTTCCTGCAATAATTGTTCAGGGTCGCCCTCGACCTCATCCTGACGGTGGTGTCTCTCTAGAAGGTCAATCCAGCCAACCTGAAGTTGAAGACGCAGATAGAAGACAAGCCCAGGGTAGGCGATGTTCTGAGACTCAGCGCCACGTACTCTACAGTAGAGGAGGTAGAAGACTGGGTCGTTTGTAGCGGCAGCATGGAAGGTGTCGGTCAGGTATTTGATGCGGCGCAAAGCAGGATCAACGAGGACGGGGGTTGGCTGCATGTTGGGAGCAGGATATCCGGCAGGTAGAGGTGCATGGCGTGCAGCTGCAAATTGCGGACGCTGGATGGTGGGAGTCGTCATGGTCTGTAGCAGGTTGTTGAAGCTGAGAGATGTGCCTGCCTGGGGAGGAGCACCAGCAATGGGAGCGGGAGGGCCGGTAATAGGCACAGCGTTGGGTGGATAAGTCGTGCGTGGTTGGTTGTCGGGGGCGAAAGCAGGACGAGGTCCTACTTGAGGTTGGAAATGGAAGCCTTGGACGGCGAGACCAGGTCTTTGTGACACTTGGGTCTGGTGCTGGTCAGGAGATTGATGACTTCTTGCAGAAGGAGAGAGCTGTGCAGCGCCTGGGACTGTGTGATTGCCGCGCTCAGTGGAGAGGACGGAAGCGCTGCCGGAGAAGGATCCATAAGCGGCATTGGGAGTGGCTGAAACTGATTGAGCGGCAGAAGCACCATGAGAAGGATGTATGGAGGAGGGTTGGAAGATCTGACCCTGCTGTAGGTGGGATGGCTGGTAGATGCCAGCAGCGCTGTTGTACGGAGCGAGAGTGGATCTTGGAGGCTGTGTGTAGGAGAATTGGTTGGGAGCAAAACCATTGGTCGATGAAGGCGTAGGCTGGTATGGCTGAAGATTGTGATTCACTAGCTGAGGAACACCGCCGGTAGAATTGAGTCTGAGCTGATTGACCAATTCGCGGCGCAAGCGCTGGCCCTCGGGGGTGTCGGAGTCTCGACCGTCCATTTTGCTTTGGTCAGGAAATGGGTTCGATGACTTGTATTCTTGATGGATGCGCTGGGATTTGATCCACAATATCAGGACAAAGGTGCGCAAGGAGAAAAGGCTCGCAGCGATGATCAACAAGGATGGCGGTGCGTAATACACAGAATTTGGCGGCGCGCTGGACGAAGACGATAACAATGCGCAGATTCAAGGAAGCGCGGTGATGCGGCGAACGATGATTTGCGCACGGAAATAAGAGAAAAGGTGAAAGAGTGAAGCTCGTGGCGGAGTGTGAAGCGTTGGCGCTGAAATTCGAAGTGAAGAGAAAAATTATGTTGATGCGGGAATCGACGAAGACGATGTTGTTTGAAAGTTGTGAAGAGCAACTCGCAATGAAGATGTTGAGATGGAGGAGAGGTATCCAGGCGGGTGTTGTGTTGATGTCGATAAGCGACGCGATACCGACGAGTATGATGTGAAGTCAGATCGTCGAACTCCGCGTAAACGACGGGGTGTTGACACGAAAGTTTCCCAAGGACTCGTCTATCGAAGCTGGTCGAAGGGACAAATGATGGTTCGAGGAATTCAGAGTACGAGTTGGAGTGTTGGTTGGTGTCACACTGAGGCCAATGTCAACAGTATGTTTCCTTCCCGTGCGCCGAATTCTGTCACTTAGAAGGCTGCTTAAATGTGCAACGACTTTCTTGACGAGAGTGAAGTCCAGAGAGATGACACCAATCAGATTCTCTTTTCGATTGACACAGGATCACGCAAATGCATTGAAATTGGTGCATCGCAATCACCACTTCTCGCCGCTGAGGTATCTGATGTAGCGAGGTCCAGCACCCGTGGAAGTTGTCAACCACCGACTAGCAGACAATCAAAGTGTTCGTAGGCTAGAGACACAAAAAGGATCGTGCAAGATGCCCGAATGGCAAAAAGGGACCTCCCACGCCGTATTACCAACCGTCTTTATTTCGCTCGAGCGGGCACGGATCAATTGATAATGCGTAATGTTCAGCCATAGCGGTCAGTCCAAGGTTCGAACCAAGGAGCAGATGAGGAGGCTAACCAATGCGCCAAATGACCGCTACAGCATTTAATTCAAATTGAAGACTTATCAAGGGTCCAATGCTTTGGTTGCCTTGGCGGTGTTCCAGGAAATTCAAATGCAACCCTATGACAACTGACGATAAGGGACAAAGAGTCCCTGGTCGATGCACCGGGATGGTGAGGGTCGTTGGCCATTGCCTTCGACAGAGATCCAGCAGTAGCACTCTGCAGACTTCCGTGGACCTCTGCCAGTATTCAGTCCAGATCTCATCCAGCAACGACGACAAGGCACGAAGAAAGTCTGGCTACCCGAGAAACCTGACAATCAGACATGCATGTGATCACATCCAAATGCTGAATATGTTTGCCGTCTATGACAAGCTCCAATGTGAGGACTGAAAGGCCAGATAAACGCCAGAAACCAAGCAAGAGGTTACGAAGAGTCCAGATTAGTGTTTCATTTTAACCAGTAATCGTATCCAGCGATGATAATAGATCTATCGATCAGAATCGGTAGCTTGGTGCTGCTCACTGAACAGAGGCGGACACTTTAAAAGCCTTGCTCTAGGGTTTTGATCTCTTTTCCAGACCAGTTCCTGGACATCGGGGATCGGTACGATCTTCTGAGGCCTAGCAATTCTGAACTAGCAGAAGGTCTAAGCCATACCAAATATTGTAGCTCGACCGTTGTTTCAACTCATGTTCGAACTTGCGGAGACAAGAGCAGATCCGAGCAGCTCTCGGTTTGGTTGTCCAGAGTTTCTTACAGAGACTTTCTTCCGATTGCGACGATGGATAGGATTCGAATGATGTGCTTGACTAAGAAGAAGAGGATACAAAAGACGGAAGAAGAACCTCAAGAGAAAAGCTGGCTTCAGGAAATGCCAAGTGCGGGGTGGAATCAGAAAGGAAGGACCGATGCAAGACTCTTTATGAAGTCATGCTTGCCTTTTTCAGAGTAAGTACAAGACAGGAGAAGCAGCGGATTGAGAAAGGTAGCACGACAAGATTGTGAAAGAGGTTGTTGAGGACGAAAGAACTTTTCTGATATGGTATGAAGCTGTACAGTACCTGTGTCTACCCTACCTTCAACGCCAAATTTCCCCCAAAAAGAACCCAACAGCTATGCAATTACAGATGTGTTACATGATACGTCGACAACTCGTTCAACCGTCTGTGATGCAGCCGTGGCTGGCGTCTTGAACGACCTTGGCGTACTTGAAGAGAGTACCCTTCTGGTACTTGAGAGGAGGTGCCTTCCAGCTGAGCTTTCTTTGTTGCATCTCCTCCTCGGAGACGTCGGTATCAATGACTCTCTTCTCGGCATCAATGGTAATAGTGTCACCATCCTTGATCAAAGCAATGGGACCGCCGTCCTGTGCCTCAGGGACGATGTGACCGATGAGGAAACCGTGACTGCCACCGCTGAAGCGGCCATCAGTCAACATAGCGACGTCGTTACCAAGTCCGGCGCCCATAATGGCGGAAGAAGGTCTCAGCATCTCGACCATACCAGGACCACCCTTGGGACCCTCGTAACGGATGACAATGACAGTCTTCTCGCCCTTCTTGAAAGAACCACCCTCGATGGCCTCAATGAGACCATCCTCACCGTCGAAGACTCTGGCCTTGCCGGTGAATTGAGTACCTTCCTTACCAGTGATCTTGGCAACACTGCCACCAGGGGCAATCTTGCCGTAAAGGATCTGGATGTGACCGGTCTTCTTGATGGGGTTGCTGAAGGGACGGATAATCTTTTGACTCTCTGGCATGTCGCGGACGTTCTCAAGGTTCTCTGCCATGGTCTTACCGGTGACGGTCATGCCGCTGCCGTCGATGGCACCCTCCTTCAAGAGGAACTTGAGGATGGCGGGAGTACCACCAATGTCGTAAAGGTCGGCCATAACGTACTTGCCGGAAGGCTTGAGGTCGGCAAGAAGAGGAGTACGGTCGCTGACGGCTTGCATGTCGTCAGGGGTAAGAGTGATGCCGACGGAGTGAGCCATGGCGATCAAGTGGAGAACAGCGTTGGTAGAACCACCAGTGATGTTGACAACAGTCATGGCGTTCTCGAAGGCCTTGCGGGTCATAATGTCCGAGGGGCGGATGTCTTCCTTGAGGAGGTTCTTGATGGCGCCACCGGCAGCCAAACATTCAAGCTGCTTGGCCTTAGACATGGCGGGGTTGGAAGAAGAACCAGGCAGGGACATACCCATGGCTTCAATGACCGAAGCCATGGTATTAGCAGTGTACATGCCACCGCAAGCACCACCACCAGGGCAGGCGTGCTTGATAATGTCCTTGCGCTCGTCCTCGTTGATCTCGCCAGTGATGAACTGACCGTAAGCCTGGAAGGCCGAGATGATGTCGAGTCTCTCATTTGACATTTGGCCGCATCCAGCAGCAATAGTTCCTCCGTAGACCATGATGGAGGGTCTGTTGACTCTACCCATGGCCATAATAACACCAGGCATGTTCTTGTCGCAACCGGGAAGCGAGATGTTGGCGTCGTACCATTGGCCACCCATGACAGTCTCAACCGAGTCGGCGATGATGTCGCGGGACTGCAGGGAGTAGCGCATACCAGTGGTACCGTTGGACATGCCGTCACTGACACCGATGGTGTTGAACTGCATACCCTTGAGACCAGCTCTTTCAACACCCTCGTTGACCTTGTGGCTGAGGTCCATCAGGTGCATGTTGCAGGGGTTTCCGGAGTACCAGACGGACGAGATACCGACTTGGGCCTTGTTCATGTCTTCGTCGTTGAAGCCAGTGGCGTACAGCATGGCCTGCGAGGCACCGTGGGCCTTGGGCTGGGTGATGATGGCACTGGTCTTGTTGAGGGCATCCTTGTCCAGCTTGATGTGTTTGAAGATCTTGTCCTCACCAGGGCCGGTGGCATATTGTCTGGAAGAGAGCGACTGGGCGACAGAGGGGCTGATGAAACATAGTTAGTTGCTGGATTAATGGTCGAGGCTTCGTTTGGCATGCAACCTACGCGACACGCAATTGCGCGCGCGAGGCCAACGACGACCTCACGGCTTTGGCTCCAAGACGCGACGACAACATGACTGTCACCGACAAGATTCAATGCTTGGAGAGGGTAGAAGAAGAGGCGGCGACGGACGAATGATTCAGAGCTCTCCAGTTCAACTTTCCCACAGTGCGCGAGTCAGTCCCCGCAATCAATTTATCTGCCTTCTGATTGGCCGTCCTCGCTCTGCTTGGCCGATGTCGCTCAGGAAAACATCATCGCTCCCGGGGAAAATCAGCTGCGAAGAAAATGGTCAAGCATCCGAGCTAAATAGGTTATACCGAGTACCTGTTTTGTATAACACACGTATTTCTTGTTCAACTCAGGTATTTTCTGGCGGTCAATGGCTACCGCTTTATCCGAGAATGAGATCCGTCAGATTACCCTAAATGGCGCGAATCTCGTCCCGCGTCAAGTCCAGGATAAGAATAATTTACAGCAGGAAGTCACGAAGTAGGTTGATTACTTCCTGAAGCAAACAGCCATGTTTCTACTTTTCTTGTGTTGAATGAAGCTGACACCATTCAGAGTGATCGACCTATTCCATCGTATATTTTCCACCTTACGGACAGACATCACCAATCAACACAGGACAGCTGCTTGTAATCTACTTTCCACACTGATTGAGAAATGTGCTCAGTCCACCGAGCAGAATATTCAGCTTCTGCTCTGGCAGACACAGAAGTTCTGGGCTGAAGCATTCTGGCTATACCTGGATCAACACCACGCTCTGAACGTTAAGCCTTCCCGTTTACTACTGACTTCTATCACTTCCGTCCTCGCCAAATGCCAGGATAAAGTTATCTGCGAGCCTGAGAAGGCGAGATCGCTGGAGCTACTTGTACGATACATTGCTACGCCTTCCGAGAATGCTCCTACCAGACCGGCCATGCAAGCTCTCGCTCATTGGCTCTCCAAGAATATCGTCAATCTCGAGGAGACATGTGATGTCTTTGCGAAAGTCCTCAATCTTGAAAGCAAGACCACTTCGACTTCTTTGGTTCACGATCTGCTTCAGATCATCTTGCGTCGGGCGCCATACGAAGACTTCGCTTCCTCCGCTGGCTCGTTGGCGGCATTGATCATTCAAAAGGATCCATCTACGAGCCAGTCATCTTCGAAACTCCAATTCGGCAGTTTCCAGAATTCGCTGTGGACTTCTACCGTACTAGAAGTTCTCAAGCAAGACCCGCGTTCTCTTGGGAACTTCCGGCATTATGTATTTCCTGAGATCTTCCAGCAGGACAAGGCAAGCTTCATCGCTTTTCTGGACCAACTGGGCATTCAAAGCATACTCGGAAATGATCAAGCCTCTGTGGTCGCTCTTCCTCTTCCAAGATCACAATGCGAAGAAGTGTTGTTCTGCGCGTTGTCTGTGGGAAGCAAGCTTGGTTTGGTAAAAGTGGCAGACGTTGACCAGCATGCCACTGCTGAGCTGTTCTTCGAGGAAGATGTTCTATGTATCCCGGATGTCTTGCTCGGGGCATTGTTATTGCGCACTTCCGACGCTACGAGAATCGCAGGTCTTAGCATGCTTACAACATCCACGACGACCACCCAGCCGCTGTCTGCAGGCGCGATGGATGCTTTAAGGAAAGGCCTCCCTTTTCTTCATGCCGACGCCGACGCTGGTTTCCGGAGCGAGCTCTTCAGCTTGATCAAGAACCTTGTAGATCGTATCAAGGCTGCGACAGCGACCCTCGCGAAGCCGTCAAGCAAAATGAAGAAGGATCAAACAAGGGATGTTGTAGATTTGCCCTCGAATACCGAATCGTCTGAGTTGATAGACGCTCACAAGTCGTTCGTTGGATGGTACCTATCCTTCCTCAAGGGCGAGCTGCGACCAACAGCCAACTACCAAAGGCATGTGTCCGCACTCAGATGTATTTATATCATTGCAACATCTGGAGTTGATACTGGAGTACAACGGTCTTTCTTCTCAAAATCTGCAGGTCCCGTAGCAACGTGGCCTTTCACGCTGAACGTCGTCGACACAGGCCTGGCTGATCTCTTGGTTGATCTGCTTCTTAATCCCTACGATGATGTGAGAAGTACAGCTGCAGAGATCTTGAGTTTAGTGGAGACAAAGTCACAACAGCAGAACAATGCAACAGAGGTGCCTGTCATGGTGAAGGTCCTTGCACAAGCCGAGGACATGATGAAACTCAGTGGACGAGCTGATCACGCCGATGGAGTTGCACATCTCTACGGCATCCTGTTCACTCGTTGCTCGGTCTTGATCGACGCTACTGGACAATGGTGGAAATCCCAATGCGGAATTCTGGAACACCTTGTTGTTACTATTGAAGAAATCATTCGTGTGGCATGCGCGGACATCGGCAAAGCGGTAAACAAACGCCCTCTTCACGGCTTGTGTATCAGTCTAAGGTATACCGAATACTCGCGTCTAGTTTGATAGGTCCTAACACTTCTCAGGTATATCGTCGAGAGGTCTGGCTTCTACCAGATGTTTTCCTTGGATTCTGCTGCGTCGAAACGTTTACAACTGCTCTATTCTCGACTCTACAGTGTTTTCGGAGATGTTTGGAAATGTGTATATGACACACTTTGCCACGATGTCCTCGATAATAGTGCTTCTGAAGACACTGCAGAAGAAGACATTGGAACGAAGGATGTGTTGAGCTACGCTTGGAGAGCGCTGAAAGAATCCAGGTATTGTTCAATGTGTTTCTTGTGAGGCTAAAGCTAACTTTACAGTCTGCTATTGCGAGCGATCGTGAAAAACTGTCCTCTCAGTATCTCGAATCAACCACTGCTTTCCTTGCAACAACTTCGCCAGTTAGGCGATCTCACTTTCACCGAGCTCGCTGAATTACGACACCGTGGTGCCTTCTCGACGGTCGCCCAAACCTTCGTTATCTGCTGCATACGATCTAACAGCGGTGCCGAAACTTTGGGCGAGAATCTCGAAAATTGGTATCAGGTAAGTGGGCTGAACAGGTTCAACCCGATGCTTGACTAACTGAACGTAGCGTGCGGTCCTTTGCATCCAAAACCAAACTGCCATCAACACACGACGCTCAGCAGGACTGCCATCACTAATGATTGGTATTGTCGTTGCAGACAGCAAAGGTGCTTTGTTCGGCAGAGCGATGAAAGAGCTTACTATCGAGGCAACGCGGCCCGTTGATCAGACTGCAGAAAGTGCTGGTGGCCTTTCTCAAGTCCATGCTCTCAATTGCATAAAAGACATCTTCAAGAACTCGAGACTCGGCGAGCGCTCGGAAGCCTACGTCCCAGAAGCCCTTAGTCTATCGGCTAAATGCTTGTCATCAGACACGTAAGTCTGCATACGATTCCAGGCTCGAGCATTCTGTATCACTAACTGATTTGTTTAGATGGGCGGTCCGAAACTCAGGCCTGATGCTCTTCAGAGCTCTCATGGATAGACTGATTGGCACTAACGACGCATATACTGACGATGATCAAACCACGCAGAGTCGACTGTCAGAGGAGGCGATCACGAGTCTGATGCATGTTGTGCTTGAGCTCCTCGGACCAACTGATGGTGATGTCAATCAAGTCAATGCTGAAGTTGTCTTCCCCGCTCTGCAATTGCTTCAACGCATTCAACCACCTCAAGTCATGGCAGCAAAGGTTCAGCACTCAGTCCTGAGGCTTGCCTCTAACCGACAATGGCACGTCCGTGATAAAGCAGCGAAGACATATGCCACTCTGGTGCCCGTGAAGGATCGAGTAAGTTGTGTGGTAGATCTTGTTCTAAGAAAAGCTCGTACTCAAAATGAGTCACATGGCTGTTTACTTGGTGCCCGATATCTCATGGAGCGACTAGGGAAGGATACTACTACTGGAGGTATGTTCCGCATAATTCGGAACGTGGAAAGATTGCTGACAGTCATAGACATTGAAACATTGATGACCACCGTCCAATCACGCATGAACGATTTGCTATATGAAAACGCTTGCCCATACACTCAAGCAGCATTTGTAGATGTGCAAGTCTGCTTCTTTTACGCAGCTATTAGAAAGCAACGATACCTATTTGGTATGTTTGGTTCTGGCCTTTCTCGATCAGGATCGCTAACATCCTGAAGCTCCGGGTACTACATGGGCTACGACCGAGGACATGAACATCCTTTTGGCTCTGCCTCAAGAGCACTTTGCAGCATGTGCGTTCCTCAGACAGTGTTTAGCGCTGTCTCTCATTCACGAGTATGCCGTCTTCAGTGGACCGACGAACGACAATTCGGCAGCAGATGTCTCGGCAAGAGTTGATACTTTCTTGTCCCTAGCAGCTCGTGATCCCGATGCTTGCGCCACTGCACTCCGCGAAGCTGCTCGCATTGGAACTGCTGACCAGGTTTATGCCGCACAAGCCACGAACTTGCTGGTAACTATCTCATCCAGACTCCTGTTTGATGCCAGTGTAGATATCGAAGTCCAAGATGCTGCCCAGGAAGTACTCAAAGTTCTCTTCTCTCGAGGCGCAGCAGAAATTATCAAAAAAGCCATCTTCGTCGACTTGAAAAAATTGTATCTGCCTTGTAGCGCTGCAACTCCACTGTTCAGCGACAAGCGAATCATCCTGCAGGGATCGCTGCTCAACCTGAGAGCGGAAGATGAATCACTAAGGGACGGCCAACTAACCGAGGACTTTGACAGATGGGTCTTGCAAGTACGAAATGCCTTGTATGACGCAAACGTAAGTCTGATTCCAGTTGGTTTCGTGAGGTTAAGCTAACAATTTATCAGCCGTTCGATACAAGACAGGCCGCCGCAATCGCAACACAGCAACTCGACAACAAAGCCCTGGCATATTTCAGCTCCATCGCTGGAGGTTCTGTTCTCAGTTTCTGCCTTGCCGTCTACGACCTGAACAATGACGACGATGACGAGATCAGAGCAATAGCTGCTCCAGTCGCTACCAACATCCTCAACGCAGGTACTGGAGAGAAGCACTCCGACATGGTACCATTAGCCGCAAACCAAGGCCTGGCCAACTTCATCGCTTTGGCTTTCGGGTCAAGCGATGTTGCAGCCCAGTCAGCACTCAGCAGAGCTACCGGCAATGCTGTCAACTCTTTCTTTCCTGACTCAGTCAAGCAGATTCTGGATAATAAGAGCAAGTTAGGCTCCTCACTCTTCGCACAAGAAAAGCAAAATCTCTTCATCGACGAAACTAGAGAAGCCAAGATTTGGTCTTCGGTCGCTGCTCAATTACACCCCGAGGCCTTTTCATTCCGCCTACTGATGAACCTGTGCACCTGGGTCATCGATGGCCTTGACGTCTTGATTGCTGAGATCGAAGCTAAGCCTGACACCCCGCTTGGCTGGAGCAGGAAACCCGAAGTCTTTGTATTGGGTATACAGATCATCTACACTGCTGAGCTCGTATTGAAGCTAGGCAAGAGAGGATTTGAGGTGCCGGTTGAGGGTAAAGCTGTTGTGAAGAGATTGGAAGTTCTCTTGAGCAGAGGTCAGGAGAATGGTGTCAATGTTCTGTGGTTGCAGACTGTCAAGGAGGTGTTGGAGCAACAGAAATGAGACCGGTGTATTCAAGTAGTGTAGCATGGAGGTCCTCCACCATCTTTGTAACTTCAGTTCACATGTGCATTCACTCTTGTAGGTCGTCGCTTCCTTGTCTGGGTCACTAACATGAACTATTTCGTTTGTTCTGAATTGTTAGAATGCAGCTACTCCAACAATACGGTTATACTCCAGGAGGACAAGAGCGTTTCTTGTGGGAGAAAGGGCGACAGGCGATAGACGTGGAGCTTTATATGGCAATAGAGAGACATTAATGATTCATGCACGAATCTGCATACTTAGAACTTTAGATATCAATTGTGCGTGTTTCCGAGCCTTGACGTGATCACCTCGGCTCTAACACGGGAATCTTGTTGACTTCCACCCGAGCCTCTTCCCATGTTTCCAAGCTGCGTTGCGCCCACTCGATATGGCAGCGTGCGAAGGCCAGCTGAAAAGTTTGTCAGTTCTCGAGCCTTGTCATTCAAGCATGCTGGCGCTAGACTTACCATGTACTTCCTCAAATCTTCTTCCTTGTCGCTTTGGAAGCGTTTCAAGTCCTTCAGTACTGCACCACTGGCATCTTTGACGTCTTTTTCAGAAACCTCCAAGGCTTGCTCGAGCTGTAAAGATGGTTAGCGTGATACACTGTGGGAGTGGTCGTCTATTCCTACCTGAGTCAGACTCTCCCTCGTCTTGCCAATCTGGTCTCTTCTCATGCGCTCAGGGTCAGCATCCACAACATTGTGGTAAGCGTGTGTAAGGCGTCCGAAGATCTTGTTCGTCACAAAGTTGCCACTAGCGCCTCTCTTATGTTGCGTAGGGCTGTGAGGTTGATCCTGGTGAGGAGAGCCTTGAGCGGCGCTGGGAGCACTACCCATGGTAGGTGGAAAGTCGGAATCGATACTTGCTGTGTCGTCTTCTGCACGTCGTGGTAGTTGGTCTCTAGCCGGATTGCGTCTAGCAGCGTTGCTGCCGGTGCTCATACTACGTTGAGGCGGTGAAGAGGTGTTTCCTGAAGAGTGGAGATATTGCTCAATGCGCTTAGCTTCGGCTTCGCTTTTCTCGAGAGAATCGAGAGAAGTCCTCTTCCTGTCGAGTTCCTCGCGGGTCATCTCTTGCTGAACACGCTTCAGGACTCTGTATCGCAATACACCCTTTACAATGCCAGCGAACTGAGCACTCTCACGCATGGGCTCAGCAAACTGAGCAGACAAGCCGCTAGACAAGTCACGAGTCTGAATGTAGGTAAAGTCGCAGGCCTGGCCAATCTTCTCAATAGCAGCAGCAACCTCTGCAGATTGTTCGGAGAGGGAGAAAGCATTGTAACGGCCACCCAGTTCCATCAGATCATCACCGAGCTTGTAGAGATGTGACAAAGTTCGCTGATTGACCTTCTCCATAGATCCTTGCAGCAGTGCCTCCAGCTCGCGAGACGAGTTCTCGAATTGGACAAAGTATGGGTCTAGGTCTTCTTCTGACAGGTTTTGGGAGTCTGGAGGGAAGCGACCGAAGACTTGAGGACCAGGAGAAGTGTGGGCAGCAGTTGACGGTTGCTGGAGTGGCGGTGAGTTGGGAGTACCCGAAGCAGCAGCGCCGCCAGCTGAGCGTAGTTTGGCAGATTGGGAAGGTACAGGGAGGAAGTTGTGGCCAGGCGAGGGGTTGGCAGGGTCTAGTGGTGGAGCCTTGAGGTTGTTCTTGGGGATGTTGACAACGGGGTGAGAGTGGAGAACCTCGTTCCAGCTGGCGTTGGGGTCGAGGAAGCGCCACCAAACATTATCGTCGCGCACGTCTTGCATGCGACGGCAGCGGTTTAGGAAAGTGGTCAACATACGCTGTCGTAACTCAATTATGCCCACATCCTCTTTTGCCTTGGTTGGCTTCGAAGCGTAGTCGGTGATGGAGTGTTTCTCGGGAATTGGCGGGATGATCAAGGTTGGGTGCAGTGCGACCAGAGTTGCTCGCAGAGAAGCGAACTCGCTATAACGTCTTCGTACTTCGATGTCCTACCAGGGTCAGTATCTGGGCATGGGGTACAAAGTTGCCACGTCTTACGCCAGTGCGAATAGTGTAGGTTATGTAGCTGCCTCCGCCTTCGGTATTCTTGCCTGCATGGACGATCTGGATGTCCAGGTCGGGGTTTTCGTAGAGGATCTGCTCGATGCGACTGTGGTAACCACCCTTCTTGGGCTCGATCCTGCGTGACTCTGAGAGATCCTTCTCTTCCTCGTCTTGATCGTCGCTGTCTTGTTGATCGTGGTCAAAGGGCTCATCGTGGTAGGTCGACTCGGGACGGTGGTACTCGGGAGTCGACTGCTGGGGACTGCTTGAACCTGAGGGAGGGGTCGAAGGCGCTTGACGGAAACCTGATGCGACAGTCAGAACATGTCTAGAGGGGAGTGGTTGGGCTTGGTGGTTGCGGTACCGGGAGCGTCGGAGCCCTCCGAGTCGCGTCGATTGAACGAGCCGTACGGGTTGTTATCCTCGTCGTCCCACATCTTGGCTGTGAGTTCCTGGCAAGACTGTGAGGTGGGTAGAATGTCTCTGGAGTAGCTGTTGAGGATCGCTATGTCTTGTCGCTTCGTCTGGGGAAGCTGCGTGTTGCAGGAGCGTCTCCACCAAACTGCTGCTGCTGCGCTGCTGTGGTCAATCTTCGGCAATCATCTACGTCACTGCCAAGCACTATGAATAGCTTCCAAAGACGCGTCCAGACCCTGTCTCGCTCTTGCTCCTCTTTCCACATGCTTGCATCCATCCATACCGTGCAACATAATTATCAGCCGGTTGGTTCCATCTTGTACGCGATGGGCATCCAGATGTCATGCCCTAAAATGAACCCTTCCCCCTCGTGCATTATGACAAAGAGCTCTGCAAAGATCTCAACAAGGCAAGTCGACCGCTGTTCGCAAAGCTTTGGGGAAAGTGTGCCGACTCAAATTAACCTCATGTCGTCTCGGCGTTTGGTCTCCGTTTCCAATTATGACTCTTCAATCCAACCATCTTTCCTTTGTTTCTGAATCTTTCTTGATCTCATCAATCTTCCTGCAGATTGTTTGACAATCTATCTTCGCTGATATATAGATCGGAGCGAATCTCTCTTCCTCCGTTCTACTCATCATCAAAGAAGACCGCCTCAAATTGACATCAGTCATGGCACCATCAATCTATGTCGTTCGTCACGCCCAGGGCTATCACAACGTCAACGTACGATATGTTCCAGCATCTGGTCCCCTTCCTTCCATCTAACCTTCATCTAGAGCCAACACCACCTCCGTGACCCTAACATCACCGATCTCGGCTGGACTCAATGCACCAACCTCAGCAAGACTTTCCCCAAATCGTCCCTGCCCGCTTCTCTCACAATCATGGCATCTCCTCTCATCCGCACAATCCAGACCGCCTGTCTTGGTTTCTGGGATGTCCTGAAGAATCCTGATGTCAAGTTTGTTCTGGTACCCATGGCTCAGGAGATCGCGAATCAGCCCTGTGATATCGGTTTCCCCGCTGCTGAACTTAAGGAGAAGGTCGCAGCTTGGCTTCAGCAGGAGAGGTTGGGCTTCGGTGTGGAGAGAATGGATTGGAGTCTGGTGGAGGACGGTTGGAACTCGAAGACTGGCATCTACACTGCCTCTCTGACCGCAGTCAACGCCCGTGCTGCTGCTCTTCGTGCTACCCTCTATGCTCACCCTTCAGAGGCTGTCATTCTGGTCACCCATGGCGCCTTTCTGCACTATCTGACAGCTGACTGGTCGTCTTTCGACGGCGCCAGAGGAACTGGCTATGAGAATTGCGAGTTCAAACAATTCATCTGGGAGAAGGAAGGTGAGGAAGGTGTTCACCTCAAGGAGATTGGCGGTGCAAAGATCAGACAGGGCAGACCTCCCGGTGTGCACGCTCACGTTCTTGAAGGTATCGAGCAGATTGAAGGTCTGGATCCCAAGAGCATCAAGGTCGGAAAGGGCATTGCATGAACGACTACATGGGACCTATTCGAGTACGATAGACGGACAAGATGACACGGAAGGAATTGCTCGCACGAGATAGATCAATGGCATGATCACATGGTTGCAGTCGGGATTTCTGGCTTTAGACAGGAAGATAGAAGGAACTTTTCAGGTAATTGCATCATTCATTCTCTATCTTCCACTCCCAATCAGAAGAACTCTCCGTACGCATGGGACTCTTTATTCCCTTCTTCGGTCTTCTTCGGCGTCCTTTGCCTTCGACAGTCTTCAAGTTCCCCAGAAAGACAATTCCTGTTCAAGATCTCACACCGCCGCAAGAACTTGCTCATTCAGCTTTCCAACCACTTCCAGGGCGGTCATGGCAAACAAGAAAGTCGCGATCAGGCCTTGTTGCTTCCAGCCTTACTGCCAGACTTACTGCCAGACTTGCTTCCCGACTTGCTTCCACCGGTCTTGCTTCCACTCTTGCTTCCTCCTGCCTTACTGCCAGGCTTGCCTCCACCAGCTTCACTTCCACCAGGTCCACCTACTGCACCATCCTTGCCACCAGCACTCTCACCAACCTCCACGTCACCACCACCACCACCAGCTTCCAAATCCATCTCTGTCTGTTCAACCTCCCTCTCTCTACGGCGCAAGATCTTGCCGTACCAGACCTTCAATTCCCAATCCAGGAGTTTGACCCAGATGTACCAGAAGAGGAAGACGAAGAAGATGGAGAGGACGAGGGCGAGGAGAATTTTTGTGGTTTGAGACATTGTTCGTGGGATCTGTGATCGGTGTGGTTTAGGTGTATTGGTCTAGAAGGTGTGATGTTTGTGATCAGGTAAGAGATCTTGAGAAGTCGTGAGGTTGTGAGGTGCCTTTGCGATGATGGGCTGTGGTGAGTCGATTGTGTGTAGTCGATTCGATGAGACCGAACTTCGAAGTTACGATGGATGTGTGAGAGAGAGGAGCTCTTATGTGCAACGTGGTTGATTTATCCGTGACACTGGATGTGCAAAGATCTGTAATGCAGAGTCTTGTGACAGTCGTAGTCGATGATAGAAAGGTCCGTTTGTCGTTGTTCCTCGAATTCGTGCTCTCAGGTCAATGGCGACCGGAGAAGTTTTACTTGAGTAGGAAGTGGTGAACGAGAAAGTTTACTCTCTTGAGAAGAGTTGCAATAGGCTTGAGAACAGGACAGTGCGTGTGGTAGATGTGTTTTGCAATAGTTGGTTGTGTGCCCAAGAAAAAGATGTTGCAAGCTCAAGGGGTTTCGAATTATTTTACTACCCGCTTTCGAATGGTCGTACGACCGCACACCCTGTCGAGACGGAAAATTAACGAGATCTGGAGAACAACCTTTGGCGAAACACCAAGACGGCGAGCTCGAGCTGGTCTGTTTGACCGCTGGAGATCTAATGCTTGAAGCTGTTTTGCTCTCCACATGAGATCTATCCTGTGTATCACATCCCTCTTTCACCTTCGATATGTCATCTCGCGTGCTGGTCTGTATGGGAGATAGTATAATACCATGGTGACTTATGGTCTCGCAGAGGTTAAGGGCTTGAGAGTGATAAAAAACAAACCAACCCGTGTCAATGGCCCTATACCGCTCGCCAGGAAGACGATACAAGGTCTTGAAGCGTGTGTTTATCAGACCATTCGACCTCGTCGCCTCCGTAGGAACCGAACAAAGTCTGCATCTTCAAGATGTAAGAAAGTTATACATGGCACGCATGATGATCTACAAACCTGTTACCGAGCTCAATGTTATGACAGAGCACTTGAAGACTGCCTACTTCCAGACTCCGCCAAGGCTTTGATCAAGTTATATATTGACTCCCAGCAGATTCACTCCCAGAGGACAAACTCGGTTGTTTAGCGCAAGCGGCAAACCACCTCTGTGATCCGCTCTGGAGCGGCCAAGACTCTGAACAAGACTACTGGCGCCAGCGGCCATTACCAACAAGAACCACCTCTTGGAGTGGCGAAGAATCTGAACAAGACTACTCGCGCCAAGTAGCCTTCTGACTCCTTCTTTTTGTTCTACACGTGGTGCGTAGAGATGGGTGCAGGCTATGGTTTTGTTGTGGTAAAGGGAGAGGGTGTGCTGGCTGGCGTTTGTGAGGATTTGGGAGTTAGGGTTCAATCCACTGCATGGTCGAATTCTTTTTGCATCTAATTTTTGATCGTGGGACACAAAGCCAATTGGCGCTGCCGGCTTTCACTCTGAGTCTCCGAATCGGTTTTTGTATTTCGATAGACTGCTATCAGCAGCTTGAGATTGCACTCATAATGCAGATACCAGCGACGTCTACGTTTGATCAGGAGCACTGGGCAGACAACACAGGCTCGTTTGGGTGCAAGACACTGCTGAGCTCTTGAGCAGAGTTTCATCTAATTCTGTTCCTGTTTTAGCTTTGTGGAACAGAGATGATTCAGTCGCAGTAGCGATGCGCTGGAGATGAGACATGAGACACTGTCTCAGTAATTCGTTCAAGACAGGCAGACTCCGACGGAACTCCGGGCGCATATAAGGAAGGCACGACTCGCCCATTCAAGATTCTTCTCAAATCATCATTCCAAAACCTCGAGCTTCTCTAATCTCATCTTCAACCCAACGTTTCTTTGGATATCTTAATCCTAAATCCGCAACCATGTCCGACCATCTGGCTTACGACTATGACCACAGCAAGGCCACCACTTCCGAACTCATCGAAAAGCTTCATTACCTGAATGACAAAGGCGCGATCTACATTCCCAGTCTACAACTCACCCGGACTCAGAGGAAGTGGAAACTCATCGCCCAACTCGAGAAACACTACGCTCTTCAGCGCGAGCACTTGAACATCAATGTCAAGGACTACCTTCACCTTTGCCATGAAAAGACGTATCGCAACAAGATCACTTGCCCGGAGCTCAGGAACATCCTCTCGCAGTACGATATCCCCTATCCGGATGAGCCGAGTAGAGCTCAGCTTTTGGAGGTTCTGGACAAGAATATCGTGTCCATCCGAAAGCGCAATCGATGCAAGGAAATTGAGACAACTCGCAGGAAGCTCAAGAAGCTGGCTGATACTCGCAAAGAAGCCGAAAACGGCCGCCAGGACGTCGGAGATGACGAAACGGATGCCAAAGCCACTGAGGAGTGGATCTTGAACATGTCCAACCGTTCCAACGACGGTGAGAAGAACCATCGTGAGGAGGTGAGAGAAACTTGGGCAGTCTGGGGACTTAAAGTGGCCAAGTCTCGCGTCTCTTATGCTGCAATGGCGCTCGTCCCGTGGATCATCTTGGCCGCTCAAGTAGTCGCACCAAATGGGGCAGCTCCATCGTCTTGAGAAGGCTATCGCGTTGCATATCCCGTTCCTACTACCTGGCTTATCGTCCTGGCATGTCGGGATGATCGCTAGATCTGCTGAGCTCATGCGGAGAATCTCGAGTCACATTTTCTTTGTTCGCTATCTGTTTGTTGCATTGTCTGGGGAAAAGTAAGAAACACTGTCGAAGCTAGAATTATTCGAGTCATGAAGAAAATTGAAATGTCGTTCTTATTTGCTGTTCTTCCAAGCCAGTCTGCCCGACATTACCCGCATCGCTCTTTCCTCGTCACTTCATACATTTTTGCAACTGACGTTCAACCTAGAAAAGGCAGTGACAGAACACATCAATGATGTGCAATCACAGACTTCACCTCCCCAAGTCATCGCAACACCCGCACGTGCAAATTATCTGCAATCGTCGAGCTATAAGAACGATCTCAGCATCGAAGCAAATCTATCATCACCAGAGCCCGCTGGAACCAGAACTGATCAGACAGCAGTCGACCGCCTTATTTGGCGGTTCGGCGCGAGCTTGTCATACGGCGTCGCTACGTCGAGGTACTTGAGTACGACTCTCGGGTACCGAACGTGGATTTTATGGATCATCTCCGAGTGGTCGCGTCGACGATATGGTAGTGTTGTGACGGAGTGCAGCGTTGCTACTTATCCCTTTAAACAAGAGAGATGCTCCGTAGTGTTAATCTTCTAAATTTGCAAGTATGCCTCTCGGGTACCAAACGTGAAAATCATAGTTTATCTCCGACTCCTCGTGTCGACGACTCGGTGGTATCATGACTGACTGCAGCGTTTGTCTGCTATTCTTCCAAACAAGAAAGATGGTCCATGGTGTCGCTCTTCCAGCTTCATAATTACGCCCCTCGGGTACTAGACGCGAAGATTGTAGTCTGGCTCCGACTCCTCGTGTCGACGACTTGGTATATTCATAACGAAATGCAGCGTGTTTAATCACTCTCACAGACAAGACAGATGGTTCGCCGTGTCACTCTTCTAGCTTCATAAGTACGCCTCTCGGGTACCGAACGTGAAGATTATGGATTATCTCCGAGTAGGCGTGTCGACAATATAGTAATGTTGTGACGGAATGCAGCGTTGCTACTTATCCTTCCAAACAAGAGAGATGGTCCGCAGTGTTAATCTTCTAGCTTTATAAGTATGCCTCTCGGTACCAAACATGAAGATTAAGATTCATCTCTAACTCGTCGTGTCAACGACCTTGTAAAACCGTAACGAAGTGCAGCGTTCTTTGCTATCCTCACGAACAAGAAATATGGTCCGGCGCGAGTTCATCTCATCGCACGTTATCACTTGTTGATTCTCGGGTACCGAACATGAAGATAATGATACAGCTCCGGCCGGTCGTGCCGAGTACTCTGGTATCACGATGACGGTCTGCAGAGTTCTCCATGGTTCTCTCAAATGCGAGAGCAGCTCTCCCGTCTTTGCTCCATTTACTTTGCCATACTATCTATCGCTTGCTGATATGCCTCTTCGTGGTGAGCAATGGCATTGAACAAGTCAAGGTTGACTTCTGCTGGCCGATGCGAGCTAGACACTGCCATAGTCCACGATAGGTTTGCTACATTGAAAATCTGACTCTCTGAGTCCGCTTGATTGACCATCTCGAATGGTAGGCGGGAAATCTACCGCTATGCGGGTGTGGCGTAGTCTCGATGTATATCCGTGTCCAAGGTCATCCTTACTTGCTGAATCAATCGACCCTTTCGAATTAGGTCAACCATGGTATGAGATCTCCATGGAAGGGCCTGTCAACTTTTTCGGCCTTCTCTGTGCCTACCCAACGCCAGATGCCCTGCGTACCATCCATCTCTGCATCTCCGTGTGCCGCACTCTTCAGCTTCTCAAGCCTTGACTCGCTTTGTACCTTTTGGAAGAAAAGTGGCGTCCAGGTCTTGCCTTCTGCCTCTTCTTTCTTTCTCATCTCACGTTGGCCTTGCTCGACTTTGCTTTTTGCATCAACAACGGCTTGCATGTTGCCAGAGTTCAATGCGGAGATAGTTGGTCCCCATGCTTTTCTGCTTTCGTAGGGGTCCAGAGTCGGATCGTCAGGTACTTGGACTGGCAGCGGTGGATGGGCATTTGTGTCGAAATCCTCAACAACTGAATTGTTCTTCTCGTCGCGAATAGTGAAGACGTCGTTCCAGCTGCCGTCCAGAGTATAAATCGGGTGCTTGCGACTGCTGTCGTCTGCTGAGTATACAGCCGCGTGCAGACCGTTCTTCTTGCCTGCCAGACCTAGTAGACGCTTTCCAGAAAAGTCCACGCTTGCGACGTAGCCGGAGGAAGACACGATGTCATAGCTGCCGACAAGTTCCGGGTATGGCGTTCCAGTGATCAGTCCAGAAACTTTCACCGAGGGCAGAGGTATGAGGTAGTCTTCGTTCCATTTGTCGAGATGGATGATTGCGTGGCCAATCTGTTTGATGTTGACGGTACCTGAGAAGGTGATATTCTGACAAGCATATCCTTCCGCCTACATCATGAGTTAACAATAATCATTGGTCTGCCCTTGTCTTTACGTACTCTGACACCTTGCTCGTCGTTCCAAAGGTAACATGCTGTGATGGGTGGATGATGACTAGACGTCGGTCAGCGACTCCATGCTTTCCCGCCCTGGAATGCTCCCACCACTCACCTGACTTGCTCAGAGATCAAGCAAGTTCTTCCTTCTCCACTCGTACCTCCCCATGCACCCATGAAGATCTCGCCCAAGAAAGCATTCAATGGCTTCTTCACACCCGCATTCTCGTCCCTACCGGCATACTGCTGGCGCTTCAGACTTGCAAGGAACCATTTCAATACCAGTAAGCAGCGCTTCTGCGGGTCTGGCTCAGATGCCGGAGCACATAGTAATTGTGGTCGCTCGCACCAGTAAGAAGGAAATTCAACGGTCGATTGAGATGCCAGCAAAAATGGAGGGGCGGTGATGTTTGAGAGGTCGCCTTTGATTGTCGAGATAGACGCGATGAATTCTTTCAATGTTGATCTGTTTCCGTCTGCCATGGCTGAAAATGATGTTGTTTCTGTTGATCTGTTTACGATATGTCGATCAGGGTTCGGTTTCGAAGTTGTTGATTTGGGTTGACTTCGTTCTTGTTGACAGAGACGTCTTTGAGGCTGGCTTTGAATCTGATGGAGCTCTATTACAGTGTAGGGTACTTATGATAGAGTATAGATGCCGGGAAGAGAGACAAGGTAATGGTCGTCGTCGTCCTCGGAGGCTTGGGAATGACGACATTGGAAGGAGCGACGCTTGGCAACAACGTTTCGCGGAACTCCCGGCTCCCTCTTCAACCACTTCCTGCCTTGTGAAAATGCAAGAATTGATCTTGATGTTCCGGTTTGTCCATCGAGAGATGACCTTGGTATAGACTCCCGGCGACTTTCAGTGGACAAATCAGCATGTCAGGAAAACATCCTGCATTTTCACAGTTGATTCTGAGGGCTCAACGAGTGCTGAGAGCAGACGTTCACCACCTTGTGCTCTACGAGCTTTCCTCATCTCAGGATGTTTTGAGAAGTCACGAACGGCGATGGATGCAGGCACGCGAATCGAAAATTTTGATTCTCAGAGCGCGCCCATGGTCATACAACGCGGGTTCATTGTAGATATCCTCCCGGGCTCTAGACGAATACCCAGTCCTCCTCATCCTCCTCAGGGCTCTTGCCCGAAGGCTCACCCATGCCTGTCTCCAGGTCTTTCTTCTTCTCCTGGGGGACAAATGTCACCCCGAACATTTCTGCAAGGGCGTCCAGCACCCCGTTCTCTTCTTCTTGCTGCATGGCAGCGATTGCTTGTGCCTCTTGGGTGAGGACTTCCTTGGGGGCGTCGGCGAAGGGGTCGCTCATTGCTAGCAAGACGGGTCAATCGACGTTTCTTCAGATCTCACGCATCGACACCTACCCGTGGTGATTATGAAGACGCAAAGGTCTTTTCTTTGCTGGAGGCTTGGTGGGGAGGATCTATACGGTAAGTAAGACTTCGTGTACCTGTAGGGGTTCCGTTGTAATACCTGAGCTTGATGCGAGCGAGTGCAGCGTGGTAAGTCAGGTGTCGAAGAAAAGTCGCGTTACAGCAGGACGCTTCTAGCAATTCTCGTAGTATATCCTCGAAAGCTTCACTTTCGAGCGAAACACTTGTTCAATCTTCTTTTCCTTTCACAGAATAACGCAACGAGGTCACCAAAACCTCATCAATAACCATCTCTCCCACCACCACCACAACCTCCTCAACACCCCTCTCGCCTTCCATCAGCCTACAATGGCACCAAGCTTCCTCAAGAAGCTCAAGACCGTGGTCAGCGACCTGATCACCAAGATGAAGAGCGCCCTGAAGGGCAGCAGCGGTATGCACTCTCGTAGCACGTTAACCATTGCACACTACTCATGCATTCACGCAGACGACAGCAGTAGGCGGTCATCAACGGCCTCGCCAGCCACTCAACTCAAGCAGGATGAAAAAGAGCGCGCCAGGCTCCCTTCCACCGCTCCTGCAAAGGTGCGCATGGCCCTTGACGATTGACAGGGCGTGCCATCTGAAGTGGAAGGGGTGCCGTAAGAGCGCATGATGCTCACGGAGACAGGGGTCGAGAGGGATATCAAGGCTTGAGCCGGGTCTGGGAGGAAGACAGCAGCGGGTGTAGGAGTATAATGATCAATCCAAACCGCGTGCGACATCATCACTTGGCCTTGTAAAAATGCACAGTGATATCGGAATGTCTGGAGATGTTCAGTGAGAATGTCACGGTCTGAGATACTTTCTTGGGCTCTTAGTGGAGGCGTGTGCAATGTTGAAAAGTATCTCGCATTATGACAGCAGCATAATCTATCGTACAGTGCCTTTGAGAGCCAAAGCTCACGTTGACCTTCTTCTACCCATCACTATCTTACAGTTTCCGCCATCATAGTGCATTATCTTCCTCGTTCGTTGTCTTCCTCGTTCATTGTCTTCCTCGTTCATTGTCTTCCTCGTTCATTGTCTTCCTCGTTCATTGTCTTCCTCGTTCATTACGTTCCTCTTTCATCGATATCCTCATTCCCCTGAGTTAGCCTCCCCTGTTTCCATGGCTCATACGATCAAGCCTTCCCCTGATGCTTCTTCAAAACTTGGTCGAGGTCCCAACCAATCTCATCAGCCCAGTCATCAGTTTCGGCGTCTTCGGTACGGACGGCACCCATGAACATGATGCTTCCGCTCTGGACCGCGGTGGTGGGCTTCTCCTGCTCTTCGCTTACGGAGATAGTGTTGATACGAGTGCAGAGGTCTTCGGCCCAGTCGTCGGTATCTCCAACATCCTGAACTTCCTCAAGGACGTAGCGGCTTCTTGCTTGAGTGAAGAGAAGGGACGTCTTATTGGAGGGATTGTCGAGGACCGAGTGGAGTGGGGTCGAGTGCTTTCTGCTACGCAGCGTCTCTTCTGTGACCCCAACGGAGCCTTCAGACAAGTGCTGGTTGGCGATAGCGATAGTTTCGCCGTGAACCGCTGCTTCAACAGGAGTATTCTTGCAATGTCCAATTCCGGTGGTTAGAGGGGAAACTTCGCCGGGGGATAGAATTTTAAGCACATCTTGACACAAGGTCTTTGGGATCTTGGAGGTGACAATTCTGGAAGGCTTGTTCTTGGGAGGCTGCTTGTCAGAGGTCAAGCTCAATCTCTCAAGGGCTTTTTCTAGAGACGAGACACTTCCAATTGCTCTTGTGGTGGTAGAGCGGTGAAGGTTCGAGGACATTCTGACGTCTAGAGTCGATTCCACCAACGCAACTGACCCTGTGGATGACTCCTGATCGGCGACTGGGGTTGAGTTGCCGGCAGCACTTCTTCCAGCATAAGACACCCCGTTATGTTCGGGCTTGGTGGTAGTCAAGACGGCTCTGGCGGTTTCGGGGATGTCCAGCATGTCCTCACGCGTGCGTATAGGGATCTGTGACTTGGCAACCTTGAGAGCCATCGATCCCAAGAGCGGCTTTTCTGAGTTGCGGTACAGGTTCTCGCGATAATCTTTCGAAAAACGCTGCTTCTCAGCTGTAAAATGGAGCACATCTCGAGACACGACGGACACATTCTTGATGGGGTATCCGTTGAGTTCGTCAGCAGTTATGGAGCTTTTTCTTTTGACGCCGTGCCTGACTGCAACATTGTAGGTAGGCGCGTGAGGCATTTTCTTCGAGTTTCTCTCCCTCTTCGAATTGTGGATTGTCTTTGCTCCGAAGCCGTTCGTGTACTTGGGGAAGATGTCATCTGTCGGGGCATTCCATGCTGTTTCCTCGGCTTGGAGGCGAGACAACAGCAAGTTCTGATACGAATGTTCATTCTTCTTGCCATCTTTGTGAGATTGTACTCCCGCAAGACTCAGAGCGCCGGTTTCAACAGTAGCCATCGTCTTAACGCAAGACTTCTCGCAGGATCTGCGTTCGGTAGCAGTAGAAGTTTCCTCGTCTTGTCCAAGGATAGCCAGCACATCTTGACGTAGGTGCTTCGGGACTTTGAATGTAACAATTTCAGAAGGCTTGTTCTCTGAGGTAAGAGAGAGCTTCTCGAATGCTTGGTTGGAGGAAGAAACTTGTGCTTGTTCGAGGGAAGAAACTTGTGTTGTTTGGATCGTGGAGTTGCGGACATTGCCGTCTGTCTTGTTGTGGTTTTGACGTTTCTCGTCTGCTTCAGCCTGGTTTGTGATCCTTGCTCCCAGATCCTCTCTGTACTTTCTGGGATCGTCGTCGGTGAGATTTTGCCATGCTGCTTCTTCTATCAGGAGGCGATCAGAGAGATCTCGAAGCTTCTTCTTGATTTCCGGTCCGTCTACCTTGTACCAGATGATGTCAAGGAAGGTCGCGTGACCGATACGGGGTATCGGGGCATCTTCTCCGCTAGAGAGCAGACTGAAGTAGCAACTTTTGAGTAGGGGAGCCTCCGAGAGATACTCCATTGCTGAGCCCCAACCTCTTGCCCATTTCATGTGCAAATTCTTGAAAGTAACATTCTCGAGTCTTGTATAATGATATACGAGATGGATTTGCTGAAGGACAGGGAAGCTGTACTCAAGCAAGCCGTCCAACTCCAACGTAGAGACTGGAGTGGTGCTCCTCCAACGGGGATCTGTGCGAAGATAGAGCATCTTGGCGCCTCTCCGCATTGTTTGCGAGCGGTATTTTTTCAGAGTTTGTGTGACACTATCGTAGAAGATCGTTGCGTGACGCGAATCATCAATGCCATACTTGAGGTTCAGACTGGTGTTTGGGATGAGAGGCTCTTTGTACACTTCTTTGACAGCTTCGTAGAGCGACGGGCCGAAGCAGGGGACGACTGGATCACGATGACTCCCCAGATCAAGTTCAATGCTCGAGACTGGACAGTCCACCTGCTTGGATATCTGGAGCAGTGCCTTCAAGGTGTGTTTCATATGGTTTGCGGAATAGACCATACGCTTGACCGGCCAGAGATTTCCTTTACTGACGAGTTGTCCCAGGCCGTAGCATGGTTGGATCTTGTGAGTGTTCTCGAGACAAACTCCGATGCTGATTCCGCCGTGGTTCTTCTTGATGGTTTGGACAATTTGGACGACTTTTAAGTACTTGGCAGACGTTTCCTCGATGGTTTCCTCGGCGTCGACCTGGAAAGGAAGACTGGAGACGACGCTGTCGTGGTTGATCGGAGTGTATGGATCCGCAGTTCGTAGACAGTTGAAGATTATGGTGCGCACGAAGGGACCAAAGTATGAATGGGATACAATCTCGTGCATGGTTGAGATGCTTTCGAGGGACATTGTATGGCGTCTTCGAGTTAGAAATTCTTTGGCGAAACGAGGATTGCCGGCCATTTCAAAGTCTGAACAGACAAACCTGATTGAAGGTAGGTTCTTCTTGTCAACATGGTCGAAAACTCTGGCCAAAACTTCCTGAGGAAGCGCGAGCATTGTTGCCATATTGACTGCGCAGTGGATACACGTGGCGTCACCTTCTTTGCGTGTCAACTACTGTCAAGGGATATGTTGATGACGGAAGGGCTTACTTGAACTTGGAAACAAGAAGAAAGAAAGTGGTGTAGGACGCGTCGAATATTGCGTGAACGAAACGCGGGACTTCTGAGAGAAGAGAGTGGTCTCGCACGCGAGCGGCGACCTTGATGATTGGAAACTCGAGAAGCGGTGACAGGTGGACGTGATAAATACGCGGTGGTGGTAACATTTGAGGTTTGGATGTGTGGAGAGAAAGTACGCGTTGAGTTCACAAGACTTGTTGTTTGTGGTCGGCGACGACTTTGCGAATTTCCCAGCCCAGCAACCACGGTGATGACGACCGCAACACCGAACAAACCCCTGACATCCGACTAACCGAGAAACATATGATGAGCGGCAGCAGGGTGTTGGAAGCGATTCTCGATACGAAAAGCATTCGTCGTGTATTCAATCTTCAGAATCGTCAATTTGACCCAACCCCTTTGTCCATTCTCGCCGAGATGGATTTTGCACAACTACTACGATATCATGAAGAGACTCTTGCAACTTCGTGTCACACTATCCAGCTTCAGTCCTCATGAACTCTATATATAGGCTGTGAGTATTGAACCACTCGACACTCATAAGCCATCAGAGCTATAGCAATTGTCTTCGTTCTCGCCCATGATTAGTACCAAGACAGCGAGTATTCTGGCAGTCATTGACCAAACCTCAAGCTCAACACCTTGACGAACAATCGACCATCTCCTCGCTAAGCCGCCTGAGAAAAGTTGGAGCGATCTCAGGGCCGCCTCGAAGAACTCCTCGGTATCACTCACATTCAGCCTCAGAGAAGTATATTCGGCCTTTTCACAACCGCCTAATGCGAGACACTACATCTCTCTCCTGTCTCCCACACATTTCTTTTGGGCGTGGAGACAGGCGCGGCTCAGACCTCGCTTGTATCACCGAGGAAGCGACTGTGTCGCTCAAGCCTAAGACATTTGCGTTTTGCATCACTGTGCAGAAGGCTGCGAGGTTGCAAGAAGATTATATCCGATAGGTTGCATCCTGATGAAGTTGTGTTCTGTGGACTTACCCTAAGCGTATCTTCGTCGATGTCTGCGCTTCCATGACCAATGTCTGTTTGTTCGTGGACGTCGTGGGCATTTGGGGTGAGTATGGCCTGGGTTCCTACATTGAACGGGTTTTCGATGGCAGTTGATGATGAGTCTTTCGAAGCGAGGGCGATGCTTTTATCAGTTGCTTGCTCCTGCTCCGTCTGTGTATGGGCGCGACAGATGGTGGTGGTTGCGTTACTGGCTTGCACTTTCAGTGCAGCGCGCAGCGCGCTTGGCTGGTAGTCTGACTTGTCCAAGTCAACAAACGTCCACCGTTCTCGATCAAAGATCCAAATGCCGCAAATGCCGTATAAAGGGTCAGAAACTGCTAAGTGTCTCGTCCGGTGTCAAAGACTGATCCTACTCTACTGTCTCTCGACTACATCTCTCCAAGTCCCTCTTCATTTGGTCTCGATCAAAGAGCCAGCCACTACTCCTCCTTGCGACCAACCTCGAAATCCTCCAACATCGCCTTTCTGCTCTCCGGTAACTTTCCAAACTCATACCTCTTCACCAAACCAGGCAATTCCTCATCACCAAACAACTCAGCAAATCTCGAATCCTCCTTCTTTTCTATCAAATCATACTCCCAACTTGTATACGCCTCCAAGACTTTCTTATCCAAATCAACAACCCAAGTCCACTCGCAACACAGAGTATCCGTGATAAACCCCATATTCCAGAATTTCACCTTCACGGGTTCTTGCTCTGTGGCTTGCACCAGCAGATTCAAAATGTTTGCACCAGTATCGCGCGACAGCGAGATGGGAGAAACTTGGAATAGCTCCCAAGTGTTAGGATCGCGGGGTCTCTGGTTCCAGGCCATCTGGGCGGCAAACATTTCTTCCCCCCAGGCTTTATATTCTTCGTCTGTGAGAGTGTGGATCATACTGTCGCCGGCATCGAGGACTTTTTCGAGTTTTGTAATGTTGACTGGGTCGAGGAGGAAATTGTAGATGGTGAGGCCTTGGCTATCACCGTCCCATTGGCCGTATTGACAGATGCGGTATTTGCCTTTGTAGTAGACGATTGTGAGGTTGCGGGTGCCCATTTTGACGATATTTCGGTAGCTGATTGGAAAACGGTCGGTGGAGGGTGTGTTCTTATATATATTTAATCGATGGCGCCAAGAAATTTTGATTAGGCGGCAAGCGCGTGAATCATGGCTGGTGGTGCTTTCTCTGTGCCACATCTCCTCAAGACCATCCAATCCTTGGATAGCGGTCAAAATGCAAGACTGTGTTTCAGATTTTGTAGATGTCCAAACATATCGCGCGTTCTTAGAATCACATAGTCGTGTCTCACTGAAAAACTCGGCCAAATCCAATCCGTTTTTGCATTTTGATTTGTATGATTTGTGCCCTGATGGGTGGCTGGAGCGCTTTGATGAAAACCAGGGTGTGCGCAAAGTTTTGGCAGGCGTGCTCGCGAAATTACTCGGTTGCTTCCTTGACCATTGGTGCAGAGAGTGAGCCTGACAACCCGCCGACAATCTTTTCAGTCCAGCTTGCCCAACCACTCTTCCTGCCTGACCTGGCCTTGATGCCGAACTTTTGTCTGATATCTTCCTCTGTGAATGCCTTGGTTTTGGTGCGCAACATGTCTGCCAGCTCCTGCTTCGACATGTTCGTCTGATCACCGATCGGAATCAAGCAGTTCTCAGCTAAGTATAGGTATTGCTTCTTGAGAACTCTGATGGTCAGCATCATGTAGTCAATGTTGTGGAAGACAAGTGCGCGACCATTGCTGTAGGCTTCCTTGCTTTGAAGGAAGTGGACGGGTGCATCTCTCCAGTGACGGCGAGGGTTGAGGTGATGAGCAGTGTGGTAGCCGTCGTTGAAGCAGAAGCGGTTGCTAGGCACATCGATCAAGGTAATGCTACTTCTGAAGTCCGAGTCTGGGTCGACTTCATCAACAAGAGCATGTTGTCCCCAGTTTCCGATCATGAGCCCAAGACGCATGATGCCGAACGGAAGCAGAAGAACGAACATGGATGCACCGAAATGTACTTTTGTCGCCATGAAGTAGAAGAAGGCATAGTTGGCCATCTCTGAAACGCATGACTGGAGTGCCAATCTTGACTTGCCCTTGCGGAGGAAGTACAAAGGAAGCTCAGCCCAGATGAAGAGAAGGAAACGACCAACGTAGCACGCAAAGTCGAATGGAGAGTCACGCTGGTAGCGAATTGTTGAGGAAAGATCATCAGGCCCATTGCCTTCGACATGGTGGTGCTTGACATGGTGGTAGTAGTATGAGTCCCAAGTGTGGCCCATCAACGGTTCCAGCAGGTAAGGGAAGCTAAGATCAAACCATGCATATTCCTTCTTCAAAACACCTCCATTGTGGATGTGATTGTGCATGAGTAGGGTGAACGCACCGGCACACCATACAGTGTACACTGTATGAACCACTCCATGGTACCAATGGAAATTGTAGTAAAGGTAGGCAGCACTTGACAAGTTGACCGTCATGTACAGAAGAATATGTGTCAAGAAGACGACATCTGTCGGATGGCGGACAATCCCCATGGCAATTTTCGTGTATGGCTTGACCAGATATTTGTTGATTGTAGGATTGAGATCCTTGTCATCCCATGTTGTAAAGACAGTCGGTACGAATTCAGGACTCTTCGGGTCATTGATTGCAAGCAGATGCTTGATGTCCTTTTCATCATCTGCGGGATCCTGTCCAGCAGGTGTTGCCAGTGCTTCCAAGTCCTGGAGAAGATTTTTGGAAACAACAAGATCCGGTCCCGTCAAATAAGGGTCAACCGTGCGGGCCATGTTGGGTAGGTCCGAGGTGAGAGGCGTCGAGTCAATTGATTTAGTCCAGATGATATGAAGCTTGATGGATTTACGTCGAGTAACACTCGTTCAAGTCGCTCGTAAAATGCGAATATTTCGAGTCGTCCAAAAGAAAAGGTTGCAAGTCTTCCGAGATCAGGAGATCCGTATCGATAAAGCGGCTAAAGAATGGCAGGCAGACCCCACAACGGATACGAGGGGCGAAAAGAGTGTGAATTTCGAGTCAGCCAAGAGATTGAAAGCGATGCGGAGGTCGCACAATATCTCAAAGCTCGACTGGCAAGATAATTGACGTACATTTACAACAGGAAGAAAAAGAATCGAACACGTTCAAGGAGGGACATGATGTTGAAAGTCCAAGGCGAGATTTGCGGGTCTGGCCGCGTCAGGGTTTATCCACCATGCGCCCGAGCCGCCCCCCTTCGAACTCTCCTGATGTTTCAAAATCTAGAACGGCGTAGTTAGTCGCGTCGAGTGGACTTGGGGTTTTGAAGTTGGAGCGCGGTCTCTCTTCCAACAAGATGTAGCTATAAGAAAGTCGTGATTGAGCTGATGATCAACGGACAAAAGAGGAGCGCACGCAGGCAAGGTCAAACGAAGCCCATCCCAGCAAAAAGGATCTCCCCTCTCTGAATCGAACAAAGGACCTTCTGATAACAATCAAGCAATTACAGTCAGACGCTCTAAACCAACTGAGCTAAGGGGAGATGATGTCAGAGGTCTCAAATTTATCGTTAATAATCCTTTTCCAGATGAAGCAGCGATGGCAGCTTTATGACGGTGACACGCCCGTAGGGTCATTCGCTGAGTGCTATGAAGGGATCGTAGGCTACATGTGGGGTATCAAAGACTTTTGACACACATTACTCGCTTCGGCTGATGTCTATATATCATTCTGGTACTTAGGGCATTCCATTGTCACAATTGGTGCTCGAATGAATGTGCTTGAAGGCATTTTCTTGATGAAGCATTTCACAAGAGTGAAAAAGCGCCCTAGCTCCTGGCAATTCGATGCTGACCAGTCTAGAAGTTTAAAGATAGCTTATCAGAGTATGGTCTTCGATTTTCTCAAGTCAAATATGTATATCTCCAGACAGTGTAGATGTAGTTCGAGGTTGGAGAGAAAAAGATGGCCGAAAAGTATGCAAAGCGGGAGACCCTGACAAGAGCGGAGAAGTGGAGAAGTCTCGAAGGACGCCTTGGCACGGTAAGAAAGTGGTCTTGAACAAAAAGTAACGAGGGCCACCTTCAACATGACACTATCATCATCATGGCCGACTCGAGTGAAACCAAGCCAGCTACGGCGCCTATTGTGGACGATGCGCCCAGCAACGACGCAGGTGAAGGAAGCTCAGACACCAAGCAAGAATCCCACAGCGATCGCAAACGCAAGAGATTCCAAGACGACGGACTCAAATTCGGCCGCGGTGGTAAGAAGAGAGATATGGGCAGGAACGCGTGGTCGTAGGTATTGCGCACGGAGAACCTTCACCTGCGCTATACTAATCCCCTTCCAGGCGAGAGCAACCAGACCGTAGATCTCGCAACGACGAAGAAAAGAAGAAGCCCCGTCCTGAAAACTCGGTCCTTCCTGCACCTTTCGCACAGGATGAGATTGCCGCAGAGGAGCGCAAACCCAAGCGCAAGGTCGCCGTCTTGATTGGATACAGTGGTACTGGTTACAAGGGCATGCAAATCAACACGACCGAAAAGACGATTGAAGGCGACCTCTTCACAGCTTTCGTCCAAGCTGGAGCCATCTCAAAAGCAAACGCCGATGATCCCAAGAAATCTGCACTCGTCAGATGTGCTCGTACCGACAAGGGTGTCCATGCGGCAGGAAACATGATCTCACTCAAGTTGATTGTTGAGGACCCCGACATTGTCCAGAAGATCAACTCACACCTATCACCGCAAATAAGAGTCTGGGGAATCGAACGCACAATCGGAAGTTTCAGCTGCTACCAAGTCTGTGACAGTCGTTGGTATGAATACCTGATTCCATCACACGCATTCTTGCCCCCGCATCCCAGCAGTTGGATGGCAAGAAACCTGGAAGAGGCTGCCGATGAGACAGGTGACCGTGAAGGTTACGAGTCTCGTCAGGCCGAGGTCAAGGATTTCTGGAAGACCGTTGAAGAACGTGACATCAAGCCTATTGTGGATTCTCTGGATGACGACATTCGTGATATGGTCCTGCAAGCCATTCATGAGCCCTCCGATTTCAACCCTGACGGAGAACAACAAGACAAGCAAGAGGAACAAGTCAAGCAGACTGCTGAACTCAACACATCAGCACCTGCAGATGCTGACTCCAAACCGGAAGCTGCTGCCGAGACTGCTGCTAACACCGACACTCCCATGCCTGACCAGCCTGCCACTCTTGAATCAACAAACATTCCTACCGAACAGAAGAAGCGTATTGAAGTTGCTGTCAGACAGCTAAAGACTGCCTACAATGCTGCTCGTCGTGCTTTCCGCATTCCCGAAGAGCGTATTGCCCGTGTGCAGGCTGCTTTGGACTCTTATGTCGGCACTCGCAACTACCACAACTTCACCATCCAAAAGACTGCCAGGGATCCCTCAGCCAAGCGCAACATCAAGTCTTTTGTCTGCAACCCGCAACCCATCATCATCAACGGAACTGAATGGCTGTCATTGAAGGTTCACGGTCAATCCTTCATGATGCACCAGATTCGCAAAATGGTTGGTATGGTCGCGTTGACAGTCCGTTGTGGTACTCCCATCGAGCGTATCGTTGAAGCTCAGGGTGACCTCAAGTACAGCATTCCCAAGGTTCCTGGTCTTGGTTTGTTGCTTGAGCGTCCTGTCTTTGACAGCTACAACGAGATTCAAGCCGTCAAGCATGACAAGGAGAAGCTTGACTTTGGCAAGTATGAGAAGGAGCTTGAGGAATTCAAGCAGAGAGAAATCTACCAGAGAATCTTCGCCGAGGAGGAGAGAGACAACACGTAAGTTTTGGTTGATGCTGGTCTTACAATCGCAATGCTAACACGATGTATCAGATTCCACCTCTTTTTCAACCAGATCGACAACTACAAGGAGCGTCATTTCTTGTACTTGACGTCAAAGGGTATCGAGGCTACCAAGGGTGCTGGAAAGCTTGATGAACAAAGAGCAGTCAAGTCGCAGAATGATGGAGCCGATGCTATGGAGATGCAGTAAGCGACCTGCAATGCGCCCTACGCACACACAGTATGGCAGTATGCCTGCGCTCGATTCGCCATTGAATGGCAGAACAGTGACCGCAGTGCCGCGTTCAAAAGTTCAGAAGTTAGACTGAGTTCCGATTGTCGCGGAAGAATATCAGTCTTCTTATCTTGTCATCTTCCAGTCGTTCTTTCTTGTGCTTGCTTGATTTTCGTGGCTGGTTCTGTGATTCTCGAAGGATTTAACTAACGCTAGAATTAGCCGAGGCTCAAGGCAGCAATGTGACATTGCTTCTTCAGGGCAAGTGCTAACCACCCGGTCAACAAAGACAAGAGCATGCTCTTGCAGATACATATCAAGACGAAAGACGCCACTTCTCGACGAAACGCCGAATCTCTGATTGCTTCTCTCTCCTCACTGACACAGTCAAGACCGACCATGGATACCGAATTACTTATCAAACTCGAACGACTGATTACAAAAAATGCACGACTCTCCTCCCACGCCAGTGTGACCTCCGTTCTTCAAGATCTAGGTACACCGACTGTCTCTCTAGCTATCCTGGACGGAGAAAAGATTTTACCACACTGCTTCACTGCCGGCAGCGATGACACCTCCACTCTTTTTCAAGCATGCTCGATATCCAAGCCGGTCGCCTCTGTACTCACGTTTAAACTTATTGAGGCTGGAAAACTTTCTCTACACGCGTCGATAGCGGAGTACCTTCCGATCAGCGCCATAGAAGCACTGGAAACGACAGCAACAAAAGGAATGGCGAGATTCATCACAATCTCTCAACTCCTAAGCCACACTTCTGGGCTCGAAACATCTGGCTCGCAAGGCTTTCCTGGGTATGATGTTTCCAAGAATGCGAATGGGCATTATCGCGCTGCGTTGCCTGACCTGGCTGAGGCGTTGGAGGGACAGTGGCCGTCGAATACTCTCCCTATTAGACTCAAGGACTGGCCAGGTCATGTTTTCAATTACTCGGGTGGTGGAATTGGGGTGTTGCAATTGATCATCGAAGCTGTGATGGACACGCCATTTACGGAGCTCATGGATCAGTATGTGTTCAAGCCGATGGGTATGAAGAGGTCGACGTATGTCATCCCCGAGGAAGAAGACTTGAATGAGAGTACAAAGGAGGACAGACAGGGAAGCGGCAACTACGCAAGAGCCTACTACAACGGCTACACATCCTGTGAAGCGGCCCATCGAGTCAACCCCGAACAATCTGCCGCGGGACTCTGGACCACACCCTCCGACCTCTTGACCCTCGTATCAGCTATCCAATCCTCACTGCACACAGACACTGGCTTTTTACCCAAGACACTAGCAGCTTCCATGCTTAAAGAGGTCCAATCAGGAATGGCTCACGCCTGGTTCATCACGCCCAACCACTTCGGCCACGGAGGAAGCAATATGCCCGGTTGGAAATGTAACCTCCTCGCCTCTTTGACCAATAAAAGAGCACTCGCTGTGATGACAAACTCAGCAGAAGGCGCAAAAGTGTTTTGGAAAGTCCAAGCGGCTTTGTTATATCTTCTTGGATGGGAAAAGGCGAGCAATTTCTGGTACGAGAGGAACTGTGTTGTTCCTTTTGCCGATGTTGTCGCTGTCACCCCTTATAAAACGATTTTGGCACCATGGAGCGGAGGTTGGAAGGAGCAAGAGAGGGAGTGGATGGTTGAACTCGTGTTTGAAAGTTGCGTGCCTTGGTTAAAGGTAGGACAGATGCCAAAACAAAGGTTGTGGATTGCTGCTCATGCGAAAGGAGAGTATCAGGACGGGTCGAAGATAGTAGTAGATCTGGTGTGTAAAGGCGGAGTGGAGGTGTTAATCAGATTGGTGGAGGATAAGGAAGGTAAGCCTATGATGGAAATGTGGAATGGAAATACTGGGTCTGTGGTCATGATGGAGAAGGTATAGTGATATGTATACCAGGAGGCAAAGATCATACCAGAAACCGAGCTCTAAGTCTGGCGAGATGTCCTTGTTGACTTCCCATCAAAAAGCAAGTCTAACGTCCAGTGAGAGCAAAAACGTATACTGGCACGCAGTCATCGCCCCATAACATATTCTGCCAATATCCAGAACTGCAAATTTCACAAAACTCCCACGCTCTCATCTCCTGATCAGGACGGAAGCTCATAATTGCGATATCACTCAAGATCACTTCAATACTTCAGGAATTGTTTATAGCCTTCTCGCTCTCACAGCTGCTGATAAGCTCCGATGTATTGCTATAGAGAAGATTAAGCCCGACAGTGTCATTATACACGATATAGAAATGCTGGAAGGCTGCATGATTTTTCTCTTCTCTTGCTAGTCTCCCCATCTGTACCATGGAGATTCATACGTTTTCTCATGATGTAGGTATTGCGTTCGCTCAACTGGCACTGCTGCCAAAACTGCAGAACTCCAGCTTCGAGAATGTTCCTACAAGTGGATGGAGCATAGGCAGGAGTTTTCGATAACGTGGAGATGTAAGATTTGTGTAGTAGATGGTGAAGACATCAAGGAGATATTGGAAGAAACGGCTAGAGCGTTGAAAAGGGATATGGGGATATGAACTGGCAAGTGTGGAAGGCATATAGCCAAGGTGTGGGAATGGGTTATTGCTGAGCTGAATGAAGGCAGCGAGTAATCTGGACAGGTGGAGAGATCAACAGGCCTACGCACAAATTCATAGAACTTTTGGAATTCCTACAGATTCACATCGCCGCTTGCACGGAGCTTAAGAGTATGAAACTACAAGTTGCTTGGCCTTGATGAGGAAACAGCATAGTTTGGGAAATGTTAAGGATAATTTGAGCTACAGAAAATCGTGGATATATGGACATGAAAAAAGACGAAATATGCTCCGAATCACAATTTCAAATTCAAGCCTTGATGAAAGGGATACCAGTCAACTTGTATCCTGCTTCGCTGAGCTCCGGTGCTTTGCGAGGCTTCCATGTGTTGTGAGGGTCGGGCTTGCCATCACGCATGGGCTCCAAGAAGGCCTTGATGAAGGGCTGGAGAGCCATGGGCCAATGGCTGTGACCGTCCTGTGCCTCGAAAAGTGCCTTCTTGCGGATCAGATCTTCTTGGGTTGCTGTTGAAACGGGAAGCATGCAGACGTAGACGACGAATCTGTCAATGTCTCTGGTAGGAGAAGCGTTGTAGTGAGGGCAGCGAGAGTCCCCTGAGTGAAATTGTTAGCCGGATGCGCGAATGTGTAAAATAGAGCACACATACAAAGAACGAGATCACCAGGCTCAGCGTTGACCTTGACCCATTCGTAACCCCTGTCGGCCAACCACTTGAGACCAGTCTCCTTGAACAGGTACATCTCATTTGTCCATCTGAATTCACGGTGTTCGTTCCTGAAAACGTTGTGATACTCCTCACTGACCTTGTGACCTCCCTTCAAGACCAGAAGGCCACCATCCTCGGGACCATTGGGCAATAGATTGACGAAACCTTGTACACAGCGCAGACCACCACGCTCCGGGTCTTGATCTTGGTGAGGCCAGGCAGCATTGGCGGGAAGATCTTGACGGTTGGCGAGAGACACATTGACGGCATCGAATGAGCAGATCAAATCCTTGTCTTGGTAGAGGGTGGCGAAGACATCAATAACGGCGGGCTCTGAACGAACAGCCCATGTGAAAGATTCGTGGGTTGCTCCATATGCTTGAAGGAGACCCTTCTGGTGAATGATTGGCAAGCACTCCTCACGGATGGTAGAAGGGTCGTCACGCTTGTATCCGAGACCGAAGCCCTCAAGCCATGTCTTGATGTCGTTTGCGTAAGCGAGTGCCTTTTCCTTCTCGACAACATCCTTGACTACACAGAAACCGTCACGAGCAAGGTCTGTTGTGAGGGAATTAGCACAAGTTTTATCATATGCAAGCAATCACATACCGTCGCGGAAGTCGCCATAAGTCTTTGACTCATCCAGAACATCGAGGACGGGGGTATCGTGGACAACACAAGGAGGAATGGCGTGGACAGTGGCTTTGGCATCCAGCTTGGGAGCCTCATTGAACTCGCGCTGGACAGTGGTGGTCATAGTAGCGGTGGCCATGTTTGTTTGAATTGAGGAAGATCTCAAGTAGGCTTGATGAGATAGTGATCAGACGAAAGATAGATCAGAAAAGAGGACTGGGCTTGCATCTCAAATATCATCTCTGGCTTCTAATAGCAGTCAGTTGCTATGGACTCGGTCGCGCTTGCCCGGTGGAGGTCCGTTGCCTCAAAGTACACGCAAAACACTCGCCCGAACTCAGCCGTGGGCAGGAATGACCAGATCGGCGAGTTCGGTCAGCCTCCGAAAGCTGGATTCGGTTCGGCAGCACCAAACTGTGAATGCGGGGTCAGACTGCGCCGAGATGGTCTCCGTGTTTGTGTGTTCGGAGTAATGTCTTCTAGGCTATTCGGAGCATCTGAAGCTTTGTTTATAATGCTAGATGCAGCCTTTCTGAAGATTGCAAAAAACCCAGCGTGTCGTTGTCGTTCGTGTGTTTCTCGAAAACAGGCCCCCAAGATGGTACGTGCTCAGAATCCGGGGCGTGGGGTGCGGAGGTGGGGTTTGATTGGACAAAAGTCATGGCGAATATGCAACTCCGCACCAAACACTTGAAAAGAGCGACTGTTCATGAATTCTGTCCACCGCAGAGTGTCTGCGTATCTGGCTGACCTGCCTTCAACACCGAACTCGCCCGTGTCCACATCCCGTATTATAACCACGAAATACGGGGTATATCGAACCAGGTTCTACCAATTCACGGTAAGCTAAACTACAATGGCTTGATCGAGGTCTTTTTACAGGTGAACTGGAAAGTAAGGAGAGTCTTTTCTCTCAAGAATGCTGTGTACAACGCCGTTGTCGAGGATTTAGACTGGCGGGTGGCTGGCCTCTTGTGTTGTCTCCAGGATTGTCTGTCGGACGCGCCCACAAACTTCGACATAGATACTCCTCTTGGCGATTGCCGATAGAGGGTAAACCTGAAGATAGACCACATGCAGGACCGGACCAGTTGTGGAGACATCTACCCCATAAGAGACGCATATTGCTCTCCCCAGAATATCTCTACCCCAGGATCATTTCATTCAACCCCTCAAAGTCTTCTACCTCATCTTCGTTGTTGGAAGGCGATCTGAATCTCAAGATCGCTCCTCACCCTATACCCCTGTCATTATACACAACACAAACACCATCACAATGGACAAGTCGAACATGAGCCATATGGAAGTCGCGACTTTCCCCGACTCTCATGTAGTCGACTCTTACGCCGTCGATAGCAAAGATGAGCAAGTTACAGTCATTGGCACAATGGGACAAGATCCTGATCACAAGACTCCTGTCTCTTGGAGAGCCTGGGCCATTGTAGCCATTTGCGCATTGGCAGCTTTCCAGGTAGACACATCATCCATCGATGTGGACATGCATAAACTAACATACCCATTAAGAACACATACTTCGGTATCGCCCCTGCTGCCAATCAATATGCCATCTCTGGAGCTCTGCAGGGAACTGCAAGTGAGAGGATTTGGATCGTCCAGGCTGGAGCCGTCCCTGCCATTGCGTTCGGTCCCATCTTCGCCATCATCAGTGATGTTTACGGAAGACGTAACATGATACTTTGCGCGTGGGTTCTCTTCGCTGTTGGCTCACTGGTCTCCATGACCGCCACTAGCATGACTGCTGTAATTGCTGGTCAGGTCCTCTCTGGTGTCGCATCTGGTATCTCCGGTATCATGTTCGCTGTCGCTTCTGAGGTTATTCCAGGAGCATACCGTGCCTACGGTCAGACCATTGTCAGGTTTGTCGAGCCATATGCATCCCACCAGACAGAATATCATGAACTGACCTTCTCGCTAGTTGGGTCTCTGGCTTATCCTCATTGGTCGCTCTCCTTCCCATCGGAGCTGCCACTACTGCTGACCCCGTCAATGGCTGGAGATGGGTGTTCCGCATCAAGTTCATGCTTGAATGTCTCATCGTTATCGGCTTTGCAGCGCTCTATTTCGTAAGTAATTTCACCCTCGATTTTGTTCCTTCGCTGACCACTTTTCCCAATCCAGCCCCCTCCTCGTACTGCCGCTAGCAAGCAATCTCTTGGACAAAAGCTCAAGGCTCTTGATTGGATTGGTTACATTCTTCTTCTCGGAGCTCTTGTTCCATTTTTGATGGGCTTCGCATGGAGTGGTGACTCAAACTATGGCTGGGCTAGCAAGACTCATACTGTTGTTCCTGTTGTAGTCGGCGGTGTCCTCTTCATCGTTTGCTTGATCTATGGTATGTTTCGATCATCACAACATAAATTTGAAGCCATACTGACTTTGATTCCTAGAATGGAAGGGCACAAAGACCGGCTTCCTCGACCATCGCCTCTTCCAGAACGGACGCAACTTCCCCCTCTGCATGATCCTCATCGCTGTTGAAGGTTCCCTTTTCTACCTTATGAACAACATCTACCCATCTCAAGTCAACGGTATCTGGGAGACGCCCGGCACCATCAAGGCTAACGCATACCTGCTGCCCTTCTTCATGGTCATCACTGTCGTCTCGCCTTTCCTGTCTGTCTACGTTACCAAGTACAGAGATGTCAAGTGGCCCATATTTATCGGATTCATCTCCTTCAGCGCATCTGTTATTGGACTCGCACTTTCAGGCACGAGCGGAAAGCTTGGTCTGGCCTTCAACGGTGTTGGAGGTCTCGGTTTCGCTCCTGTCCTGATCTTGATTATGGTTTGGGTTCAGGTGAGCATACCATGTTGTAATGATTCAAACAGAGAACTAACAACAACATCTACAGAACTCTACTCCTCCCCTCTTCATCGGTACCGCATCAGCTCTCACCATCTCCTCTCGCACACTCGGTGGTACTGTCGGTCTCGGTATTGCAAACGCCATCTACGGATCTCTTACAAACACTCAAATTCCTGAGGCTATTGGTATGTGATAGTCAATTGAGCTGTATCAACTATTTGCTAACAGTTGTTCTACAGTCGCCGCAGTCGCTCCCCTCGGTTTCAACCCTCAACACCTGGGTCAACTCATCGGCTTCTACTTCTCCGGCCAAGGTCTTGACAAGATTCCTGATATCAACGGACAAATCCTCGGTGCCGGCCTCGAAGCTCTACACAAGACAGAAGCACACGCTTACAAGATTGTATGGCTGTCTTTCCTGCCCGGTTGCATCATCGCCGCTGGTATTTGCCTCTTCATGCGCAACTCCAGCGAGAGAATGAACTGGGTTGTTGATGCTCCCCTCGAGACCAAGCCTGATGCACTTTCTGCCAAGGAACAGGCGTTTGAGCTTCATCCTCCTACCTTGAATGATGATATCGAGATCGAGCGGGTCGAGAGGAGATAGCTTCGCTGATCTCTGCAATATTCGCCGATGGATCTAGTCTTCGGTTCTACCATGTACACACTCTGTAACTATGAATTTATGTTTTGATATGACGACCTCATTATTACTTTAAGCCTCGTGATGTATCATGCACTGATCGGCAATGAGTCAACCCTAACTGCTAGTCAACGCCAGAGGTTGCCACACTGCACCAATAGTGTCGCTGACTCCTGTCACTCTACAGCCTCACAGGGGCATCCTCGTTGATGGCATCTCAAGGTCGAGATCGTCAAGCGTGAGTCCCAGTCCGCATGGCTACAACTTTGTAAACATAACAACCATGACAACGAACAACCATGACAACTAAACCCAGAAGCAAGCTCCTCCTGAGCAAGCAGTGCAAAGCGACTCAAATCTAGACCAGCAATGCCGCACCACCCGGACGATCTGTGAACCTGATGCTTTACCGGTTTGTTCGTGTCTAGACTTGTGAAGATCGATTCTAGTGTTCTGTCAAGAGCTCACCCATGCTGGACCGTGTGTTGGAGGAAGGTGGAGGAGATTGTGGAGGGCATTGACTTGTGCTTAGATGGCCCGACGTTCTCCACGACAGGACGGGGAAAGTTTGGTCTCTGACACACATCATGGAGAGAACCGCCTGGACTCGAACATTCTCACAGATAAAAGAAAGCTGTTAGGTCGTTGGGAGGCTTGGTCATTCCGAGAGAAAGAGTCAAATTTGATGAAAGCGTGCAGGATAGTCATCCTTGATGGATGACGCTTGCGTACCCAAAAGTATTGTGCAGTTTGATGGCTTCGATTGTCCGAGAATGAGATGCTCAAGGGAGAGAAGACTGTAGCTTGCACTACCGATAGCCTTTCTCTTCTTGCAAGGATATTCACAAGATGATTAAGAGCAATATGATTTGAGCGAAACTACAACCGGAAGTCTTACTCACTTTCTCTGAACGATTCAGTGGAAGCTTTAGTGAATTCTTCGAACAATTACATGCGAGCTAAACTCGGATGGATAGTCGAATTATCTGCTAGTCGTAATGTCAAGCCCCAAGTGTTCTGGGAAAGAATGTTGAGACACTCACACTGCTGAACGGAGAGTTCTGATCAGACGCAACGTCACCATAAGCTTAGGAAGTTTGATCAGGGAGTTGCACATGGTTGTTAGCCATTTTTGGTATTCCGCCTTTAGTTATTTGCCTGTCGCTACTTCCTCAGACATAACAAGCTCAACGTAGCAGGCAAATGGATGTAGTGTCATGGAGGGAGAGTCTGTCTTGTTGTTTGAATGAGTAATGAAAGGTCTGCACTCTCTGTGACTATCTTTTATTACTCAATCCACCATCCGAGGTACTCATCTTTGTCATCGAGAACAACATCATCTTCCTCTCCTTGCTTCAATACTGTTTGGCCTCAATTCCCTGCACCTAAACCTCGCTTCCCTGTGTCTGGATGTTGGGCACGATGATCTTGATGACACCAGCATATTCAACATGGTTAAAGCGCACGAGCAGCACTTTCTGCTTCAACAGATCAATCGACTGCTCCTGAGTATCTTTGATCAGATCTTCCGTGCCCTGTGCCGATGCTCTTCCAATCTCTTGCAGGTTGTCGCGCATGTCAAGACGAACAGACTTCTGGCGGTAGTCTTCTCCTGCTTCTCCTTGGATGTCGACACGTAATTTTTGGATAGGACATTTAGCCGCTTCTGCTGCTGCGAGAGTGAGTCCCAACGTCTCTGCCATAAAGTAGGTGTACAAGACTTTGTGATTGAGAAGCGCCTTGCGTCCGAAACTTCTGACTCCGTTGTTGTACTTGCAATCACCGACACCGACCTCGACGCTGTTGCCGTATCCTTTGATGTTCTCAAAGACCTTTTGGAGGAGGCTTTGGCATTGACCTGATCGGACAAAGGCGTTGTCGAGAATGCTGGCACTTTCCTCTTCCGAATCATCGCGCATCTCTTCTTCCTCGTCATAGGGATCCGTCCAGAGTGTGGGACCGCCTCGGGATCTGTGCTTGGTCATACGGACGCCGTCCATGATGACTGCCGTGACATGTTTGCCGAAGAATGGGTGCGCAGTAATGTCCACCAGTGCCTTGACGCTGTACGAAGAAGCAACGTGGAAACGGCGTGAGAAGAACACTTTGGCAAAGCGATTGTTGGCGGCCTCTGACATAGACTTTGATACAAGACGGCAAGGAGCCAGATCCTTAAGGTCGAGATTGTTGGCAATCATCTCAAGCACTTCGCTAGGTAGGTCTTTGATGGCGGTAGCCACTGCTATTGTATGTTAGTCATGTACAAGCACAGCGAATGGAACGATCAGAGGATACATACTCAAGCCTTTCCTGTTGATGAAAGTCTGGAGTCTGTTGAGAGATTTCTTGCTCTCAATCAGATCTTCCTCCAGGCCGTTCCTACGCGTTAGGCTTTCTGCGTACTTCATCTTGAGTGCGGTGTTCTGATCAAGTGATTGCTGCAACTTTGCTCTGAGATCCATGTGGCTCTTGACGCGGACAAGTTTCAAGGCGTGCTGCTTGTTGATGTCGTTGTCGCGCTCTGACAATTGAGCGTGAAGAGTCTTGATGCTCAAGTCCCTGGCCGAGATGATGTCTCTGAGGTCGTCCTCTGTCATCTCTTTCTCTGACAGCTTGTGTCTGAGGGAATTGGCAGTCAAGTCACTGCGCGTGTTCATGCTTTGTGTTAGTCGGTCTTGCAGTTGGTCTTGAGATTCTGTGGCGCGCAACTTTTCCTTCTCTGTGACTGAGCTTCGAGAGCGCAGATCTGGCTTTCGAGAGTTGCAGCGTGAGAAAACGTTCAGTGCATAAAGTGATGTCTGTGGAAGTGAGAAGCTGTAAAGGAGCGTGCCGTCACTGTCGCGCCCCTCGACAGTATTTTTGCAGACCCTCTTCTCGACGGCTGCCACGAAGCGAACTCTGCACGAGCAAACCAATCTCACAATCTCACAATCTCACAATCTTCAAACGACACGACTGATGACGTTGTACTGTGAACAAGTCCTTCCAGCAGCCTGATTTCCATAGCTCTCTCACTTGGCATTCTGAATGATCCCAGTAGCCAATTCACCTACGCAAAAGCGACTCACTTTCACACCAAATCTCGACCCTTTTCATCTCAGCGCAGCTTTCCTTCAACCACAACATCATCCAACCAACAACATGAACGAGCCAGAGCCCAGATCAGCAAAAGACGCGCCTCACGTGAAGAAAACTCTGGAACATGCGGATGATCTCTACGATGTCCCAGGTAACGGAGAGCATGAATATCTCGTAGAAAGCTATGATGTTCGTGAAAGACTGCTCGTCATCAGTGACCAGATTGCCGAGACTGCAGCCAACAAGATCAGGCGTGTCTATGAATACTTTGATCCGAACCAGGAGGGTGTTTGGATCGATGTTCGGGATGTCTGATCTCCGGAGAAGATGTTACAGATACTAACGGCGTTCATTTGAGGGTGGAAGTCGAAAGAGAAGGACTGTTCAGATCGGCACAGGAGGGAGATATCAAGGAAGGAGAATGGACTTTGTACCGCTCGTGATTCAGGCAGCATCTCCAGCACCAGCAGCAGCAGCATCAGTCTCGGAGCCTAGCAGCTCCTCCAATCTCGCAATACTTTTCGGGAAGTACTTCTCCACACCATACTCCGCAAGGTAATCCCTCTCCTCTTTCAAATCTTGTAGCGCCACTGTAACCCAGTCGTTAACGCTTTCTCTTCTTTCCCTTCTCTCTTCCCGTCTCTCGTTTTCCCAAGCCAGCTTCTGTCTTTGCAGCTGTCCATACTGTTGTTTGTTAGGCCTTCCCGTCTTGAATTCACCCACATCGCCATCCGCTCTCGTCCATCTCTTCCGCACCGTAGGCAACCCCTCCTGTCTCTTCGCCGGCGCCTCTTCATTCCTCCCTTCAATCAACCTGACCAAGATCCCATCCATTTCCTTAAAAGGCCCTTCACTATCCCCAAACCCGCCCATCTTAGGCGTAGTATCGCAATCCGTATGCGACGCATCCGCCACCGCCATTGCCATATTAAACGCATACACCAACCCTCCCTCCATCTTCTCCAATGCATTTACAGCTTTCAAGTGTTTGGAAGCCATATCTGCATATGTATCTGTAGTGATGGCTCGGCTGTTCGGGGACATTTTTCGGACTTTGGCGTCGAGGGATTTGAGAGCGGTTTCTAGTGCTTTGATGGCATCTTTGTATGTTTTGGCTACTGTGGGGCCTTTTGTCGCGGTTGCCTTTTTCGCTGGGGTGGGTTTTGTGGTGGATGTGGTGGTCTTCTTGACGGGAGCTTTTCTTTTGGGTGCGGCGCGGGATGTGGATTCGGAGGCTGAGGAGTCGGCGTCTGAGTCGATGTCTATGGCCGAGTATTGACGTTTCGTGGCTGCTCTTTTGGGTGGCATGTTTGCTTGGACTATTGGTATGAGTAAGGTTGGATTGGAGAGAAAAGAAGAGAAGGAAATTTCTGTTTGGGAAGGCTCGAGGGAGTCAAGCACTTGCCCTGCAAGAGGAGGTTGGGAAAATGAGGGGTACGCGAATCCACACGCGAGACTGCCACGAGGCGTCGTCATCCCGAGGAAGATGAATTAGAGATAGGTTCTGATATTTTGTATTTTATCATTAATCATGTTGCTGTGTAACGCTGTCATGCATTCATTGATCTTCATCTTGTCCATGCTTTCTGCCGACCATTTCTCCATGCAGTACTTCGTCATGTAGTCTCTCATCCTCATGCAATCTCTGTAGCAGATTCGTGTCTCGTATTGCAGCACCTGCTGCTTGAACATCCCTTCTTGTTCGGGGCCGACAGCTAGTCCTCATTGCGACTGCCTCATCTATGCGACTTGTGCGTCTTCTTGGTGTCGGACTCGCCGTGTCAACAGCTAGCTGCAACCGTCTCCGAAGGCGAGATCTTGCAGTGCTCCTCGATGTCCTTTGGGCACCTCAAATATGTGAGAGCGGACCTGTGGCCGTGTTGCTTTGCATAGGGACAGCATTGCGCCTCGCGATCATGTCTCCACCACATCTCTCAAAGCTTCAGCGCTTGACTGACACGGCTGAAACAGTATTTATCTTGCCCATTGAGATCTTCTTCTCTGCCTCCACCAATCTCTTTTGTGTTTTCGAGAGCTTGCTCTTAGCATCGGCCAGGTCGAGTCGGAGTTGTTCGATGATCTTGTCTTTCTGCAGCAGGAGATTGGATCCGGGACTGTAGGCTTTCGATTTGACAAGGGGAGCTGATCGGTTTGCGATGGTCTTCTTGACGCGTGCTTTTACGACAGGTGCTGTTTGGATTGGTGTGAACGTCTGAGGGGCAGCGCGTGGGCGGAGTATTCGTTTGGCTTCCTGGCTCAGACTTGAGTCGGCGGAGGAGCGCTTGCGTTTCAGGAGAGGTTTGGGTGGCATTGTGGCTTTGTGATGCAGTTCTGGAATGTGTAGAAAGAAGGAGAAGGCGTTATAGAAGAGTTTTGTGTTGTTGATTAAGAGCTTGACATTTGGGAAGACGCGATTTCCTCGACGCGAGATTTGCGCGGGACGTCATCATCCAACGTCTTCTTCAACATTCTCCTTTCGCTTCCTTGACAACCAACGTTTACACAACATCTCTGCATTAATCGTTCCCTCGATCTCACTACGTCTGTCCGGTCTTTGTCCTTTCCAACTTCACCGTCATCTTTAGTACGGGTAAGTCTATCGACGTTGCCGGTCGTGCCGGTCTTCTGTCTACATCGTTATGTCGATTGGTGCGCCGGAAAGCTCAAATGCCCTATCCGGGTAAATTATGCCTGGAGGTGAATTAGCATAACCTTCACTAGCATGGGCCCTCCTCGGGCACCCGACGTGACATCTTCCCTTACCTTCTTCAACATCCGGCATCCACGTGTCGATATTCAATCCTGTGTCCTCATCACGAACCTTTTCAACCGTCGGACTCTCGAAACTATTGAAATCTCCGGGATAGAAATTGCATTTTTGGCGTACTGCGATCGCTTTATAGCCCTCCAATGCTCCAGCGCCGAACCTCTTCTCTCGATTGTCCCAGAGGTCGTCTGTGAAGAAATCGCGGATGAACTGATTGGGTTGTCAGAAACCTTGCAACATCACCACCTTGCTTGGGCATGACTTACTTTCATAGGCACCGCGTATTGAACGTTTCGATTAATCCCCTGCTTCGCACGACTGGCACTGACAAATTTATCCCAATCGTCATGTTTCTGCACACCTGGCCATGGCGCTGCCATCATGCCGAAAGGCATTGTGTCCACAGATGGATTGGCACTGATGGGCCCGATAGTGACGCCATTAGTGATGACGGCCTCACACGCGTATCCCTCCTCTCCTATTCTTTGGTCGTTGGCAAATGGAAATATGTCTTCATCTATCGCCAAGGTGTTCAGGAACCAGACGTGTGTCATTTCGTGGACCAGGCTCATAGCCGCGTGATATCGTACTCGCAGAAGTGAGGATTCATCCTGAGCTGCTGGGTTGTACCGACTTGCTGCGTAACCTGTGCCGCCCGAAAGAATATATCGAACATTCGTGTCGATACTCACAATGCATGCATACCTAGCGTTCCTAGTTTCAGTACTTCATTTTCAAGAAAAAGATGGGTTTTACTTACGTGCCTTTTGTTCCTCTTAGCCCGATTTTCTTCTCATCGACACTCGTGCACGCGAACATTCCGCCCGTGTCTTCCCAACGGAATGTCACATAGTTGGCCAAACGTTCCATCTCGGCCGATGTTTTGGTTCTCTCAACCTCTGAAGATCTCCCCGTGTAATACACATAGCTCCCTTTTGGCATCATTCTGGTCCCTGGTTTATGGTGCAAAGGGGATCCAAGCGCATGCCACATGTCCAACAAACTGGGCATTTCGAGCATCTTTGACGCAACACGCAGTATAGGCTTCATAAGTTCGTACTCGTAATCGCTTGTTTCGACCCAATTACCTCTTCTGAAACAGGGATGTATGCCGTTATGATCGCCATGCAACTTCAAAGCGCTTCTGTCCTTGTTCGCATTTGCCATGTGGTTGGCCTTCAACCTGAATCGACGCGAGATGAAAAGAGGATTGGTCGTGTTTATGTTGATGCAACCCTTTCTCTCCAGTTCGTCAGGAGTCACGTGTGCCAGAATGGCACTTACACCGAACCATGGAAGAAATTCTTTATACTTGCCTGTCGATTTGTTCAGTTCCGGGATATGACGGCGTTCGCGCAAACCGGGAAAAGGATTTGCACCCAGCGCAAGCACTGCGGATGACGCCTGATCGAAAAATACACGTCTGACATGTTCTTTCGCCGTCTTTGCTTTCCTCTTGTCAGGTACATTTCCGGCCAAGTACACGATTGGATCGTGGCACCACTTCATTTTGATTTCCTTGGGTACACTCGATGTGTCGAAAGTCAACGGGTCATAAGTTGATTCATCGAAAGGGGGTAACGGGTTCGGCGTGGGTGATGACGAAGCTGGAGGTGACATGAATGATAGAGACGACTTGAATGATTGAGCTGACGGGAATGGTAGAGGTGTGTGGAACAAGGTCTTCGAGGTCGAGATTGTGCTCGGATAAGCTCCAGGTATGGGAAGCTTTGGTGTTCTGGGAGTTCGACAGGGGCCACCGGCAGGGGGCGGTACAAGCCAATTGTAAGAGCCCGACATTGTTGTAAACTACACGATAAGCTTATGTCAATTCAAGATGTGGTGATATGGTGAAACTCCAAGAGACGAGGAAGGGGCCATCAGGCAGAGGCACTGCGCAAATCAACCCTGTCAGCTCTTTGTTCTCCGGATCTGGTTCCGTAAGAAAGTCTTCCTACCCGTTTTGAGGTTGAGGTTGGAATGTTGAAGGCTGTGTTCTTTGTTCTCTGGAGGTTGGCTGCCATCTGCGCATCGCATCTAGTTTGGACGATGTTTCGCGCTGATATATTGATATGGCATATCATCAGACCTACTCGATCAACTCATGCAACACTTATCCTGTGCTGGCGAAGACTCTAGCTCCTCATCGGCATCTTCTTCCTCCTCATCTTCATAGTCGTCGCTTCCGTCCCCCATATCTGTATCTCCTTCTTCGTCCTTATCTTCTGCTGGATCTTCCCCTGTAAATAGTCCTTCTCCATATCCCGAATCTTCTATATCGTCTTCCGCCGTTCTATCTTCTTGCGCCTCTACTTCAATGGTATCTTCTTCTTCAATCCTAGCCATTTTCGCTGGCCTGGGTATTGTAGGTATTTCTTTGCCCAGAGCTGACAAAGCTCCATCCGCGTAAATGATTCCTATCGTGACCTGAGGAAATGCAGCATCAGGTTCAATTTCGGGATCGTCCACATCAATTCCAGTGGCTTGATCACGCTTCCTCTTGACCCTCGGACTTTCTGGTGGGAAGAACTTTGTTTTGCTTATTCTGTGGCGTAGACCGACTGATTTGAAATTGTTTAGAGCTCCTTGGCCAAATCTTTCCACGCGATGATTCCAGAAATCGTCGTTGAAAAATTGCTTTATGAACTGGAGGCAGTCAGAGGTAATATCGACCAGATTGTTATTGGGTAGAGCTTACTTTCATAGGTACTGCGTATCTGGTGTCGAAGGGGATGCCATACTTTGCCGCGCTTGCTTTGATCCACCATTCATCGGAATGATGTGCTCCGGGCCATGCACGTGCAGCCATACCGAATGGTAGAGTGGGTAGTTGCACGTTGACTTCCAAAGGCGTTATTATGTTACCTTTGCTTATAGTAGCTTCGCCTTCAAATCCTTCTTCTGCTATCCTGTGATCGTTCACGAATGGAGTAACGAACTCGCTTCGCACGTTGAAGAACCAAGCGTGGCTCATCTCATGCAGGATGACGAGTGCTAAGTGAAATTGCAAACGCAGATGAGCATCCTCGCTTGAGGCTGCTGGGTTGTATTTTGTTGGCTAAACAAGGTCAGCAAACATGTCGTTCGATGCAATTTGATAGACATACATCGTATGCCGTCCCTCCTGTAAGTATGTATCGGTATCTAGACTCGAGTTCAATGGTGCAAGGGTGACTAATTAGCGCAATCAGCACTACTTCCTCAAGCTAGAAGAAAGGTTCCACATCCTTACCTTTCAGGGGTTCCTCTGAATCCCGTCTTATCCTCAATCGAATGTGTAATCGCATACGTACGCTCATGCGAGAGAGGAGCCCACCGGAATTTGATGAAATCGCGTAATTGCGTCGCTTCCCATTTTGTTTCGAGCCTGTCCAGGTGTGTAGATCTGCCTGTATAGCAAATTCGATGGGGAATATTTTCATCGTCCAACATCTTATTCGCCGGACCAGTGTGTAATGGTTGTCCTAAAGCATACCAAAGATCCATGACACTTTCCATCTCCATCACCTTTGTTACTATCCGTAAGGTAGGCTTTAGACATTCGTAATCTCGATCGTCTGTCTCCAAAAAGTTGGTTCTTTGGAAGCATGGATGAATGCCATCGTTATTGCCGATGACCTTTGCCTTGGCATGTCTATTCGTATTTGCTGTCAAGGCTGTCTGTGTATCGACTTTGAATTGAGGCGAGACAGGCAGGCCATCCGATGTTTCCGAGTTGACACAGCCCAATGCCATGAGTTCGTCCGGTGCTAAGAAAGATATCCATTAACATGACCATTGCTGACAAGGTAATGAGTATGAAGAATCAACAACTGACTTATGAAATGCAGGAAGGCATTATCTCCCATCCAAGGCAAAGTATCATCATACTCGGGAGTCATCTCTCCTAACAATGGAATGTAAGCACGAACCCTCAATCCAGGATATGGATTCTTTCCCAAGGCAAATACAGCCGGTGACACTGAGTGACCGTTCAATCGTCTATAAATTTGCTTTGCCGAGGTCGCATCCTTTGGGTCAAGTTGTGTGCCATCTCGAACATACAGATCTGGTTCACGGTCCCACTCTTTACGTAAATTTTCGGGGACATCTTCCGGATCAAAGGTGGAAGGGTCAAATGGAGGCAATTGCAGCGTTACTGTATAACAGTTTGATGAAGTTTCATCGACCTTCATGGGAGAGTCGTTCCGAAAGTCGGCCATCTGATGCGAATACTCCAGAGGGCCTGTTTCGTGGAGGAAACTTCAATGCTGACATAAACTGTAGTGATCCGATAGCAAGACTGGACATCAAGGCCGAGTTGAAGTTTACATGATATGGCATTGTGACTGACATTCCCAGACTGGCTTTTTTTCAACAGCTCTTTGTTCTCCGGATTCGAGGGCCTGAATTATTTCCATAGTTTATCCGCTTCGGGTCGAGAGACAAACCCAGGATCCATGTTCGAAAGGACTAGCACGTTTGCTCACTCTCATCTTATGAACTGCTGAATGTTCCTATCCAATCAACATTAGAGGACTACATTGTGCGAATTTGTGTCGATCGATGATACATATCTCGCCAGACCCATCTGTTCGACTCCTTATACGATTGATATAAGTTGTCCCTCAGTCTCTGTTCCCTCTTCCTATCATTCTTCTCTCCCCTCCCTTGTGTCTTCCAACTTGGTCTTCCTCTCCTGCATCTATATCCTCCCAAACATTCTAAGCTTCTTCCGAGCCCGATGATGAACTAGAACTATCAGACTCTCCATCCGCCGTATTTCTCGATCCAACTATCGCCACTTTCTTCGGCACACCAAAAATCAACGCTTTCATCCTGTTCCCTTTATTCTCTCCCTCAATCTTTTCCTCTGCAAAAGTAAAAGCCTCGTGTCTGTAGACAATCGCTGGTTCCATCAGGTTTGGTAGAAACTCGCCTACATTGTGATCATCGTGCTTGTCTACAGTCGGGCTTTCGGATGAATCAAAGTTATTGCGACTACTGCTGAAGAGCAGCCGGACACCTACCACTGCGAAGTTTGACAGCGGTATCGTCTCATATCTCATTTCTCGGCCTTCCCAGAACTCGTCGCAGAAGAACTGACGGACATACTACATGAGCACCATCAGCATTTTCAAGTTTTCATCAAGTTTGGTGATTATCCTACCTCCATGGAGACCATGTATTCGGTCTCATGTTTCACACCGTCTTTTGCAAAACTCTTCTTGATCAGATGCGTGTAAACATCTCTGGCGGCTCCTGGCCATCTTCCTGCTGATATACCGAAAGGTGATGAAAATATGACTTGGTTGGCCATTAGACAGCGTAGGTTCACGTTCGCGTTTATCATGGCTTCTATTACATGTCCTTCTTCTGCAATTCTTTCATCATTGCAGAAGGCGTCGATTTTGGTATCTATACTTGCAGTGTTGAAATCTGACGTTTAGATACGGTTAGCATGACTCTGTGAAAGTATAACCTATCGCTATGCTACTATCGTATGTGTCTACTCGAGTAGAATTTCAAAAAATGGTTAATACTTACAAAAAGCATGCGCGAGCTCGTGTAAGATGGTGTTCGCGGCCAGTAGTTGTATTCGCAAAAATGCAGACTCGTCTTCGGCTTCTGGATTACAGAGGCTAGCGAGCATCTCTTTGCCATCTGTAAGAAGATATCGCCATTCGTCGTCAAGTTTGATTTTGCATGCTCGGCTTTTGTTCTAATATTAGTAACCAATATTCACCACTCAAATAGTCTTGCGACGACATCGACTTACGAGACACCGTTCGGTCTGAGTCCTGACGTTTTTAATGGACTCGTTATCGCAGAAGCCCCTGAATCGTCGCCGCTCATCCATGTAAAATACATAAATTTCGCCATTTTGATCGTTTCAAGGGCTGTCTCAGCTCTATCCATGTGCGTTGATCTTCCAGTATAATATACCCAAACATCGCGTGGGAACATTTTCGTTCCGGGTTTCTTGTGCAACTTTGAGCCAAGTGCATGTAGCATATCCAGCACACTCGATGTTTCCAGCATCATTGAGACAATCCTTAGAGTCGGTTTGAGGTGTTCGTACTCCCAGTCTGACGTGTTGCGGAACTGGCGTCGTCGCAAAAGGGGATGAATGTTCTTCTCACTGCCAGGAGACACCGACACATTCCTATCTTTGCTCGCCTTTGCCGCTGCCGCATAATCGATCCTAAATTGAGGTGATATAGGCGATGTATCACTCGTATCGATATTGATACAACCCAGATCTAGCAATTTCTTGGGCGTAATAAGTTTGAGGATGTAGCTCCTATCTCCCATCCAAGGTTTATTGTAATCGTATTCGGGCGTCAATCGGTTCGACGCGTACCTGCGCTGCTTGAGCACTGGGTAGGCATGCTTGCCCAATTTGAAAACCGAGGGAGAAACTTGTATAGGTACGAGTCGCCTACAATACTCACGAGCAGTAGTGGCGGTTGATGGATCGGGCCAAGGTTGGCCGAACACTACGAGATCGGGATCTTGTGTCCAATCGTCAAAGGTCTTTTTGGGTATGGTTCTGGGATCGAAAGTAGAGGCTTTGAATCGACTGGTGTTGTACGCTGGTGGGCTGTATTGACCAACTGGAGGAGTAGAGGATGACATCCTGTTCAAGTCGTAACAAATGACTTGATTGCAGGAAATGTTGGAAGCCGAGGCAATGAGGCGAACTCAGACCACAGTGGATAGAACATGGCTTCCTGCTCGAAGCTCCTGCCGGCAATATTTTGTTCTACAGATCGGAGTGTCCAAACAAAGGAACTGCTTGTCATGTCCGTTTCGAGATTGAGGACTCGAAGCTACGAGATCTTTGTTCGCTGCGTTCGGCCCATCTCGTCCTACTACATCCAGACAACCAATAAAACAAGGATGTTGAACATCGACGTGAAAGAAGGGAAATACGAAAGAGGGTGTGGAAACTCACCGGTTGTCCTCCTTCATGCATATTTCAACATAGCGGTTTATCTTCCACATATTGCGATGCATGCACAATTCCCCGCACAAAAAGCAAGCGTCTCAGCGGAAGCTTCGGAGCCTCAACCTCAACCAAAATTCAGCAAAGATGTCTTTGCCTTCTTGGTGGTCAATCACAACCAACAAAATGGCAAAAGGAAGGTGCTCTCCATCGGGGAATCGAACCCCGGTCTCCCGCGCTTGACAAGAGGAAACTCTCATGACAAGCGGAAATCATGACCACTAGACCAATGAAGATGAGCCAGCTTTGCTGGTATTGGTGTATGCAGCATTTTTCGACAACACTGTATATGTCTTTTGCCACATTGTCAACGTGGACGAGGTCTGCGCAATGTGTGGACACGTTTGAGTGACAATCGTGTCGTCGCATGTCCATCTAGAGAAGCAGACTGCTTGGACTAAGCAATCGTGAATCCTTTCGTGAAGCTGTGAGAGTCTCAATACCGGGTCTGATGGTCAAATCGATGGAGAATGTGTCGCCGCTTGTTGGTTTCAGCGACGTGGCAGGCCTGGAATGCGACGAATGCGGACTGGAAAACCCAGGAGATGAAGATCCTGCTCAGTCATCTGGCCGCGCCGAAAGCAGAAGTCCTTCTGTGTTGTGCATATTGCATGTATTTTGAAGAGACAAGAAAAGGTTGGACATGGTTGTCAGAGATGAGAAGCAAAGGGATGTCCAGGCAAGCTGGAAACGGAGGGATTTCAAATCTTGCCAAGTTCCTTTGGCGAAACTGGTCACCCTGTTCTGAACTAGATCCACCTCTCAACTACGACGACATGATCGAAGTCCTACTTTGTCGAGAAACAATAAGAGCTAGATCCGTTTTCTTCTGCATGCCGCTTGAATTAAAGGCATGGTACACGTGTTGGTGTAGATAGCACTCAGAACACAAGAGGTCAGAACACTGTGCTAGTAACACGTGTGTTTCAGCTGGGAATGTTCCTCGTAGTCGACAAACTCTCCAACATATCTGGTGAGCACTGTGACGGGCTTGAATACTCTACAGCACAGCCTTGCACGTGTCTCTTGCCTAACAAGCTCCCAATTCCGCCATCCAAGTCGATGCCACTCACTCTGCCATCGCTCGTCCTAAATCCAGGATTATGTAATATCATATAGATCTTGACAGAGCAAAAATGACATATCGGCGCTTTGGCTGAGTGGTTATAGCGATAGACTAGAAATCTATTTCCTTCGGGAGCAAGAGTTCGAATCTCTTAGGCGTCGTGCACAGTCTCTTTTTGGTCGTTTTCCGCATGGTAAAGTCTTGCCTTTTTGCTTGCAGTAGCGTGGAGAAAAGGGATGGGCTGTGAAGCGTTAGATTGTAGAAAAATAAGTGGCTGATGCATAATTTTGTGTCAATCGTTTCGTGCGAGGCTTAGCAAACAGCAATAAATGATCGATCTCGAGGAACAAGAGCATTGAGGAACAATCTGTTAGGCACATCTTTCTGCGATCTCGAAACAACCGTCGTCCACGGGAGGTTTCCAAGCAGTTAAGAGCAACTGTGCAGAAAGTGCTCCGGCTGCACGAGATATAGAAGTCGATCGCTGTTGGCTTTATGAAAGTTATGTTGAATGTTCTGTTTGTGCACAAGCATCCACCTTAATCACAGTACGGAGGAACTTAATTCGTTCGAACAAGAGATAGACATTTTGAATATAAATGACAAAAGAAAGACACTTTCCAGGTCCTGTAAGATAGAGTATGGAGTGTCGTTTTGATTCGTATGTATTGCGCAGAGTCCCAAATCAGACGTCCGCATTCGCGTTGATCGTCTTCTTGTCTTTGGCGTCTATGACCGACTTGGATCGCTGCTCTTTGCCAATCGGTGTTCGCCTCTGCTGCTATAGTGAGGGCGGAGCGTTCGGACGATGTGAGGGCATTGTCGATGGTGGAGACGTGTAGCTCGGCGTATTTTGGCAAGAGTGTGTTAGTGAAGTCGATTCGCTTGACGACGGTGCCTTTAACTGGCGTCGAGAGAACGTCTACGTCTACCGAAAAGAAGACGTTGTTGCTGTATGTTGACGAATTCTGGAAGGACACTCGTCAATGAATAGGACTGCGATGACAAGTTGCAACTAGTTCTAGAATGCAGTTGCCTTGAATGCCCGACTGCTGCCTCCGTGATGTGTTTCCCACTGCCAGTTGTGCAACAATGTAGAAGGTCCCCAAATCGTACGGAAGCTACTTTCGAAGTGCGCATTCTGTGTGAATCCCAAGTCCTTTTTACAGGTACTTTACCAGAGGTGACTCTTTAGAATTGATATCTGCCCGGAGAATGTCGACATCTCCTACTTACCTCAAGTCGCTGGAGTTGATGCAACGATGCATAGCTAAAAAGCAAAGAAATCGACGGTAACCTTCTGCTTAGATACTATTCATGGTCCCGGGTAATATAGCCATGACGCCGCCGGCATAGGATGAGGCTCCGGATTCATGAACGATAGGAAAGGCTTCAGCCAACACTACCATCCGAATGGACAAGACAACGCCGTCTCTTCACAGCAGCTCGTGAGAAACGGCGCAAGACGTGAAAGAGTCAAGATGCAGGGCATGTCGTTGCTGCTGATGTCAATGCCAAGTCTGTAAACAAGGTTCCTATCAGGGGTCAGTGCCACATGTTTCAGGATGCTTATCTCAGATTACAAAGCTCGTCAAGGCAACTCGACATCTCAAGGAGACGAAGGGGCTTGAAGATGCTTCAACAAACAAAGAGCGAGCCTTGAAGTTCATGATGACTTTGCAAGACTTCGAACGCTCGGGACTGCAATCGCATGTCACTCGCCGGAAGATCAAGTCGTTCGTCAGCCGGCATGCTGCCAGAGAGTCGTCACAATGGGCTGTGAGCGATCAGGATTCCCCTGAACGACAGGCTTGTCTGGCCAAGTAGGCAACTTATTAACCGCTGATGCTCCCGACTTTCCTCAGTAGCGAATCTCTTTGAACGAGACCATGACACTGGTCGCTCCTGCTACACCTGAGTAGGTCGGAAGCGGTCCGCCCTTTGCGCAGGTACGCGCCAGGTACCGATGTCGCTCAAAAACCGATGAGCTTGGCTCCAGAGCGGTGGACGAGGTAGTCCAAGTCAACCATGCGTGCCCTTGGAAGCCATCGGCACTCCCTTCGACCGAGTCAACGATCAGTCCTCATGACCTGCATCAACTTCGAGTCCATTCAAAGTCGCTTCTGAATATTGCAACAACATCATCGATTGACGTCGTAAAGACGAGAAGAGTTCAAGAGTCGGAGACACATCGGTCAACAACTCAGCCGTACTGAACCGCCGCTCGAGATGCGACGCGCACCATCTGTGCGGTCGTGCTCCGGCAAGAGCAACAGAGCCGTCGAGACTCGATGCACATGTTTCGCCTCTTTGCAATGCGCTGCACTATTCATGCCGTTCATGGAAGTCGAGTTTCCGAAGATGGGTGCAAGCATGTGTTGGCTGCGATCTCGGGTGGCTCGGCCATGCTACCTCCTATCACCGCAATACAAGCCAAAGTTTGGCCGCGGTGGATGCACTTTACACAAGGAGAGGGACTCAACTTCCTCCTTTTGACAACTTCTCCAGCGATGTTGATCCTAGGAAATTAGGCAGCGCGTTGATAACCCGTATTGCCCGCCGACGAGTTAACTCCTAGCTGCAGTTTAGTGTTAAGCTTGAAGCTTCACGCGCCCCTCACAATCTTGGAAGTCGTTTGAAGCTGCTACGTAACACCTATTTGCCTGCTTGAAATCCTGGAGGAGCTTCTCATACGGCGTGCGACAGGTAGGTATGACACGGGTGGCACTTTGGCAGGTCTGAGCTGTTGTGTCTCCGAGGACTTCGGCCATTCTCGTATTGAGAGGCAATACATCAAACAACTCTATGGTAGCCGAGTCCTGCTCCCCGACGCCTGCCAGGGCTCGATTCAACAGACATGTTTGTCGCCTCTTCCACGTCTGAGCCCTGATGGAATATGAAGGTCCATCTTGCCTTTCATCAATCCACCCAACAATCTGATTGAATAAATTAATATCCTAGCCAAACACGTGAGGCGCAATTAACATTACGGTTCCGATGCTTAGCTACAGCCAGCCGCACAGCCAACCGGTTCGGCAAGAAAATTTGGCGGTCAATGGCTTTTCCAGGGTCCCCACATCTCGGTCAAACACCATCGTGAATACCATCGCCCTGCTAGAATTTGTCCCTTATGCAGCAGCAACAACACGACTTATATTGATATGCTTACCCAGTTGATGTGGAGAACCAATTCAGATGATCCGCCTTCCTTTCACTAGTGAAGAACAAGACCCCATACCCCAGCCATTCTGATGTGTCAACGCCGGGGACGACTTTGCCTTGAAAGGTAAAGGACATGAATCGTTCTCAAATGACGAACGCCAAGATATCCAATGGAAGAATTTCAAACCACGCCGCCGTCACGCGATGCCTTCCGACGTGCTTGATCCACAGAATGCTTGTCTCATTCGGTCTTGTATTGGTCAAGCACTTCTCAACGTATGTGATGATTGGCCGTTCTCCATCGCATCCTCCCCGCTTGGCGATCCACACTGTCAGTTACTAGTTGGATAACGACGTCGTCGTATTGTCGCATAGGCGAAAAAAAGGTCCTACCTTGCCATCCGCCGCATAAGAACTCCGTGGCACCCCGTCTCGACCAATCTTCCTTTCTTCCTTTGCTTACCAGCTCTACCTCTATTACAACTACCCTCGAGAGTATCTTGGAAATAATCAACAAAGAACTCATCTCAACAACATCCAAGCCTCGTCCACTGTTGCTACGTGGTGACACGCTTCATCCTCGCATCTGTACGACTCACACACTACGACTCATACCCAAGCAACTCTGAGAATCATCTCCCGAGCAACTCGAACAACATTTTTCCTCGCAACATCGCCATTGACTCGAAATTTCGAACTCCCCAGCGACGACTTACTCACCTTCAAGCTTAAAACATATCCCTTGCGCCATCACATCTCGAAGTGAAACCCCTACGCAGCGACTGCCCGTGCATTGCTAGCAATTAACTTCAAAGAATATTTGAGTGCCTAAGCGACTTTGTACGACAAGACCGACACACCCTCGCAACTCTACCCCAGCAGCACTTGTAACACACCCAAGCAACAATCTTCGTAACGAATATGGATTACCTCAAACGTACCTTCATGGGCAAGGACGAGAGAGACTTCCACCATGCCGTCGTCCCGCTTCCTTCCGAACGTCGCCAATCAAATCAAATAAAGGCTGAAGATAACCAAACTGATGTCAAGTCTGATGATTCCACAAGCTCCCTTGGTGAGAAGTCATCGCAGAGCCAAACATTAGGAAAATCAGCAACCACTCTCGAGTCACTAAGAGCTGAGGTTGACTCCGATGTCGCTGTGGAAGGACACAACACTGCTTACGATCGTACGTATAATCTTGGTGTTGGGGAATCTACAGCGCTTTTGGCGTTCTGGGCGATGCTTTTCTCCACGCTTCCCACGAATGTCAGATTTGCTAACACTTGGCAGGCAAATCAAAAGTCATCAACAAGGCTATTCAAGATATGGGCATGGGCTCATACCAGTGGAAGCTCTTTACACTCTGTGGTTTTGGTTGGATGGCCGACAACCTCTGGCTTCAAGGCGTTGCCTTAACTCTCGACCCCATTGCCGCTGAATTCGGCGTCGACAGCAACCGTGTACGCTACACTACCCTTGCTCTCTTCACAGGTCTCTGCATTGGTGCTAGTTTCTGGGGTATCATCTCGGACATTATCGGCCGTCGTTACGCCTTCAACATGACACTCTTCCTTGCTGGTTCTTTCGGTCTCGCAGCTGGTGGTGCTAACAGCTGGATTGCTGTTTGTGCTCTCTACGCCTGTATTGGACTCGGTGTAGGTGGTAACCTTCCTGTCGACGGTGCCTTGTTTCTCGAGTTTCTTCCCGGCGAGTCCAACTACCTTCTCACCCTCCTCTCTATCTGGTGGCCCGTTGGTCAACTCATCTCCTCTCTTCTGGCGTGGGCTTACATCCCCAACTTCTCTTGCGCCGCTGATGCTGCAGTCTGCACCAAGGCAGACAATTGGGGCTGGCGTTATTTCATCCTGACTCTGGGCGCCATCACCTTCCTGATGTTCATCTTCAGATTCTTCCTCTTCGATCTCTTCGAGTCGCCCAAGTTCTTGCTCTCTCGAGGTCGTCAGGCTGAAGCTGTTCGTGTTGTTCAGGGAATTGCTGCTGCCAACAAGACTACCACCTGGTTGACCGAGGACATCCTGAACCAGATTGGCGGTGACCCTGATGTGACTGAGGACCATAAGCTTAGTACTCTGGATATCGTCAAGCGTGCCGCTGGCAAGTTCTCTACTCAGCGTATCGGTCCTCTTTTCCACGGCTGGAAGCTTGCCTCCACCACCGTCCTCATCTGGTTCGCCTGGACTACCATTGGTATGGGATACCCTCTGTTCAACGCTTTCCTGCCTCAGTACCTTGCCAACAACGGCGGCGGTGGTTCCAACTCTGTCTCGACTACCTACCGTAACTACGCAATCACCTCGATCGTCGGCGTTCCTGGATCTTTCCTTGGCTGCTACACCGTCAACCTCAAGTACATTGGTCGTAAAGGCACCATGGCGGGTGCGACGGCCATCTCTGGCATGTTCTTGTTCCTCTTTACTACAAGCACCAACTCCGGTACTCAACTCGCTTTCTCATCCCTCGAGGCCTTTTTCCAAAACATCATGTATGGTGTATTGTACGCCTACACAGTAAGTTCCGCCCAGTCGAACAAGCACTTGAGAGTCATAGACTAACACAACACAGCCCGAGGTCTTCCCCGCCCCCAACCGTGGCACAGGTACTGGTATCTCGAGTTTCTTCAACCGTCTCGCTGGTCTCTGCGCCCCCATCGTGGCAGTCAATGCAGCCAGTGCCAACCCCAACGCTCCCATTTACGCATCAGGTGGTCTCTTCTTTGCGGCATTTGTCGCAATTTGCTTGCTCCCAATTGAGACGAGAGGCAAGCAGACGCTGTAAAAAGTCTGGGTTCCATTAGTTGTCGGAACGAGTTCCATGGCAACCCTTTCACGAAGGCCCTGGTGGCCAATCATGGCATATATACCCCCCCATTGCTATTAAACAAATTCAAGTTACATTTTTAAGCACAAAATTCATGTCGGCCAATCCGTTTCACGAATGCGTTGTTGATTGCTGCTCTTGATTGAGTAGGAGCGAAGCATTAGAAGGATAGCGGACTTCTTTCCGCCGTGTGCCTTCCTCAACCCCACCACCTCGCGGGGCATTCGTCGACATGTGAAGATTGTCTGTTTTTCAGATCATGGAAGCAATCAAGTATCTGGTGAAGGATGCGAATCACCTCCTTAATTAGCATCCTCTCAGATACGTGTATCACGCCGTCTCTGCTTCTTGTGAAGATGCAACTCCTTAAAAATCGCCTACCTCCTCCCTCATAACGTTGCCAACCGCTTCATCATCACTTCTTCTTCCATTGGACCCACTTCATTGAGTCTGCTGCACTGGATCTACTTCATTGGACTTCTTTCATCCACTCAACTTCCCTCATTAAACAACTGCGCCCCTTCACTAATTCTTGAATCTTGAATCTTCTTCAATCGCGCTTCTTCATTTATCCTCCCCCAATTCCTCCGACTCAACCTCCTTCATCATTACAACTTCTTCATCAACAAACCTCGTTCCTCGTTACAACTTCTTCTTTCATCACAACAAACTCGCCCAACATCACAAGCCTCATCACGAACAAGATCTTCACCATGATGGACGCACCATGGTGGAAGGACGCTGTCGTCTACCAAATCTACCCTGCCAGTTTCAAGGACAGCAACAATGATGGCTTGGGCGATATCCAAGGCATCATCTCCAAGCTCGACTATCTCCAAGCTCTCGGAGTCAACACCATGTGGGTGTGCCCGATGTATGCTTCACCTCAGATCGACATGGGCTACGACATCAGCGACTACAAGGATGTGTATCCTCCTTACGGCACCGTTGCCGACATGGAAGATCTCCTCCATCAAGCCCACTCTCGCGGCATGAAGGTCCTCTTGGACCTGGTCATCAATCACACAAGTGATCAACATGCTTGGTTCAAGGAGTCCAGATCCAGCAAGACCGATCCCAAGCGTGACTGGTACATCTGGAAGCCTGCAAAGATCGACAAGCACGGCAATCGTCAAGCACCCAACAACTGGCGTGCAAACTTCGGTGGTAGCGTCTGGGAGTGGGATGAGCTCACTCAAGAGTACTACCTTCATCTCTTCGCCACCGAACAACCCGACCTCAACTGGGAAAACGACGCCACTAGACAAGCCGTCTACAAGGACGCAATGATCTTTTGGCTCGATAAAGGTGTTGATGGCTTCAGAATCGACACGGTCAATATGTACAGCAAGCCTTCTCACTATCCGGATGCTGAGATCACAGACTCGGATGCCTTCTTGCAAGAAGCTGCCCTAGTCTACGTGAACGGTCCGCGCATGGACGAGTATCTTATGGAGATGAACGAGATCTTGAAACGCTACAACGCCGTCAGCATCGGAGAGTGCCCGCAGACACCTGACATGGAGAGAGTGCGAAGATATGTCAGTGCGCAGGAGAAGCAACTGGACATGGTAAGTCTATCATCCTAGACCCCTTTTTTTCGGATCCTCACGAGTGCCACAGGTCTTCCAATTCGACATCAGCGATGTCGGCATTGACAAAGTCCACAAGTTCCGAAGCAAACCCCACAACCACAAGCTCACCGACATGAAGTCTGCCATCGCCCGCACTCAGAGTCTCATCTCACCCACCTCGGACAGCTGGACAACCGCTTTCATGGAGAACCATGACCAAGGACGCAGTATCTCTCGCTTCGGCAACGACACCACTCCTGAACTCTCTATCCGATCTGGTAAGATGTTGGCTTTGTTCAACACATGCCTCAGTGGCACACTGTTCATCTACCAAGGACAAGAGCTGGGCTGCGTCAACTTGCCCATGAGCTACCCCATCGAAGACTATCAGGATCTGGACAGTCTGAACTACTACAACTTGGTCAAGGAGCGCAGCCATGGCGACAAGGAGCAGCTGGCCAAGGCCATGTCGGCCATACAGTACTTGGCTCGCGATCACGCCAGAACTCCCATGCAGTGGGAGCCTACCCTGCCCCACGGTGGCTTCACCGGAGAGGGAGTCAAGCCTTGGATGAAGCTCAATCCTTTCACCACGACCATCAACGCCGAGCAGCAGATTGATGATCCTCACTCAGTCATGAGTTTCTGGAAGAAGATATTGCAGCTGCGCCAGAAGCACAAGGAGTTGTTCGTGCATGGAGTGTTCGAGCTCGTCGATGTGGACAACGAGAACGTCTTCTCCTTCCTCAAGCACTCGAAGAACGAGAAGGCACTGGTTGTCTGCAACTTCTCGGATGGCGAGAGCAAGCTTCCATTCTTCGGCTCTGGAGACTTGTTGATAAGCAATGTCGATGACTCAAAGGAAGACACGCTGGAGGCTTGGGAAGGTCGCGTCTACCTTTTCAATTAAGGCATGGTCGTTGACCTTTGACCTGGGAGAAACAACTTGACTTTTGCATTTGGCAGATTGCATTTTGCGACAATTGCGGCCTCTTTTGGTCGCAGACTTCTTGCACTCTGGAAGCGATATTGAACTATTCTCTGGCAGAATAGATTGAGGGCTATTTTGAGCCATGTTTGACAACTCCACTCCATACTTTTGAATTGAAAATAATCTCTGCTCTTGCATTCGTTCCGCTTACTCTTCTTCTCCTCCTCACTGTTTTTCATTCGATCCTAGCTCTGGCTTTCATATTGTAGCATCAGCTATTTGAGATGCTGATGGCCACTTAATAGCCTTCAAGCCCAGAGAGATTGATCATTTGCCCCCGGCTCAGCTACTCGGTCGTTACGTCGTTTGAAAAACGAAACATCAGGAATAGCTACGATGAAAAGCGCGACGCGGCAGTGTGACACATCCGGACTTCGGCATGACCGCGAGTGCCTGTCACAAGACGTCACAAAGTCGGCTCAGACACGCGCTTGTTGTAAGGAACCAAAGAAACAGAGCAAGAACGAACTAAAAATCCGAACGAAGCGTTTTCGCGGGATCCAAATGCTCTTTCCGAGTCCGTGTCAGAAGGACTGCCGATCTCTGATGTTCTGAATTGAGCAACAAGCAAGAGCGCTCATGAACTGGCAGCAAGAACGACTGGTTCTTCAAGTCGAATGTATAGATTTCTACAATATGGCAGTAATCAAGTCGTCGAAAGCCTCAGCCGGATTAGCAATCGTCAAGAACACATATTCGTTCGGTGGGAACTTGGCAGTAGCGAACTGGCATACTGACAGTGCCAAGTGAGCCGTATATTGCCGGAGTCAATTTGGTAATGGCAATAATCTCCGAACGATGCTTGATGCTTGATGGTGAGGCAGGTGTCACAGAGCCGCTGTCGACGAATCTGTGATGTCGAGGCGACTGAAGAGGTTTGGAAAGCCCGAGCGAAAGTAGCGATGCTAGATTGATGTATTTGTTGCCCTTTTGTCAGCGCCATCGATAGCTGTGGTCATATCTCGATGAGTCATTTGCGATCAAGATCACATCGACATCGCGTTCTTCGCAAGATAGCATGCTGTAGATGGCATTGAGAGGCTTGCAGCAGAGAGTTGCTGATTCGTGTTTCCTCGAAACAGTATTGTTTTGCCACATCTGAGACCGAAGATTAATTGCCTCTTACTAGATCTCCGCAGATGTGATTCTCCAGCGAGGTGATGCTGTTCTCAAAGGGATCCTCGACTCCGTATTTCTCCAGGTCATCCCTCGTTGTTGTGAGTATTCTGTGAGGGAAAGCCGTCCATTCGTTGTAGGGTGCTACCCGATTTTTCTTGTCTCGTACTTCTCGTTCAATGAGCACCCATAGGATATCGTCCAATTCTGCCAAAGTATGTCCGGTAGATTGCTCTTCGTCCTCGTCTTCGTCGGGTTCGTTGACTTCTTCGAAATATCTGACCAGTGCCACCGCGACATTCATAGCATCCTGACTTGCTGCATGACGGCCAACCAGACGCCGCAGATCAGGCAGCAGTTGCACAATGAGTGGTGTACAGTTGGCTGGTCTAACACCATGATACCCGAACTCCCTTTTTCTCATAATCGTAGTCCTGTAGCGAATGTCCATCATCAACTCGCTATAGAGACAACGAGCTTCGCGCGAATAGAGACGTGGCAAGTTTCGTTGCTCCAAGATGGACTCGAGCTCCAGAATGCTCTCCGGAAACCAACCGTTTAGACCATACGACGAGAGGCGATAGCTCGTCTGCGTCAGGTCCTCGAGTGTCGATTCGACCCAATCGTTATCGCGAGAACGTTGCCACGACCTTCGATGACTAACAGAAGTACATGACATACGCGACCACTCTCTCTCTTTCTCCGCAAGCGTAGCCTAATATGGTTAGCTTAAGTAAGGACTAGAGAGGTTCTATCACAAACCGAACGCGGAGGCATTGGATCCATGACTAGGCGCCGGATCAGCCACCACAGTGCATCGTCAAGCTCTCCATAATGTTCTTCGCTTTCGCCGTTCCTGCAATCCTCGTTATAGTCTCCCAAGCTACCGTAGGCAGTGTCGGAGACGCGGAGCATGAGCAAGAATGCATGGAACAAGCCATAACGTCCCTCCATGTAACTTATATCAAGGATGGTGGGGATATACCTGACGGCGTTGACGGCGTAATCCTCAGGCCCGAATGAATGCTTGCGCCTTTTCCCGTTTGAGCCATTGAACTTGGCGATGTCTTTGTCAATGTCTCGGATTGTTTGGCGATAGAGTAACTTCATCTCGGGTGGAGGCGAGACTGCTCGCGCGCCCTCTTCTGGCATTCGTGGGATTTCCTCAACGATCGCAGCACGACCGAGCGCCGATCTCATGTGTTCAATACATCGAGAGAACCAACCGTGAAGGCCAAACCTGAGCAGGAAGTTTCTTCGTTCCTCGAGTTTTGTAAGGATAGAAGACATCCAATGAGTATCATTGTCACGTTCCCTTTGAAGCTTGATGAGCAAAAGCATGTCCACGTCCAGTTCCATGAATGGTACAGCACTACCACCACGTCCAGGATTCTGGTAAGACAAAGCTGGCGAGAAGGCATGCTCAGCGATCTTTGTCAGCAGATCCCATGCAAGTCCGAGGTGTCCTTCCATGCTACTGATCTCGCGGACATGGGGGAGATATGCGATTGCGGTCCTAGCATAGTCGTCCGTGTCCGTCGTGCTATGAGGCTTGCTCGTCGCCACATTCAGCTCTTGAATGGATGATCTAAGTGCCTTGGCAGTGTCTTCGTAGATTTGGTATACTGACAATGGAGGTTCAGGCTGTTCGACGCGTGCTTTCTTCATGCGATCCTGTGATCCCGCGTCCTTGGTTGCATCATCGTCACTCTTGCGCTTTTGTGTCTCCATCTCTCGAGCCCGGCTACCGGCGCCAGGTCATTCCCCGCAAGACTTTGCCTGACTGGAAGGAAAGATGAACTACCGTCGCGTACTTGACGCGAAGAAGGAACTCGAGAAGCTTGGGCCACAACCCGATGACGTTCTTGATGCCTTTGACATTTCGAGCATTCGCTTCATCTGCATTATTGACTTTCGAAAGTTTGATTCTCTACTTCCTTCTCTACACATACAAAGTTACTATTTGGATCGGGAATCACCAATTGAACTCACTGGACAAACCTTGCTTCGAAATAAACGAAACACCAATCTACTCCAGGCTAACTTAGCTACTAAATACACCATCACCATGGACGACTGGCAAGACGCAGCATTCTCCTCCCGACACATGCACAATCGTGTAAACCGGAATGGCGGGAGAGGTGGTGGTAAAAGCAAAAGAAACACCTTCGATGTCCGCAAAACTTTCGGCAGCTACGAATGCAAATGCCCAGCATGGCATAGAATCACTAGCGAACGCGGCTCATCAGATCAACACGCTGTACTGGAGTTATACAGATTGACAGAGGATGGTCAAGGTGTAGTCGGAGAGCTTTCATTACCTGGTGTTTTGCAGGCTGCAGTGATCTTGGCTGCGAGTAGGAAGAGTCTACAGGGGATACTATCGGAATTGGAACCTGTCAAATCGCCGCAAGAAGACGAGAAGCCGTCGGAATCAGCAGATACCACAGACGACACCGGCGACTTGAATCAAGACGAGGATAGCGATGAGGAAGAGTCAGAACAAGAAGAAGAACCAGAACCCGATCGCTTCGAAACCTTTGAGAAGAATAGTTTCCGCGAGCCTAAATTCTGGCTGCAATGGAACGGTATGCTCTCGCCAACATCAACAGAATCAGAGAAAGCAGAATCGGGACTCGGCTACATCATCTTTCCGAGCAATGATTGTAAGAAATTCAAGGGGACACTGAATTGTGCTTCACTAGAGTGGAAGGATGTCGCTCTTTCTGGTTACAAGATTGCTCCAAGATCAGAATCGGATATACCGGTCGCCTGGGGTCCGGATGGCGTCTCAGTATGAAGATATCATACAGCGTCGTGGCTGGCTTAGGATCTGATGAGTAGTCAGCCGCTGCCTCTTGCTTCAATATTGCTTTGACGACGGGTACGAGAACAGCATTGAATGCCTGAATTACCACCTTACTGATCCAATCGTAATTCTACCAAAACCATTGACTACGAAGAATCAATATGTGTTTCGCTGGTGCCTCGAGCGAAGGATTCGGCTTACCCCTCCCCCCTCCGAGTTGTTCTGAGCCGCCTTGTATATCTTGAGCACTACTTCGCCTTCGATTTTCCTTTCGCTTTGCTATTACGAGTCCACTCACTATTTGGTATGAGATATTCGGAACTCCGATTTCACTCAACCATGTGGGCTTTACTCAGCTTCTTGTTCTTTTTGAGTGCGCAAGCACGCCTTTGGGCAGAAGAGCATGGAGAGCAAAGCCTTTTCAGTGCTCCGATCAATGTCGAAACATCCAAAGATGTTTTACTGACAGTCAGTATCCGAAGCCCAGCCTAGCCAGTTCCAGTGTTCACACAAGACCCTGAACTGACGCTTGACAAGTTCGACGACATACCAATCTACCCCAACTCAACAACACCCCTCCACACCCACAACCTCCTAGATTTCAAAAACTTCCAACTCATCAACGTGACCTCGGCCGCCGCAGAAGGCTCAATCAGTCACAAAGACAAGAATTGCGCAACCTCACCCCCAAACGCCCTTCGCAATATCCATCAAACATACAAAACAGTTTCATCCTTTCGCTCCAATGAAACTTTTTGCACCGTCAATAATATATCAACCTACTTCGATCTTCAATCTTTGTATATCAAAACCTTTGGCTTCACGTCTAGAGGTACTGTGATTGATATCCTTGCTGCTGAAGTGGATGATCGGACTGTTGTGAGGATGCATAGTTTGTCTGTTGTTTATGTCAGGGATACTTGGTTCCAGGAACCGATATATCTTAGCTTTGGGTGGAAGTGGGCTCCGAGGTGGGGGAAGGGGGTTAATTATGTGGAGGTTTCTGCTAGTACGAGGGAGGGAGAGGCGGTGGGGTTTGCCATTGATGATTTGAGGGTTGGCGTGTATGATGTTGGGTATGAAGAAGAGCAGAGGATGCTGGAGCAGGAGATGGGACAAGTCGACGCAGGGCCACCGACTCAGTTCACAATGTACATTTGAAGATACGAACGCGGTCTGGCGAGAATTGTGTCTTTTGAATTCTAGAACAAAGTCGGTCAACGCAACAGAAAAGCAACGCTAGACATGATATACAAGCAAACACAGTAGCAGCGAAATTGAAAAACACCTCCCTGCTTTTTCTTTCCATTGTTTTCATCATCTTCAAGCTTCTGCCTTGAATATGCCATCGTGACTCTTGCGGTGCTTCTTCTTGATCTTTTGCTCGGCAGGCGTGTCGTCGTTCCAGAAGGCGTTGATGGTGGCTTCGGGCAAAGGTGGTTCAGCCATCTAAGCATCACCACCGACGCTCTTGCGGCCCTTCTTCTTCTCCTTCTTGTCCTTCTTTGCGCTGGCTGGGGGCTCGGCGGGGGTGGAAGCGGGAGGGGCGGCCTCTTCCTCCTTAGCCTTGCGACCGCGCTTCTTCTTGGGCTCTTCGGCGACGGTCTCGGCATCGGCCTTGCTCTTGCGCTTGTTGGCGCCGTTGACGGCGGTGAAGGCGCCCTTCTTGACGGGGCTGGAGGCTGGGAGTGGAGGGGATGATGCTGGAGGAGCGGCCTTCTCGACCTTCTTGCGACCACCCTTCATGGCGGACTTGGGAGTCTTGACTGGGGGAGGAGTGGGTTCCTTTGGTGGTGCCTCTTCCTCGTCTGAGCTGTCGTCGTCTGAGTCGTCCGAGTCTGCGCCAGCGGTAGCAGCTGCGGCGGGCTCATCGGCTTCGACATCGTCATCGTCTGCCTCGGGGCTTTCTGCAGCAACTGGTGCACCGTTGGCCTTGAAGTCTGCAAGCTCCTTGTTGTAGACTTCGCGCGAGGCCTGGTATGCGTCTTTGTATTTCTGGTCGTGGTGTCAGTGGTTGCGCGTTTACATGCGACTCGGGAGAACATACTTGCTTGACCTCCTCGGGAAGCTGATGCCATCTCTTGGTACCCTCTGACGAGATCTCGCCTCTCTTCTGCTCGGGACCAAGCTCGGTGTGGATCTTCTCACGGTTCTCGCCCAGCCACAACAGGTAGGCTGTCAAGGGGCGCTTGGGCTGGTTGGGGTCTCTAGGCTCGGCCTTCTTTCTCTGCTTCTTCTCTGGTGCTGCGGGAGGGCCACCACCAACAGTGACGAGTTCGCCGGATTGGATGAATGCGCCGAGGTCCATTTGGCTAGGGTCGAGGTCGACATTGCCGCCGAGGACAGCATTGGAGTGGTCAATGTATGCGCTAGTGGCATTCTTGAGGGCGTTTTGGAGAGTGATCCATGATGTGACGAGCTGTTGTCGCTGTCAGTTCGAGTCCTTGTTTTGTTTGGTCGCGACGCGCTTCGAATCGTCCGAAGACGCGTCTGTCTCAGTATGACACAATTGCGCCCAACATGCGACAAGTTCGGAATTGAGATGAACCGAGTCGCAAAGATGGGCGCATTGGAACTGCGACGTGACAGGGACAAAAAACATACCGCGTCACGAGTGCGAACGAACTCTGCTTTATCGATGGTGATTTGCTGGAGGTCAACCTCGGGCTTGGGCGCGACTTCGGGCTTGACAGATTTGGCGCGAGGCATGGTCGCGTTGATGTGTAGAATAATGTGGATGAATAAAAAAAAAGTTGGAAACCAAAAGTTGGGAGGGGGAAAAGAAGGAGGAAGAGTGGGAGGCTGGGATGGGATAGCGCGCGAACGAAAGACGATCAAGCGTGATTTTGCTTGGGGATTAACCGTTCATTCACCAGCATTGACCAACATTTGCTTAAACCCTGTGCCCTTCCAACCTTTTCCCACCCCTGTCCATTCTGACACTCTGTCACCCTGTTCATCTGAAAAAAACAAATGGTATCATTGAAACTTCGCCCTGAACGCCCATCGTTCTTCCAATATCTCACAAGTAATCGTAGAGATCGAGTCCCTCTTGAGACACTCCCTTTATACGTACTGAGGAGGTCCCTGTGGTGCTTTGTACTGCTGTGGAGGTGCTCCGTACGGCTGCATCGGAATCTGTTGAGATGACTGAGGGTTGTTGGCACTGTTGGGATCGTTCATCATTTGTTGTACGTCTGGTCGATGCCTAGAATTTATCAGTATCCAGTTTGTCGTTGGGTTGAGACAACATACATGACGTCTTGGTAAAAGTGACAGATGTGGCAACCAACTTCGTGATGTGGCTTTAGGGAGAATGGTATGAGAGGCTGTCAGGACGCGTTAGTACTGAAAGAAACCATGAACGTGCTCGATAAATACTTACGACAAAGCAGAAGGTGAACCACTCCCATCTCTTGTAAACTTTGGCTGTGAAGTTGCCGCAGTTCTGAGTAATGATTAGTTTGGATTCGTGTTTATTGTGGTGACCCTGCCACATACCTGGCATTGCGCTGTGATGTTCTCATGCCCGGCAAGCAGTGAGTTGAAGGTGTGTGTTCCGCAGGTGAAGATGAAGGCCATTTTGTGCTGATGTTATTTGCACGTATGATATGTGGATGAGAGAAGAGGTAGAGAGAACGTCGTCGTTGCTCGTGTTACATAGATGATTGCGGCGCGAGCCTGTTTCGTCGTCATCACATGCTTGCTGAGCCATTCTTGGAGGCCAAGCGCCGAGACTCATTTTGGAAATCCATTTGGGCAAGTTGCCAACATTTGGATATATCCCTCGGTTTGAACAATATACCAATACTCAGACAGAATGCACATGTATCTTCTTCCGCAGTATCTCTCCATGCCCCAGAGTCATGAAGCACCTGAATGGGTCGGCAAACATCGGCCGGTCAAACAAAAGACGCTTTGACTTTGACCAAAACGCGGCTTGCAGCGGTCTCACAAGGAGGCAGATCTTCTCCACAAGCCCACCAGCCACTGTCGGCCACCACAACTTTTTTTTGAGCTTGTCTCGTGCCATCATCGTATACATACAAAATGTCGGCCTCACTTCCTGGTAACCGCGCATTGCCGGCTTCGCAGTATAATCTCGACACATACTGGGGTCGTGTCAGACATGCTGCCGATTTGTCTGATCCGAGGTAAGGAATTGACATGTGCGCAAATGCACTTTCGTTATCTTTTGATCATTTCCATCATCACGTATTGCAATTCTTCTTGGACCATTTCTCAAGTCCATGCATTTACAAGAGAAACATATACAAATCTTATCGCATCACCATTCAAGCACAATTGACTGATCAATCTCATCAACAGAACATTGTTCACCTCTCCAGCTGGTCTTGAAAATGCAAAGGATCTGGTCACCTCCTACAAGCAGGGCAAGATCCAGTCTATGACTCCTGATCTGTGGAGCGCAAAGAAGGTCATTGATGCCACACTTCACCCTGGTATGATGAGAATGATCTAGATATCGAAGAAAACCACTAACATCATCAAGACACCGGCGAGAAGGTCCTCCTCCCCTTCCGCATGTCCGCCTACATCTTTTCAAACCTGGTCGTCACAGCAGGCATGCTCACACCCGGTCTAAGCACAACCGGCACTCTCGGCTGGCAAATCGCCAATCAGTCTCTCAATGTCGCCATCAACTCCTCCAACGCCAACAAGTCGATCCCCTTATCCATGTCCACAATGGTGCAATCCTACTTCCTCGCTGTCGGCGCCAGTTGTGGTGTCGCTCTCGGTCTCAACTCCATTGTCCCCCGTCTGAAGCGCGTAAGCCCAAACACCAAGATGTTGCTCGGTCGCCTGGTCCCCTTCGCCGCAGTCGCATCAGCAGGTGTCCTCAACGTCTTCCTCATGCGCGGAGAAGAAATCCGCAAAGGCATCGATGTCTTCCCCACCGAAACCGAAGCCCAAAAGCTCAAGCGCGAAGAAGCAGGTCTCCCTCTCCAATCGCTCGGAAAGTCGAAGAAAGCAGCCACCCTTGCTGTTGGCGAGACTGCTATCTCTAGAGTCATCAACGCTACTCCTATCATGGTTTTGCCTCCTCTGTTGTTGGTGCGTCTGCAAAAAACGAATTGGCTGCAGCAGAGACCTAGAATGGTTACTCCTGTCAACTTGGGATTGATATTTGGTACTAGTATCTTTGCGCTGCCGTTGGCTCTGGCTATTTTCCCGCAGAGACAGGCTGTCAAGGCTGATTCTTTGGAGGCTGAGTTCCACGGTCGTGCTGGAGACGATGGATGTGTTGAGTTCAACAGAGGTATCTAGAGAGGCTTGGTCAGGTTGCGTCTTTCGGTCGCGCATAGAAATGGTTACTGGCGACATTCAGATCCTCGATAGAAGAATTGGCAATTACAATTGGTTCATCTTCAAGCGTAAATTATGACTGTCTCGTGACCATGCACTTGGATCAAGAGCTGCGCGATCCTCGTGCTCTTACTGAACCCGTGCAAGCGATATGCACGAGGCTTTTCGAGAAAGCTGGGTTGGACTTCGAGAGGTCGAACTTGAGACACTTCTCGGACAAGTCGAAATATCGGAAGACAAGCATATTGCACTGGACGCTAACATTTAAGATATTGTATATACACCCGCAACTCGAGATCAGCTTGGAAATAAAATAAAGAAAGCGCATTTTGGGTGAAGCCAAATCGTGTACCAACCCCAAAATCTCCACCACCAGCCTGCAACACAAACTTAGACCACGACACCAAAACGTGTAAGCACGAGTGTTGCAGTGTCGTCAAGCTGCCAAAGCCACAAAAGTGGAGTGTGAAAGTCGCAAACTCGCCCAACTCAAAAAAAAAGATCCCCCAGCACCACCCTCGATCAACTCGGTCAATCCTGAGTGATGGTGCAAGTGTGAAAGGCAAAAAGAAACGACCGACTTGGGACTCGAACCCAAAGCCTTCAGTGTTGGAGTGTTGCGAGAACACGGTGTTATCGGTGAGCCGAAAACTGACGCCTGGGATGGGTTAGTAACGTGTTGGGGTGTTGGAGTGTTGGAGTGTTGGGGGGATCGTACGCTACCATTGCCTGTGAAACGTTAGTAACATGTCTGATGTAATCATCTTGGAAAGTACGAACGCTAGCCGGCCATTGGATGGTTGAAATTTGCCGAAATCTTTGCAACTCTATAGCTTACAACAGCACCACCAGCACTGCGTGTTGGAAGTGTGCCAACACAACAACACCAAGGAGCGTGTTTTCCACGAGTTAGAAATCGATTATGCAAAAACACCTTACGTTCTTATCTGGAATAAATCGACCATCAGCAAGGCGAGATATGTCGTGTCAGCATTGCTAGTTGGACGACCTTCGACAGTGGCGATAGAGAGTCTTCTGTACATCCTAAGGTCGAGAGCAAGGGGTGGAAAGTGTGAGATGACTAGCACCAGATATGAATCAGGATGTGGAAGAAGGAAAGAGGAAGGTCGAAGTCTGGTGGAAGAAGATATATGCGGCCGGCGTGTTGGGCGAGCCAGGGAAAGACCTCTAACACCAACACTTTCACAAACACCAACACGTTCACACAAACACCAACACGTTTAACTACAAACAGAACACATATACGGAGAACACTTTCACAAACGAAGAGCCTGCAGGGTGCAACGCGTCGATACGTCCTCCCCTTATGCTTAAGTTTGTCACTGTCGCTACTGTAGAAATGCATGATACTTTTCAGGAGTGGAGCTAGGGCCAAAGAGAAGACCTCCAAGTATCGCTCTCTGTGGACGACGTGCTATTGCTCAATACCATCGTGCATTTTGACGCGTTGATTAATGCCCATCGCTGCGGCTTGAGAGTCGATATGACAATTTTTAGCACACGGAGAGGGCACGGGACTAGCCGAATAACACGATGCACAACACAGAAGATAGATATGAAAGCGTGAGAAAAAGGGTTGGCATTGACTGCGTCTGATGCTGATCAAGTCTTGCATCATCTATCTGGCTCCGTACCTACTAGGTGCGGCACGATCACCGATTATGCAACAAGAACGATCCCAAATGTTTGGTCATTCTCACTGTTGACTGCCACTTCTTCCCGCGTGCCGTGAAGCAATGTCAAGGCTTCTTTCTCGCTTTGAGCCATTCTATGCCTCGAACTTCGAGAGGCAGCTGCGCACGACGATTCAGGCTGTCCAATTGTGTAGTTGAGCGAAGCTTGTGTCCAGCGACCTATATCCGACCTGCCAGCAGGGCTGGATTCTCACACTCTCTTGTCCTTGCAAGATGCATGAGAGACCTGGTATGGCGCCTCCACTGTTCAAGATCGGAGCCTGGAGCGGCCTCTTCTAGACCTGGAGTATCGCTGGTGCGCTTGGGTAACAGGACTTGGAGCAGAGTGCTGGCTTATATCGATTGTGCTCATGATTTATGCATGCCGTCTCACTTCTTTGAGGACTTCTTGTCTTTCTTGCTCTTCTTTTCCTTCTTCTTGTCTTCCATGGACGATTCCTCGGATGCCGGCTCGGTCGCAGGTGTAGTGGTGCCGCTTCGTCGTGATTCTTTCGCTTCGAGATTCTTGACTTGTCGTAGGGAGAAGTATTGTTCCAGTGTGACTCCCTTTGCTGCTGCACGTTCTTCGTACTGCTTGCGCTTGTCTTCAGGCAGACCTTCCAGTGATTTGTCCTTCTTGCTCTTGCTCTTCTTGGTTGTCGCATTCGAGTTGTCTTCGCTGACAGTCGCTGATTTCTTTGCCTTTTTGGCGGCGCGGCGTGCCTTTTTCTCGTCGTCTGAGGAGGATGAGTCGGATGTGGATTTCGATCGCTTCCTGTCTTTCTTCTCCTTCTTGGCCTTCTTCTTTTCTGCCTTGTCCTCGTCATCATCCTCAGCCTTCCTCTTCACACCCGTGGCCGGCAAGACAGCCGACGCAAGCGCAGCAACCTTGGGATCCACCATTCCAATCGTTCCCGGCACACCCTCTCCTTGCACAAATCGTCCATACAAGCCACCCCTCTTGATTCCCTGCTCCTTGACATTCGCCAGGATACTCTTCTTGCCAGTTCCAAAATCTTTCAAACTGCTGTCGAAGGCTTTCAACCACCACTGGCCTTGGATGACATCTGCCTTGTTGATTCCGATACCGAGTACGTCGACTTTCTTGCTGACGAGGAGTGGTTTGCGAAGGCCCTTGTTGTCCGAGTCGAGCGAGTGACCGAGGCCACGCCAGCCTTGCTTTTTGAGGAGTCCGGCTGCGTCCATGATGTGGTAGGTACTATGGACTGGTCGAATGCAGAAGTGTCCAGTGCCCGGGAAGGATATCCTTTGATTGTTTTGTTACGAGACTAGGTCGGCAGAGAAAAGTGTCGGGATTATTTTTCTGCCGGATTGCGATCGAGCCTTTTGGGGTTGACCGCCTTCGAGCGGGCCGGGACGTGCTTTCCCGACGACTGTTTTCATATGACGCATCACGTCTTCTCTTCATTCTATCGACCTCACCCATCTCGCTTGTTGCATTGGCAATAATCTGACTACCGCTACGGGGAAGATCAATCAACTGATTTAGCATCGAAGCTATTCAAAGAGTTGTGCTTTCGACCAATAGCAGAACAGGAAACAAACAAATATTGTTGACCGCATCGGTCGTGTTTGAATCAATGTTGTCGTTTGTCTCGACTACGCTGAGGCCAAAGGTCCCTGCACCTCTGTAAGTAACATTCGAAAACGGACAGCCAGACTTGATTCGTTGGAATATCAGTGTTGAGCAACCGCAAGGCTGTTTTCTAAAATGCAACAACTGTCTACATCACCCGAGGACCCTGCAAAGCGAAGAGAGGCGTTAAGCACCCGCAATGAAGTGCAGAGACAACGATACGCCAGTGATCCAGAATACCGAGAACGCCTGCTGGCAGCTTCGCGCAAACACCGGAATGAATTCAATTTGGAGCGCTACCATAGAATCAAGGACTCGAGGAAAAGGCGCTGGCAACAGATTTCCGAAGATTCTAAACGTTTGGAGGAGTATTACAAACGTTATAATGCCTACCAAGCGAAGAGAAAGATTGAAGAACCACGATTTCTCTTATCTGACAGGCTGCACAAGTGGACTTTGGGGCTTAAAGACCGGAAGGACGGTGTGCAATGGCGTTCCCACGAGCCCATCTTCTACAAGGAGAAGGAACCACACGACTGTCAATATTGCTCGACCCGCCGGGGTGGTGCCAAGTTGTGTAAGTGACAAAAGATGAAACCACAAAAACGATACATCCAGTTCTGCATGAATGCTCATTCAAGGACGGCACAACACATCCAAGTGTGGTGAACCAATCAATTGACCAAGTGCTCATCCATTTCACCTGATAACTTGCTAACAATTCCTCTCTCTTCAGGGTGGAAGAGCCTCCAACATCAGGACCCTCCAGCATACAGTTGCCACGCATGTTTCGCAGCACGATGGCCGGAAGGTATGCCCCACAATTACGAGTATCGCACCAGAAAGGACGGAACGACAAGACTTGCTCGCAAAAAATAATCCCCCCTTAGATGTCAACGACCTGGAACGGCCCTGTCTTTGAGCTGGTCGCCATCATGCGAAAACATTTGCATGATAATCATTTCACCTTTGTTGCAGTCTAGATCATGACACAAATCATCGATCGATGTCGGTATTGCCGTCGATCATCGCCTTTTGACGCATCAACGTTTCAGACATTCTGTTCTCCCCAATCCATCACCAAATGACACTTTTTTACTGGGAGATCTGATCTTACTAAAAAGCAACGGAACGCTCTACTCAGATCTTTCCTTCAGCCTCAAATCTTAGTTCCGAACTGGCTCGCCGTCACGACCAGAGAACTGCAGAGAAATGAGACAACCGACACGCTCCGAACAATCCGAAGGTTCACCTGTATCCAAAAACGGTAAAAGGCATACGACCTACGCAACTGGAGACCGTCCAGTCTTGTGTTTGCGTGTTTGCACAGCTGAATCAACTCGAGATCAATCTCGCATTCTGTAGATACACATGTCATGAATTTCGGTAAATAGTTACACTGTTTGACCAGTGTCGCCATCACATTACCGCTGAAGCTATCGTTTGTCAGCAAATTCATTCTTGGATCTGGACTATGGTCGGATACATCTGCCAGCCTCTTGCCAAGCGCGGACATGTTGTGCTGTTGTATTATCGACTTCAAGTTTGGTTTCGTCACATACTCCTGCCCTTTTCTTGTTTCCGCCTAGGCTGGATTTCACTGGACAGGATATAGTATACGTTTTGAGAACATATGATTTTCAAGCTCGGTAACCAAGAGAGATTGACTCTGAAAACAAAGGATACTCGAGTCTCTCGAAGTAAGTAAGTGATGATGCCTTCTCCTGACTAGGATTTGCTTCTTCATCACAGCTGTTCATAGACGGGATATCATCCAATGATACGGGTTCGCCCATCAAGAGCGTTTCATAAAGTCATAAAGTCATTCCTGGGGATATGGGTCTCTGTCTGCATGATTTCTGGCGTATGTCTGAGCTCTCAGCGGAAACGCCACATGAATTGAGACCAAAATGCGATCGACCTTGTGATTTCTCAAAGATCAAGCCGGAGCTTTGAGAAAGTGTCGTGTGTTTTTACAGCAGTGGGCCAGGAGCAGACGATGATTGCTACCCCTTCACTTGGCGACGTGCTTTTACAATCTTTGTGATTCGTTCACACTATTCCAAAATTCCGACAAAGTCTGATTGCTACGGGTAGGAACTTCAGGTTCTCTTATAAACACATTGCCGAGCCAAGGGATAGGGCTTTTGCATGTTTCGATTTTATAGTCTTGAAGATGTGGAATGAAGATAACGCAATTTACCCTTCGTGCTATCTTCTATCTACATCTTAACCTTGCAAGATCTATTTACGATGCAGGTCTTGAAACATGTCATGACCATATCATCCATCATAAGGTGCAACCCACAAGGTCATCTGATCCTCCATCACATAACTGTAGACAGGATACCGCTGCAAAACCGATTCAGCCAGAAGATTCTATCTCCAGCTATCGTTCTGCGTAGCAGTACCAGCACAGTTTCCGCCAACAGTGTAACTTCTGTTAGGATCACTCTCCCAAGTAACACTTCCATCAGCAGCCTTCTTGATGTACTTGTAGTTGAAGCTGCTTCCGGTGGCAAAGTTGAGAGTCACATACCACAGCGGGCTGGAGCTGGTGTACTTAGAGGCGCTGAGTGCGATTGCATTGGCGGCGTTCCAGTTTCCGAGGGCGGTGATGCTGCCGACGATGTATATGTTCTCGCCGTATGCGGTGGTCTTCTGCTCGTTGAAGGTTACGGCGATGGCGGTGGGGGTTGCGCAGGCTCCTCCGGTGGTGGTGGGAGTGGAAGGTGTACCAGGGTTGCCCCAGTTGGTGTTGGTTGCGGCAGCGCAAGGACCCGAGGCAGAACCACTGGAGCAAGAAGAAGGGAGTTTGGCCTGTAAATTGCATGTTAGTCAGACGTAGAGGTGTCCAGGAGATAGTTGTAACGTACGGATGCAGCGCCCCAAGAGGCAGGAATGATATTGGCGCGAGCATTGTAAGCAGTCAAGAAAGCAGCGTAAGACCAGGTAAGGTCGGCAGCGGAGAGGGGAGTGCCGTCAGCACGGTTGTACTGCTCAGCGAGAGCACCGCTTTGAGGTGTGTATTTTTGCTGGTGTACGAGTCAGTATGTAAACGAGGTAGGCAGCATGAGTTCACGACATACAGCAATCGACATGTAGCTGTCTGCGTAGGTCTGAACAGCGTTGACAATAGACGTGAAAGTTGTGGTCGAAGATGCGTAGGTACCAACAGCGGTGGAAGAGTACACGTCCTTGAAGAAGGGAAGAGAGATAGAAGTGACGGAGATGGATCCAATCTTCTTCCACTGGTAGATGGCATCATAAAGTTGCTCAGCAGCAGCAAAAGTGTTCAGGTACCTGGATTGATTAGCATATGTTCTATTTCATAGTTGAAGTCACTTACCAAGGGTTTCCGTTGTAGTAGGAGTCCTCGGGATAACGACCAACAGCAACACCAGAGCCTTGAGCGATACCCTTGTTGATGTTATAGATTGAACGGAAAGAGTCAGTGACGACCTTGTGGTTGGCAAGGGCCTTGTCACTGCAGGGCTGGAAGGTAGTCGAGTCACAAGAAGCAGCAGGGTCGAAGATGTGGATGCTAGTCAGGATTGAATTTGCGTCCTTGCCAGATCTACCGCCGCCAGTGTTTGAAAGAGCGTATGAGCCTGTCCAGTAGGATTGGAGGAAGCAAAGGACGAGAGGTGCCTGAGAGACACAGTTGGGGCAAGACTTTCCGAGCTGAGTGGCAAGGTTGTTACCCTCAATGAGAGCACGATATTGAACTGCAGTTGTGAAGAAGGAAGAGCTGTTAATCTCCTCCCACAAGTCGAAACCAGTCTGGTTCCAGTACTGAGTGACATATGAGAGGTCATTCTGTACAATAGGCCAGATGATGTTGTTGACCGTGGTTGTGTTGCCGTTGGCCTGGGGCATCAATTAGCATGATTCAGAAGCGAAGTATGTCATCAACTCACAATGAGGTAACGAGAATAAGCAATCATGGCAGTCGCACGCAGAGCAGGGCCATCACGTTGAGGTCTGCCCCAAGCACCCGTGAAGGGAGTGAGGTTGACTTCGAACTTTGGCTCAGCAAGTCCGCCAGAGCAAAGACCACCGCTAGGGTTGTTGACTTGCTGCAGATTGGCTTGAGCACTGATGTATTGCTGAATGAGAGGCTCCAGAGATTTATTGCCGGCGATGAGCTGATCTACAAGCGCCTTGAACACAAGAGCTGAATCACGAGTCCAGGTGTAAAAGTCTTGGTAGATGTCAGTCAGAATTTCGGTTCGATATGACGACAGGTTTGCTCACAGTTGGGGTCAGTCTTCGAAGGAGAGGCAACCACAACACCTGCACTTGCACCAGAGGCCTTAGAGCCGCTCGCACCGATGTTGGCGAGAACACCCTGGAGAGCGTAGGTGTTCTCAGATGTGAGCCATGAAGCAAGAGAGCCGGTGGCACGTTCCTGAATGCTTTCAGGCGATGGAAGTGAGAATGCCGCTCCGAAGAGCAGAGGAAGAGAGTAGAGAAGACGCATGATGGAGAATGGCGTAGTTGTTGTTGATTCTGTTTCTTACTGAGGACCACCAGCGGTTTATATATCATGGTAGACACTATTTATTGAGGACAGTGGAGTCGCGTCTCACCAAAGACAATCTCCTCGGATCCGTGCTCGTGGACTAACGCAAGGGTCAGGCAAGGAAACAATAGACATACGCTCTGTTGAAGCTTCTTGGGAGAAGTTCGCTTCTGAGCACGTCTGCTCGTCTGTGCTGATCCACGGTGGCGTACTATAGTAGGGCTACGGCCGACGGGCCTGTCTAGACGAAGTGATGAATTGTGATGAGAACGTGAGAATGGTGATATCAGATCATGAATTTTTGCTGCAGGGCGTTCACATTGATGATCAACAGGGGGTGGGCTGCTCCTTCTGTTCACTTCAAGTCTACTGTCTTGGACGCGAGAAACATTGCAAAGCGGCAGGAGACGCCCTCCTGAGCTCGCTTGTGATGAGGTCGCTGCCACATGAAGCAAAGTTTAATGCCGAGGCTTGGGAGAAAACAACGCGTGCAGTGCTTGTTCGAGGACCCCACACCCCGCACCCGCCTTCCCGCACGGAACCCTCGGGAATTTGCAAGCTTTGCTCCTACTCTCCGAGTCTCCGTAACTTCACATGGAGATCTCCATGCACTCTGTCAATCATCTATGCAGTGCAATAATCTAATGTAGACCACATGGCATGGTGGTCATCTTATGCGACCCCCTGACAGCGAGGGCTGTCATGCGACAACATCACGCTCACTCCTTCCCTTCGCCGTTCTTGATGTCTCCTTGCCTACCCAATGGGTGAAGCTTGAGCCAAGTTTTCGTCCGTAAGGTCCGTTATGTCAATAGGTCATGGCGTAGCTCACAGTAGTACAGTATAAGCATCTACATCGCTTGTAATTTTTAACTTTGTGCTCTATCAGGAAGGTGCGGTCTTCCTCGCTTATAACATTCCATCGTTCGCTGTGCGCGAACGATCGCCAACTTGTGAGAAGATGGCTGATATACATCAGCCTTGTTATGCACATTCAACCGAGCAGCGTTCTGGACAAAAGACACCGGCGTAGTGTCATGCAGGACAATTCCACGTGTCTAGACTGAATACCATCGAGCTTTAAACATTCTCAACACTGTACGGGTTGCGGCTCTATTCAGGAGCTACAGAGGACGACCTGCTTTTTGTGGACATCAAGCCGAGCATCTCAAGTTTTCCAGTCTGTGCTGCTGTCGCCATACCACCATCACCAACCGCTAGACGATCAAGGACTGGAGAAATGAGGGGTCGAAAAGTCTGTTGTCTGATGACTTGCCAATCAGACCCCAAAGACATGTCTGACCCTCTATACCACATGGCAATCGCGCCGAATGTTGCATGATGAAAACGCTCTAATACTGTGCTAAGCTTCTCGAAGCGAGATGGTACAGGCGTCGTGCCTGATCTTCAGTAGCTCGATGTATCGATCAGCAGCGCACCATGTATGCTTTCCATCGGTGCCGAGTAATTGACTACACATCTCTCACCGGTCAATCTGGCTGGTATACGCGCCCTACCGGAAATATCCCACCGGGCCTTGAAGTAATGCAGACTGTTATTGTCGCTCTTGTCTAGGGCGGAACATCGCTTAGCCAGCTACAACCAAGACTCGAGAACAACGCTTGGCCAAACAAACCATCATGGTGGTCAGTTAGACATGATAGAACTAGTTGTGCGACGTTAGAAGAGCGTTAAATCTTGGTACCGCGGCTTGAGCAACCATATAAAATATGACCACAACTCAAGCCATTGTCCAAACATAACTATCGTCAACCTCGCAGGTCCTCAACAACAATGGCGAGCTTCATGTCTCGACTGCTTCTTGCTCTACTATCTTTGGTTGGCTTTGCACAGTGCCTTAGTCCTGCACAATGGAGAAGTCAGTCGATCTATCAAGTCCTCACCGATCGCTTTGGAAGGACTGATGGCTCGACAACCGCCTCTTGCGATGTCAACAACTACTGTGGAGGTACATGGCAAGGTATCATTAACAAGCTTGACTACATCCAGCAGATGGGCTTTACTGCGATTTGGGTCAGTCCCGTCGTGAAGAATATCAGAACGTCTGGACAAGATGGCGACTCGTATCATGGATACTGGGCCCAGGACATATATCAGGTCAACACCAACTTTGGCTCTGCTGCCGACCTGATATCACTGTCAAAGGCTCTGCATGCCCGTGGCATGTACCTGATGGTAGATATTGTCACGAACCATATGGGATATGCTGGCTGCGGTAATTGTGTTGACTATTCCCAATTCAACCCTTTCAACAAGCAGTCTTACTATCACCCATTCTGTCTCATCGACTACAACAACCAGAATAGTGTGGAACAGGTAAGTGGTTGCCTCTCTTTGTTAGATGCGCTAATTATTTGCACAGTGCTGGGCCGGGGACAACATTGTGTCTCTCCCAGATTTGAGAACAGAAGACGATGCTGTACTATCCATGTGGAAAACCTGGATCGCACAGCTTGTGGCAAATTACACCAGTGCGTAGCTCTTTGACACTTTGGAATTGTTCCTTGCTCACCCTTTCTAGTTGATGGTCTCCGTATCGATAGTGCCAAATCAGTCAACAAAGCTTTCTATCCGCCCTTCGAACAAGCAGCCGGTGTATACATAGCCGGCGAAGTGTATGAAGGCAACCCAACCACCTTTTGCGACTACCAGAATTATATGGATGGCATGCTGAACTTCCCTTCGTAAGCGCATTCTCCGAGAAAAGTCAAAGATGAGCCTGATGCTAATTCATACAAAGTTATTACTGGATTACCCAAGCCTTCCAATCCACCTCCGGCAGCATCAGCAATCTCTACAACGGCATAAATACCCTCAAGTCATCATGCAAAGACACCACCCTCCTCGGCTCCTTCATGGAGAATCACGACCTCGCTCGTTTTCCCTCGCTGACCAATGACTACGCACTCGCCAAAAACGCCATCGCTTTCACCATGCTGGCCGATGGCATTCCTATCATCTATCAAGGACAAGAACAACATTTCGCCGGCTCCGGTGTGCCGAACAACAGAGAAGCACTTTGGTTGTCAGGATACTCGACTTCTTCGACATTGTACCCATTCATCGGTACCTTGAACAAGATCAGGAAACAGGCGATTAAGCAAGATACAGGATACGTGACCTACAAAGCCGTCCCTGTATACTCCGACGCCTCGACCATAGTCATGCGAAAGGGTACCACCGGCTCCCAAGTCGTCGGCGTATTCACAAACAAAGGATCTTCCGGTAGCAGCTCATTCACCTTGACATCCTCAGCCAGTGGCTTTACCGCTGGCCAGTCCATCACCGATGTCTTATCTTGCACTTCTTACACCACCGACTCCAACGGCAATCTCAATATCGCTATCAGTGCCGGTCTTCCTCGCGTCCTGTACCCCACTGCCAAACTCACTGGTAGTGGTCTCTGTGGTGGGTCTTCGGGCTCTACAACTGCAGGTCCAGCACCTACTACCATCAAGACTTCTACGACTACAGGTGGTGCTTGTAGCACACCCACTTCAGTCGCCATAACCTTTTCCGAGAAAGTAGTCACGCAGTACGGTCAAAGTGTTAAACTCGTCGGCTCTATTTCTCAACTCGGGGCCTGGAATGCTGCGAATGGTGTTGCTTTGTCTTCAGCTGGGTATACGGCTAGTAATCCTGTTTGGTAAGCTTGACTTCATACATCACCGAGGTGTCATCATTGACGATGAACAGGTCTGGGACTATCAACCTCCCCGCCGGAACGAGTTTCAGTTACAAATTCGTCAAGGTGAATAGTGATGGAAGCTTTTCTTGGGAGAACGATCCGTAAGTTCTTCTGACCGTTGTTTGTGATGAGATGATGCTGATTTGAATGCAGGAATCATAGTTATACTGTTCCTGCTAGTTGTGGCGTTACTACTGCTACTGTCAGTAATACGTGGCAAGGATAGGGTTTGCTTAGGAAGACATGATCGATATGGTGGTCTGCTCCGGAGGGTTTTGGTTGGAGGTTGTCTACTTGAGATGGTTGAAATCACTTCAAGAGCATTGCATACATTCTCTATCAGATATATAAGATTTCTTCCCTACCGAAGCTTCATGGCACGTAGCTTGATACCATGATCACTTCAATCAGTTCAATCACTCTGCCCCTCGCCCTTACCCATCTCACTACCACCCGATCGTTCTTTCCATCCATCATGTTCCAACAGATTCCTCGGTCTGGTAAACCAAAGCAGTGGCTCGATATATCTGAACCCTTGACACGTCAACCAACGTCAAGCATCATTCTACATCCGAACGAAATCGCAGCCTCGACTTCTGGCCATGATGATAGTCCCTTCTCTTTCCTGTCCACTAGAAGAACAAACAAAGATGAGGTTTTTGACCTGAAAAATGATTGCGGAGGATATTGCGACTAAAGACAAAGACTAAGGTTTTGCATCGAATGTAAAACAGAGATTCATAGAAGTAGTGCCACAGGTTCCCGAGCCAGACCATCAGGCTCCGCTATCGACCTCGTACGCGAGCGTCGCGGTCGCCTCGTCCGCAGCGGACGATGTCGTGGGCTTGCCAGAACCAGAAGAACATGGCTGCAAGTGTCTCTTTCGTAAGCTTTGGTAAGATTGGATTTGGCGATTGATGGAGTGGGAAGGGGCTATAGTGTTGATTTCGAAGAAAGCCTGCACAGAGTGAATTGTCATAAGAACATATGTTAATGGTATGATTAATTCGAGTTTCCCACTCTTCTCCACCAGTCATCGCCCATGCGACCGATATCTACGACTTCGACGTCTTTGCCTAGACCGACGAGTTCTGAAGACCCCCACCATTTGTCGCTTCTCTCTGGTGCTTTTCCTTTATGCAGTGCTTCGTCTTCGGTTTCTGTTTCGGTGTCGACCAGGCCGCCAGCGCCGTCGTCACCGACTACGAGAATTGTTTGGCCGACCCAGCCTTTCAATTGCTGGATGTGCTCGCCACGTTGACCGGAGAGCGATGGGGCATCTGTTAGGTAGACCAGAGAGGGGGAGAGGTGGCGCAGGATGTGGATGTAGCCAGTGGGGGTTGAGAAAGGGAGGACTTGGGAAGGCTTGTCCACCAGAGATTGGGACTTTTGCCATAGTGCGTCGAACAGTGAGGAAGATGGCTGGTCAGGAGACGATGTACCAGGGTAGGAGACAGAGGCGTAAGAGGATGAGAGAGTGGTCGATGCAGAAGTTGTGGGGAGAGCAGGGAGAGATTTCTGGTCAGGGGCGTATATCAGGATGAAGAGATTTGTGAAGGCTGGGTCGATATGCTCAGGCAGGTGGGAGAGGATGGACTGCTCAGTGTCAGTAACAGTAACAAGGATAGAGAGAGACTCAAACTGACAGCATGCTCTGTACGATAAGAAGCCTCATCATCTTGTTGGTTATCCGTATCGGCACTCAATACAATGGCTATGTTTCTCTTTGCTTTATTGCCGATGGGCCGGGAACAAGTGGGTTGTTGTGATCGCTTGCTCTCGGCTTCTTCATTCCAATGTTCGCTATCTGAAAAGGCAGGTTCGGCTCTTTCTTCTTGTCTTCCATCTCCAGATAAGCCTACTGCGGCACGTATACGTTGACCAGTTCTATCAAAGAATTGCTGTGGTGAAGGGGTGCGGCCCGTCATGCGAGCTAGGAAGCCTTCGTCGCGGGGCTCTGCTTGCTGGTCGGATAGGTCCTCGGGATAATCGAGAGGGTGGTCATATTTGTCGTCTTCTAGGCCGTTTCTTTGGTCGTTATCATCGTTATCGTCGTCGTCTTGCTGGCGTTCGCTCCAGATCCAGGCGGCTAAACCAGCAGTCGCAATAGTCACCGTCACGACCAGCGGTACCCAATAGCCTAGAGCGGATCTGCCAGGGCGGGCCTGCCTTCGCCGGGCAGCATCATAACGGTTCATTGCATCAGAAGTTTCATCAATGTCCTGACTGTCACATGAAAGGAAGCTGTCGCGATTGCGTTCGCGGTATACACGTTCCCCACAATTCTTGGCGCGTTCGAGGTGCGGGAGGCTTCGACAGGTTCGCGAAATTCTGTTTGATGCGTCACAGTCATCCTGAGAGAAGAATATTTTACACCGTCCCACCAGACCAAGAGCAGGGAGCAAGAGAAGGACAAACAATATACACAGGGCATGCCACACGCAACCAACATGCCATACGCCGGGTTCCAGGCCTTTATCCTGTGCGGCCCCGGCCTGTCACTCAACACCTTCACCTCGAATGTCGCAGACTACCCCAAGGCTCTCGTACCCATTGCCAACCGTCCCATGGTATGGTACCCTCTGGATTGGTGCTACCGTATGGGCGTCACAAACATCACCCTGATCACACCCCCCGAAAGCGCTGCTCCTTTGGAATCCGCCCTCGCCCAAAATCCTCACCTCACAAGTCTGCCTGCGCCCAAGCCCGAATTGCTTTGCCCCGAATCGCTCACACAAACCACTGGAACCGCCGAAATTTTCCGTACACCCGAAGTTCAGAAAGCCATTACATCCGACTTTATCGTTCTACCTTGCGATTTGATTTGCGATCTGGAGGGCTCTGCTCTGTTGCAGTCATGGATGGTGCTCGAGGCTGGTCTCGGTGGTGCTACTGGCGGTATCGTGGATGGACAGGCTGTGCGCATGACTATGGGTGGTGAGAAGAGCGGTCGCAGAGGAGGTTTGGCTGTGTGGTACCCTACGAAAGGCCTCGAGGGAGTCAGTCAGAAGGGCGATGAAACAGACTTGGTCGCAACAACTCCCTTACCACGTCCTGCCGTGCCCGCACCCGAGGGTCACTTACGACCCCACGTCGAGAAGCTCGTTCTGAGCATCCCCACCAGTACGGTCAAGGACATTACAGAAGAACAAAAGAGCTTCCCTTTGCGCCATGCTCTACTACGCCAACACGGAAAGATCAAGATCAAGACTTCGCACAGAGACGCACATGTTTACTTCTTGCCATTCTGGGTCAAGGACATGATCAAGGAGAATGAGGCTTTCGATTCGCTCTCCGAAGATGTCATTGGATGGTGGGCAAAGGCTGGATGGCAGCAAGGTCTCGCTGAAAAGCTGAACCTACGTAAAGTGCTAAACGACACCCCTTCAACACCGGACGCCGACGATTTGATGATGGCAAGCAGTATGCAGCTCGACGAGGAAGTCGATTTGGCTGCCATGAGCACGACATCAATGAGCCAACCCATCGCTTCTTCCGTCAATCAATCAGCAGATGCTTTCGCCTCGCGCGTGCCTGGAAACCTCCAAACAGACAACTCTCCTCAAGATCCTCTAGTAGTCCCTCCGATCTTGGCCTATGTCCAGCCTCCTCTTACAGACGCCACCAACCAGCCCCTGATCCGCCGCGTCGACACCTCATCCCTCCTCCTCAGCATCTCTCTTCGCCTAGCAAAACTCCCATCTGTCGCCGAAGCTGCCGCTACCGGCGCTACTCCCTCACCTTTCGCACACAACGCAAAGGTTGCACATCCAGACATGATTCAACAACAAACACGTGTGAGTGAGGTCGACTCTTTGGTCGCCGAGAACGTCACAATCGGCAGCAGAGTCAACATCAAGGAATCTGTCATTGGTGTAGGATGCAGCATTGGCAATGGCGCAAGGTTGACGAGGTGTCTGCTGATGGAAGGCTGTACGGTAGGAGAAAATGTCACACTCACCGGTTGTATCGTGGGCAAGCGATGCAAAATTGAAGGCGGAGGTCCAAAGGATGAAGACAAGACTCGTCTGACAGATTGCGAGGTTCAGCCTGGCTATGTTGTCAAGTGGGGAAGTAAGTTTATGCCTTCTGATCCGCATCTATCAAGTCTGGACCGAGTATTAACATTATCACAGCTGAAATCAAGAACGAAAAGTTCATGGTATTCGAGGGTCTTGGTGAGGATGGTAGCGATATGGATATGGACGATGAGGACATGGTATCAGGAGATGACGACGGCACCTTTGCATAGACAAAGCACCAGGAATATTATCCTGAATGAAAAGAACATGAATACCTCTAATTTCCGCATGCTTCAAAATGATGCTTGCCTTGTTGCCTTGCCACGGTGATTTCTCGGTCTCCCTACAAGGCGGAGTTCATCCGTCGGCAGTTTCGGATCGAGGCTGAGCTTGGCCTTTTGCTGCGCACTCCTGCTGCGCCCAGAGGCGGCGCAAGCCTCACGATATCCAAACGTTGCTTCCTTTCTCTGCTTTTGTAAAACCGTCCTTCACATGAGGCAGTAACAAAGGGCTGCGGCATGCGTAAAGGCAGACTTAAATGAAGTAGGCGCGAAGCATAGCCCAAAATCCCAGATAGTTCCAGGCGAGTAAGTTTGCGACCGAGTGAAAGGTGAGCATATAACAACCAACGGTCGCATGTAGACCAAGACATGCCTACCTACCAGCCAACTCACATGAATCATCCGCATACCCGTCTTATTACCTGAAAGTCTGTCCGCACCTTCTCAGCTGGACTCTTACATCACAAGACCCTAAGTGATAAAGTCTTGGTCTTTCCTTGACTTGTAACCCTCCCCTCTTTTCTATCTTCGCGACTTCACCAACGCTCAATCTGTGATACAACCACCCATCAACAATCGACAACCAACAGACATCATCATAACAGACGACATGCGCAATATTCTAGGCAGCATCAAGCGCAAGGTCTCGTCCAGCAGCGGATCAGGAACACAGAATAACTCACGCGCCTATCCCACAATCCAAGATCCCTACGGCACACCCTCGAGAACAGGCACCATGAAAAGCCAATACGACCCACCTCCACAAGCTCAAGTCCTAGCACCTCTAAACCAAGGCACCGCACCACCAGCCTACTCACCCGTCTCCAACGCCTTCCCCGTCCCCGTCCCTCAAATCGCCGTCTCATCACCCCAAGACCAAACAGCAGATGACCCCTATGCCTTCCTCAGCTCCTTTGACACAATCTTCCTGATCGACGATTCGGGCTCCATGGCAGGTAGTCGCTGGAGAGAAACTCAAGAAGCCCTGGAAGCAATCACGCCAATCTGTACTTCTCACGATGCCGATGGGATTGATATCCTCTTCCTGAACAATCCGGAAAATCCATATCACAGAAATGTCAGTTCGCCGGCCACGGTCCGCGAGATCTTTTCTAGTGTGAGGCCGCATGGTGGTACGCCTACTGGACAGCGATTGGATTCTATTCTGCGACCATACATCAGGCAGTGCGAGCAAAGAGGTCCGGAGGCGGTGAAGCCGTTGAATTTGATCGTCATCACTGATGGTGAGCCGAGTGATGATGTGGAGGCGCCACTCATCAGCTGTGCAAAGAAGCTGGATAAGATGGATGCTCCCGCTTGGCAGATTGGTATCCAATTCTTCCAGGTCGGCAGAGATGAAGGTGCACGTGCTCATCTCCGCGCGCTGGATGACGAGTTGGCCGAGATTGCTGGCACCGAGTTGAGGGATATGGTTGACACAGTGCCGTTCAAGGGCGCAGAGGGAGAGCACTTGTCAGCAGATGGCATTCTGAAGGTTGTGCTAGGAGCTGTCAACAGACGGTTGGACAGAAAGAGGAGTAAGGATCTCCACCGTTGAACGATCGTAGTACTGAGGCTGAGCCGAACGCCTTGCTCGGATCCTAAGAACAGGGAGAAAGAACAGTAGCCGCAGAGCACATTACATTGATACCCAAATATCTGCGAAGAAAGCACCAATAACCTTAGCTTTCAAAAATGGCATCCTTTCACAAATACCATGACTTTTTCTTCCATGTCGAAGTTTCATTTTTGGCAACCATGATCCTTGTGCTACCAATCACGGTTCTGTTGCAGCCTCACGTGAAAATGAAGGTGCACGTCTCTGCCGCTCTCTCTCTCTGTCACGACATCGCTTGCCGTAAAACTCTGGCTCAAGCATTCGTCTCGTACGTGTCCATTCACACATTGCGTCAAAAGTTGGACATAAACCTCTCAAAGGATTATGCTATGATTATCCAGTGTGGGAAGTGTCTCTTGATGCTACAGTCAATGAAGTTGGCAAGAGGGACCAGTGGCTTGAGGGGTCCGCGATAACTATGTTTGAATATGTGTTGATGAATTGATGATGTTTTCAGTGGGGATTTGTATCGATCGGTGCATTGCTCTCTGTGCAATTCTTCTGGTGCTATGTCGAACTGTCATCCGAGCCGCGTTTGTGGGAAGATGTTTAGTGTCCTTCCTTCGCCAACATATCTGCAATACACGTCAGCATGTGATTCTTAAGCAATACTCTCCCTTCATCGTTGGAAACTTACCAGCGATATCGAGATAGAACGCGATAGCGTTGAAACTGCAAGTCACAGCGTCAGCATTCCATCCTAGAGAAGAGATCATCATGCAGGATATCAAAACTCACTTCCTCTTGTTCCCCGTCAACTCCCACAAAAACCAGCGTAATCTATTCGTCCAATTGATCATATCCAAATGACTGACATCCTTCAAAGTACCCTTGTACGTCCCCCACTTTGCACTTTCCACACTAACCAATCCATCATTCTCCCCCTCCAATTTCTGAATGATCCTATGCGATTGGCGAAACATACTCCAGAAGCGAGGGTTTACAGTGGCGCCGTAGGAATAGTAGGATATTCCTTCGCGGTCGGGGGTTTTTGGGTTGAAGGTTTGCGACATGTAGGATTGGGTCAGTTGGGAAAAGGCGCCGGTTTCGAAGCCGAAGAATTCGAGCATGGTGTAGAGTTTGGGTATGTTGGTTGCTGTGAGAAAAAGGGTTGTGTTAGTTGGGGTTGGGAAGGGATTTGAGGGATGGGGCGAGACGGACGGCCGATCCAGGAGAACATGACATCTGCAAATGAGGAGCCTGAGAGGGTGGGTCAGTGAGAGACGCATGGCTGGGGAGAGGGTATGAGATATACCTCGGTGAGGTGTTGCGATTGTTGTCAGAGATAGCACTTTGACGTTTGCTGGTTTGAGTTGACTGATCATGTAGCGAGAGTCCAGACCGCTGTGTGCGAGATCATGTCAGTTGCGATCAGTAGATTCGATGCTCATCTTGTGTTACCCCTAGCAAACAGTCAGTAGAGTCTCCACATCAAGTTCGATCTTCCGTTGTTTACCATGCTGTGTCTGTCGAAGGAGTTAGCAAGTAATCTCATGGACACATTCAATACCACACATACGCAATAATGTTCACACTCTTGCCCTTGGCTTTTTTGTGAATGTCCTCGCTCAACTTTTGCGCTCGTGCTTCGATGGATCCAGATGCCGGTACAGTGGCAGTAATGACTTCAATACCTTTCGCCGCCAGTGCCTCACGAATACCTCTCCAGTACTGTATGCCAGGTAAGACGGCCTTTGGGATTATGTTCAGTTCTTCGAATCCCATGAGTCCGTGGGCCAGAATGATTGGGTTCTTTGGCGTATCTTGCACCTTGTCAGCACGGTCCGTCGAGTATTCTATGGATCGTCGCAACATACCATACTTCTCGCGGAGAATAGCATATTGATCTTCTATGACCAAATCACCAACTTCATCCTTGAGGCGAGGGTCTTCGGCCTTTTCTTCTCGTTTCACCGTGCCATGACTGAATGGAGCAAGTCTTGTGCTTGGTAATGTCAACAGTGGGCGTGATGAGGGTAGACACAGCTTTCGGGCTGGTAGACGGAGGCTCATTTCACAATGTTATTCAACTTTATGGATGGAGAAAAGGTAAACAGATGGGTTAGGAGAGCACAAAGTGAGCCCCCCAGAAATGACGTCAGAATCCATCACAGGCACAAGAGTTGAGAGGCATACTCGTACACGATTGAGTTGAACAAGCACAAAGTTGCGATATAGATAGATTGTGAATATAATCAGAGAAAAACGGAAATATGTGTGCGTAGTCGTGGTTCGAACGGCACAGCAAGTCTCGTCGGATGAAGATCAATCTATGATTCGGAAGAGGATATCTACAACGAGGAAAAAGCAGAGCGGCTAGAGGCAGAAGGTGTGATTATGAGGGGATGCGAATGTCAAGCGGATCATGCGACGGGCTGCTCGACTCTGTCGGGGACTTGAGGCTTGACGTCGGTGACGGCGCGTAGCAGGTTCTCGACGACCGTGTGGCCCTCCTTGTCGCCAATGCTCTTGATCTCCTTCAGCTTCTCGTCGGTCTCCTTGCCGGCATCCTTCTCGGCTTGCTCGTTGCCGCTGGTGTGCTGTTGGGTCTGTGTCAGATTGCGCCTGTGGTTGAGAGAGGGCTATTCAAGGACGGACCTGTGTTGAGAATTGCTTGAACTCTTCCTCCTTCTTGTTGCGGTACTCGTCAATCTCCTTTTGAGCTTCGGAGCGGGCGTCCTTTACGCGCTTGGTGCGGTCTGTTGTAGGAAGTGGTCAGATTGCGAAGACGTGGTTGGGTACGGGGTGCGGGTAATATTACACTCTCTGGCTGTGACTTATTAGCACGCATTCATGACCGAAGATTCAGTGCCATCGCATACCTTGCTGGACGATCTTCTGGGCTTCACGCTCAGCCTAGTGGTATAAAGTAAGTAAGAGGCATGACGGAGGTGCCTTGGGTTCGGCCTACGTCGAGCAGCGTTTGGATCCCGGCCGAGTTTTGTGCAGACTGAAGCGACAGTTAGCATCCTGTCCATGAGCAGCAGCAGCTCTTCCATGCGATATAGCGTACCATGGTGAATTAGTTGATATGACGACTGGACCGGAGATGGTTGTTGGCCGACAGGTGGATGTTGATGGTGACCGCCAAGTTGTGGTCCAAGCGTACCATTCGATATGCGACCCATCGTTCCTTCCCAAAATTGTTGCCTCTCAATAGTCACTTCCACATTATTCAATCATGTCGACCAAGGCGAAATTGACTCTGGCTGCTACCTCGCTCGGTGCTCTTGGTATCATCATCTTCGTTCACCACGGCCAGAAGGTTGAGAAAGCTGTATGTCTAGCCAGATCCGTCTCCTCAGAAATCACACTGACTTCTGAATTAGGCAATGCACGCCGGTGTCATCCGTGACATGGAACAACAGAGAATCAAAAAGGAGCGACAACTAGACTTCGACATGCAAGCCCAACTGGAAAAGGAATACCGCAAGCTTCAAAGCGTTTCCGATGGCCGCAATCAAGGATAATCACTTCTCATCATCGACTCACAATCTCCACTCAAATATACCACAGACACGCTGTCTGTCCGCCTCGATAGATATCGACTCTACTCTTGCCCACCAACAAGAGAACCCGCCTTCGCCCCTTTGGCTGCCGCGAATTCGCCCCATCTTCGAATCAGACCGTAGACTTCTAAAATACAAGGGTGCATGGACAAAGGCTGGAAAGAGAGACGCAAGGACATGGACTGTTACGGCCATCCGCCAGGTCATGGTTTTGTCGCCCAGCTCAGTCAAGTCGTGTAATAAGGACACCCAGGACACACGACATTGCCAGGCCTAGGACACAGTTGTACCGCGACTTCACGAATAATCACTATTCTTGTAAAAGAGAATCGGAGAGTGTGGCCTTAGAGAGTGGATTAGGATGGCATAGAGGAAGGTTACAAATAAAGGCAATTTCTGTCATGATTTCATATCGCAAACGCAACTTTTACGCTTACTCCTTGTCGACTGCAAACTTCTTCAAGTCCTCCAAGGATACCTTGTCCAAAGCTTTCTCGTTTGTGGCGTTGAGGAAGATTCTATGCATGGTCAGAAGATGGTATTAGGTTGGAGGAGTATTTCGACTTACTTGGGCACGATCTTGTCACCCTCCTTGCCTCTAGCATCAAATGCCTCCTTCCAGCGAGACACACAAAGACACCATTTGCAGCCTCCCTTCAATCCAATCTGACGGAGATCGTTGCCACGGTCTGCAGAGAACTTGAGGAACTCATCTGAGACCTCTGCGGCGATAGCATGGTTGCCAGCATCTGAAGCAGGCACTTCACAGTAGCCGTTCCTCAGATAACCAGTCATAGGGCTAGTAGAGTGGATAGCCAGAGGCTTGGAGAGGACTGAAGCTTGTAAGCAATTGTCAAGCTGGTTATTGCTGTTGTATTACCATTGAGAGATCTGGACATCTTGAGTTGATGTTGTTGGTGTAACTGATTGTGAGCCGAGGCGGATGCGGTGATTGAGATAGCTGCAAGGCACAATAGGGTGATCAGTAAAGAGGTCGAATGCATGTGAATTGGAAAGATTTGGTCGCTTCAAGCACTTTGATGGTCAAAAGAATCATGAGCTCATAGTTCGCACATGCCAAGACCGTCGAGCATCTCGGAGCGGAGCCAGAAGGACGTTTCAGATCGGAAGGAGCATCTGTCCGCTGATGTTCGTTCACGGAATCTGCTTCTCCTCCAACAACCCTCGAGATCAATTTACCCATGAGACTCCGTTTGTAGAGAATCCTGTCCGTCAACCATAAGTGATGGCAGAATCGATTCGCTGGACTGTTGCAGCTCGGATTTCGAAGTGCTATGTCCGAAGTCGCTGGCAGTCGAGGGCGGCAATGACAGATTCGAGTGCCGTTTGAGCCGGCCAATCAATCATATTCGAAGTAATTCAACGACAATTTTGGAATGATCCTCGACTCATCTCGCCTTCTCAATCCTCTGGACATTGGCATCACCAGTCGATACGGCAATGTCGCGCTCAACCTCGCCGTCGTCGACACTGAACGCGTCGCCAAAAGAGAAATCAAATGACGACATCCCCGCACCTGTCTCCCCGCATTCACAACATGACCGCGACGACCAAGTCGATGACCAGGACCACTATAATCATGATCAATCACTACCGCTTGACGAGGAGGCGGCTCAAGTGCTGAAGGAGGAGAAGTCAGGGGACCCGTTCCTCGTGGGATGGGAGCCGGGCGAGAAAGCCAATCCCATGAACTGGTCGTCAACATACAAGTCTTTCATCACCTTTGTCCTGGGTATGCTCGCGCTGGCCGCCAGTCTGGGATCATCAATCATCTCGCCAGCAGAAAGAGAAATCGCCGAGTACACTGGCATCTCGAATGAAGTCGCTGTCCTTCTGATCTCCATGTACATCATTGGCTTCGCTGTTGGTCCGCTTATCTGGGCACCCACTTCGGAAGTTTGGGGACGCAGGATCAGTATGCTGCCGGCAATGGTTGCTCTTGCCCTGTTCAGTATAGGTACAGCTGTTGGCAAGAACGCTCAGACCATGATCATCTGCAGATTCTTTTCTGGTGTCTTTGGTTCCGCCCCGGTGTCCAATGTTAGTGCTGCACTCGGCGACATCTGGCCTCCTAAGTCAAGGGGAGTGGCAATGACGTTCTACGCTGTTGCTGTGGTCGGTGGTCCTACGATAGGGCCTGTCATTGGTAGTGCTCTTACTGTGCAACTTGGGTTCAGGTGGCCCTCTTACATTTTGGCAATCTGGGTCTTCACAATCTTCGTCTTCGCCTTCTTCTGCCTGCCGGAAGTCTACTCTCCTGTGCTCCTGAAGAAGAAGGCTCAACGACTGCGCAAGGAGACAGGAGATTCACGTTGGCACCACCCTCACGAAGATGTCAAACTTGATGCGAAGTCAATCGTGACCAAACATCTTGCAAGACCTATCGTCATGCTTACTACAGAACCTATGGTCACCGCCATTGCCTTCTATGCTAGTTTCGTCTACGGTCTTCTCTACATGACTCTCGAGGTGTTCCCGATCGTCTTTGAACAAAACCGAGGATGGCCACTCATCACTAGCACGCTCCCGTTCTTGGCACTTTTCGTCGGAGTGTTGTTCGCTGTTCTGATCAACCTCGCTAATCAACCACGATATGCAAGGGCTGTCGCCGCCAACAACGGCAGAGCTGTTCCCGAAGCCCGTCTTCCACCAATGTTCTTAGGTGGAGTACTCTTCACGATCGGAATGGTATGTTAAGTTCGACCCTCGATATCGCTCCTTCACTGACATGGATACTCTTTTAGTTCTGGTTTGGATGGACAGCAGACCCAGACATTCCATGGCCAAGCTGTGTAGTCGCGGCTGGGTTTATCGGAGCAGGCTTCAACATCATCTTCCAACAGTGTATTAACTTCCTTGTTGATACGTACTCGCTCTATGCCGCTTCTGCGGTATCTGCCAATACGTTCTTGCGCAGTTTGATCGCAGGAGGTCTACCGCTCGCAGCGCGGCCCATGTTCAACCACCTAGGAGTCGGACCAGCCATGAGTATTCTTGGCGGAGTCGCTGCGCTGGCTTTGCCTGTGCCGTTGATCTTCATGAGATACGGACTAAAACTACGAAAGATGTCAAAGTTCGCGCCGGTGCACGAAGACTGAAAAGACAAATCAAGAGCATAGGGATCGCAAGACCAAATCTCGGCCCCTCGAGACGTCCTCCGAACCATTCTTCGAATGACACAGCGATTTATCCAAGTTTTGTGCCCGCTATGAACAACCAAATCATTTGCTCTCACCAGAAGATCATGCCTACATGAACATAACCCTGCCCTTTTCGCACAGGAAAACGAACTTTGTGCCGGGCTGTAAATTCGAAGCGCAGTGTTGCTCTCCCGTTATGTGCTCAAATGCGCTCTATGCAACCCGACAGAAATATGGAGTCATCTGTCTTGACTGAGTCACGACACCGCTGCGTCCCGGATTTCAAAAGTTTTCTCAAGGCTCGCATGCAATTGTCTTGCACATTCATATCTTGGCCGACCCGGAGATCCTCCTTCATCAGCATCAGCATCAGCATCAGAATCAGCATTAGCATTGCCGTCATCATGTTCGTGAGACTTCTCCCCATCGACACTCAATCGAGGTCTACCACCAAAGTCCGGATATCAAACGCGCGACCTGTGGCAGCCACAGCTTTCGATCACTCAACGACGAGCTCGACGGTATCTAGTTGTCCAGACTTGCACTCGCCATCGGAATGTTTTATCGCACTAGAAAGTTCAAGAGACCAGGCATGCGATATCCAGCACACAATAAAATATCTCTGGACCGCTTTAACATACGACATATCTCCCGCCAGATTTACGTTGCGCAACTTGAGTCGCAAAGAGCAATCAGATATCAGATTTCTTCGCTCGCAAAGTCTGATCAACAAATTTATCAAAGTCCTCAACGCCGATCTGGATATGAACCTCAAATTCAATATCAGGGGCGCCATCAAGCTGAATGTCGTGGCTACGATTATTCATCGCGAGAAAAGGTATCTGGCGCATTTCCTCAAAATGTGGGATATACTGGAGCCGCATTTGCACCAACTAGCTTTTTGCGGGATTGCGTGGTCCAAGGAGGTTTTCGATCTGCTGGAGTTGATGCTGCAGACTATGCGACGATTGCAAGATCAGCTTTGCGATGTGCATCACGACCTTCGCAATTTTCTGGACTCTCGAAAAGCTTGTGCGACACAAAATCTGGGATTCGCATCAGCAAGCTTGAGTGCGAGTACTGGGTATGCAGATTCTCAGTTATATTCGGGCTTGCGAAAGCGTGGCAGTGGGTCAGTGAGGGGTTCTTGCAAATCGTCAAGTACTGCAGATAGCAGCTTCCTGTTGAACCAAAGACAAATGGCTAGATGAGAGCGGGGTTGAATGAGTTGCTCGTGAAAGAGGAAGTGGCAGCTTGCCTTGAGTGGGCCTTCCTTCGATAAAAACCAGAAAACACACACTTTGCACTCCACTGAACCGACAAGAAAAACAGTTCTCTCACCCTGATCGCAATTTCCATCAGCCAATCCGCAAAGCTGTCAACATACACAAACATATTGAGATCTGAGACATCGGCCAGCAAGATAACAGGGGTTTCTATGCACCCGACGGGTGCTTCATCAATCGTCAAAACCTTCATGCCTTCTCACAACCAGGCTACGAACAACAAGAGGCCACACAGCTACACTCTCCACCATCATTACATGCAAGCAACGAAACCGGATTATCAACAAATGTAAATCAGATACGTTAAAAACGCAACACTACATACAATATGAAATGGTCAAAGCATCTCCAGCAAACCGAAACACCAAACTCCAAAAATCACTCAGCAACTCCGAGATGTAGTTTGTGAAGCGCAAGATCAGCGCACCTTGGGAGATGGCTTACGTAGCAGCGACAACCACCTAACCAGGCACCTTACTCCTGTGAGACGCGATGAGCTTCATTATACGCGTCATTCTGCTTGGATACATCGTATCCTCCTTTCTTTCAGCGACAAACTTCGTTGGCTTTGTCTTTGGCAATGAAGGCCTAGCTTGCGACTTTGTGGTTGGTTGCGCTTTTGTCGAGTCTAGAGATGGATTCGTCGTCATGGATGACTTTGAGGACTTTGAAGATTTTGATGACTTTGATGAGGAGGTTGACTTTGAAGTCGAGCGCGACCTCCAAGGATGGCGGGCGGCACGTGTGCCCTCCATTTCCTCGTCTGATGATGGCATGTCGAGCTCCCTGGCGTCTGAATTGGGAGCGTCTGGATCGGGCATTGGATGGTCGGGAGGTGATTTTCCGCCCGGGTTCATGCCATCCAGATCCATCCCGTCGCCTTCATCATCGTCTTTGCCGCCTCCGCCACCTCCACCACCTCCACCACCTCCACCACCTCCACCACCTCCGCCACCTCCGCCGCCTCCGCCACCTCCGCCGTCTTTACTATCTGTTCCATCTTCGTCTTCGTCTTCAGCATCTTCTTCGGTGATCATCTCCTCGGACAAGTCTGCGACGTGCCCGTTTTCAGGGCTTTCACGACGAGAAGCGGGTCTGAGGTCCTGATTGCCAGTATCCCCGGCTCTAAGACGATTGATAGGTGGAGTGTTGGGAGGCTGCGTGAATGAAGGCTGCCTGTTTTCAGGGCCCAAAGGTGGCAAGACGAAGTTTCCAACGACAGTCAGGGCTGTCCAATGCAGTGCCTCTGAATAATTGGCCAGATGTAATTGACGGTCTTCAGTCTGTGGTTGTCCTCTGACAATACGGTACCAGTCAGTGACTCGGCCGGCATCGCTCCAGATCGGCCTGTACATGAAGATCTCGACATCTAATGCGTCAGCAACCAGCTGAGCCATGTCTTCGTCTCCCATTTCCAGATTCCGTATACGCGTCTCCAGCGACCCATGCGTGTTTTGGCGGCTGTCGTTTTGGAGAGTCTGGTAGAGAGCGAGTCGAGTCTGGCGTGCGGGATTCGTAACATTTTCTGGAGGACGCATTACAGCATCCCACAGTTCTTCGACTCTAGCGTGAACGGGGTATTGTTCTGAGAGTGGTCCTGATGTCACGTCTCGTTCACGTCCAAGCCAAAGACGTTGCACGGCGTGCCAAAAGCAACGATTGCCTGCTCCGGAGACATTGGTTTGGCCGAATGTCTGAGTTTGTCCTCCTGTGGTCATCGTCAAACGCCTTTGTTCTGCCATCTCGAGCTCCTCGGAATTGAAGACTCGTCTGGCATTGTTTCCTCTCGTGGCTCTTGTGTTTCGGGGAGCAGCAGGTTTGCCTTTAGCTCCCTTGCCGGTACCACCTTTCTTTGCGCCCTTTCCGTCTGTTCCAGTTCCAGTTCCCGTTTCTTTGCCTTTGCCCTTGTCTTTGGCTCGAAGGGCGAGATTTTCAAATGGGCCGCCAGCATCATCATCGTCCTTCTCCCCATCACCAGTTCCGGCTGCTGTCTCGACCGTCTCCGATTCAGGGACTTCGACTTCACCGAGTAAGGATATGATGCTGTCAAGGGCTGCTCTGGTCTCTCCAGGCAGTCCGGGTAGACGTCGCCCTCTGGCAATCTCATACATGAGAATGGACCTGTCCAAGTCCCAAAGCTCTCCTTGAGTGCTCAGGCCGTACCTTCGGCACTTTTCCTCGAGTTCTTTGCGAGTAGGGTTCACGCATCTTGACCCCTGACTCTTTAAGAGGTTGAGCAACTGTCGCAGCGAAAGGCCATGGTTATTCCATTGTTGATCAAGGGCCCTCTCTTGTGCTTTGACCCTTTTGATCTCTTCCAACTCTTCCTCTTTTACTTTTTTTGTAAGAAATCGGAACTGTTTCTGCTTGCCGGGGTACTTGAATCCTCCCTTCGTCACCTCGTCAACAACTTTTTCCAACATCTGTTTTGCTGGTTTTCTTCCTTCGGCTGCATCTGCCTCCTGGGCCCTTTTGGAGAGATATTTGAACCGGGCTATATCATGAGGGTTCTGCACTCCTCGCTTCTTGAGCTCCTCGACGAGTTGTTGGGATAGTGTTTTCGCGAGATTTCTCAATGCCAATGCGGTCATTGGTGCGGTCATCTTCCTCTTCTTCTTGCCCTTTTCTTTGCTCTCACGCAGTATGCAGATAGGGGCGACCTCTGTATCGAGTTTGTATGTCTTTCCGTGCTTTCTTCGCCTCTGATTGCGAGTCTTGCGGCTCGGCTTCTTTGGAATGATGATTTCCGAATACACAGTATGGCCGTTGATGTTGTCTACGGCACGAAGAGCCTCTTCGATATCATCGAGCAAGTTGTCGCAGCGTTCGCGCAGATTAGTGATGGGGTCGACAGGTTCTACCATTGGGACATCTGAGTCGTCGGAATCATACGAGGGATGGGCTTCATCATCTGCGCCTTCAGTGGGGTCGATTGGAATTCCAAGATCTCCAGCTCTGCGGGTCAGGTGGGCGTTTAGTCTCTTGTTCTCGGTGTTTTGATCAACGAATGGATCTGGTGATGCCGTCGAGCCTGCGGATGAGACAGAGGTTGTGGGAGAGGGAGGTGATGGCTTGGCTCTTTTGGGGGAAGGTGCACCATTTCCTTCGCCCGAAGCCTTTCTCTTTGGGGTCTTCTTGGGAGGCATTATCAGCAAGTATCAAGAGTCGAGTACGTGTCTGAGGAAGACGACAGAGTTTCGTTCGGACCAGAGAAGGGGTGATCAACGGGGGGTGAAGAAGACAACTATTTGTGGATATTCCACCAATACAACAAAGGACCACACTCATTGTCTGTTTGTGACCTCGTCGCCGCCGGATCCGGTATAGGCATTGATTACAATGGCAGATGTCACATATTTCCGCATCCGGAACTCGCGGGCATTGTCCCTCGACGAGGAAGTCACAAATCTGTCTTCGAGCGTGCTTTCCCTTGTCCCCGTCGCTTTCTTCAACATTCGAGTTATGCATTGGAATGTACAGACTATCGTCAACAAAGAAATGTCCATCTATCAAGGATGTCCACAGCCGAATTGGGATGACTCGACAATGATGAGGAAGATTGAGATGCTTCCACCCCATACACATCTCATCGTCTTTGCTACCATCCTCGGTCGTAACTCGAGACATACAAGACCTGCAGAAGTATACGATGCTATTCTTTTAACATGATCATCCACGGAGATAAGGAGTTTGACACACTCTCAGTGACGGCGCTTCCGGATCAAAAATTATGATGCGTTCCAGCACTTACATCGTGACAGACCATGCAACGGAGGAAGCGAATTATTTTTTGCAATTGAATCGAGATTGATTTGATAACAGAAAGTGAAAATCATATACTTTAACATAGAAATCATTGAATAAAAAGCACAACCAACATATCATCCAAACCCTCTATGCTCAAGTCATCTACTGTATCAGGTAGAAGATCTAACAAGGCTCAAGACGGCGGCGGAAGACGAATCGATCGTGTTGATGTTCTCGACAATGGAGATCGCAAAGCACCAGAAACCATCTCGGGACTATACATTGCACGTAGCCAATCCATGTACACCTTGCTCTTGTACGCTGGCTTCTTGACGATGTTCCTCTGCGCGCGAGGGGGAGGGGTAAATCTGTTGCGCGCTCTGTTTCTTGACTTTTGACGAGCTCGTCTTCTTGCCCGTCTTTCTCTGTTTGTCTCGTGGGTCCATGAAGTGCCTACCCAGTTGTTTGGAGGTTCTAAGGAAGTTTGAGGGGGCTGATTCGTCTTTGAAGATGGAGTTGACTTGGAAGGTGGCGATGAAGCTGACGATGAAGACGATGAGGAAGACGATGAAGAAGATGATGATGATGCGGTCGACTCTCCTGCGATATNTTCGAGGAGGTCCCGCATATCCTGGACTTCCTGGTGGTCTTATACCTCTTGTAGGTGATCGAGGGCTAAAAAGGGGTCTTCCGTCATTCCTGTCGTTCCATGGAGATGATTTGCTTGAGGGTGAGTGGGAGACAACCACAGTCGGAACTCCTCCACCATTTCCACCGGCCGAGGGGGTACCATCTTCGGCATAATACTCGTAAAACTCGTATTGCTCTTCGTCATCCTCTTCCTGTTCCTCTTTTCCTTCCTCTTCCTCTCCCTCTTCCGCTTGCTCTTCCTCTTCCTCGTCCATATCCTCATCCTCATACTCATACTCATCCTCATCCTCGGTTGCCTCCTCAGTCTCTCCATCCGCCAGGTCCCTCACCGTGCAATCCGCAACATGACCATCTTCGGGATCATCATGCCTTGCTTCAGGTCTGAGATCGAAATTGTCAATGTGTCCAATAGGAAGACGGGGTACAGGTCCTGGAGGGTCCAGGGTGAAGTTTGGGGTCGTGGCCATTGGGTCGAGATCAGGCATGGCAAAAGTTCCTACAGGTCGTAACGCAGTCCAATGTATTGAGTGCATATAGTTGGCAATATGGATCTGTCGTTGAGGGTCGGTCTGTGGTTGGCCGCGTGCAAGTCTGATCCACGAGGTCGTGCCGTCTGATTCGTACTGAGGTGTGTAGGTGAAAATTTCGACGTCAAGCGCGTCGGCAACCAGCTGAACCATGTCAATGTCACCTGCATTCAATGTCAGTATGTCATGAAATATCGTATTTGTACAAAGACTTACCCATTTGCATGTTGTACAAGCGGTCTTCCAAGCTGCCGTCACGAGCGTTGATGCTGTCCCACTGCATGGCTCTGTAGAGCGCGCGTCGGCTCAAACGAGCTGGGTTTGTTGTACCATCGGGTTGATGCATGACCTCCTCCCATAGATCTATCACCCTTGAATTGACGGGATAACGCTCTCCGAAAGTGGTACCATGCCCCTGTTCCTGTCCAAGCCAGATTTCTTGGATTGCATGCCACATGCAACGGAACCCTACCCCTGAGACGTTCACCTGTGTGAATTGTTGAGTTCGACCACCGCTGCTGATGGTCACGACTTCTTGGTTCATGATCTCGTTGTCTCTGTTTCTTCGCTGATCCTCGTCCAATCTCTTGCCATTTGCTGCTTCCGCTTGGACGCTCCATAGCGCAGACACGATATCTTCCATTTCACCCTGAGGCAAGTCGTATAGGCGTTTCTTAGCCGCGAGCTCGTACAGAGTCACGGCCTTGTCCAGGTCCCACAGAGTGGCGCCGACGGTATTTAAGCCATACTCCTTACACTTCTTTTCGAGTGCAGAGCGAGTAGGTTCCTCCACGGCAGGGCCTGTGTGGTTATATAAATCGAGAAGCTCTCGAAGTGTAAGGCCGTGCTTTTTCCATTGTTTGGCCGGAGTCTTGGTTTCTGTTTCAGACCTGGGATGCTGAATTCTCTTTTTTACCAGATTATCGACAAGGAGACTTGCTAGAACTCTTTTCATCTCCTGCAATTCGGCGTTTGTGACAACTACAAATCCATCAGGGAAGTTTTTGGATCTGCGCTTTTTGGTGGTCAATGGTTCGATATGCTGATCGAATGGGATTGTCTTGTCCTTTGCGCGCTTCTGACGACGAGTTTCTGTTGATTTGTGCTCCGATAGGAGTATGTCTTTATAATACCCACGACCAACAGCACGGAGGGCTTCCTCGATAGCATCAAGGGCGTCATCAAGACGCCCACGCAACACCCGCTCCTCATCGTTAGGAGAGTCGTTGCCGTCATTGCTGCTGCCGCTGATGTCGTCGCTGCTGCCGTCGTCGTCGGCCTTGCGCCTTCGTTTGGCTCCTTTGGCCGGCTTGTCGCTATCGCTGTCGCCTCCGGAGTCATCACCCTTCCCCTTACGCTTGCGCTTGACCCCTGTAGTTGGCTTTGGTGCTGGCGTTTTTCTAGGACGCTTGCCAGCCGTGACAGGAGTGGCCAGGGGTGCGGCCACGGGGGCGACCACAGGTATGGCGCCGGCAACAGGGGCTGCGGCTGCGGCCTCCGCTCTTGCCATAGCTCTAGTCTTGACCGTAGGCTTATTGTCTTTAGCCTTGTCGGCCTTCTTAGTCTTCTTAGGAGGCATTGTTAGTGGCTGCTTGTTGGGCCGAAATGATAACAGAGGTTTAAAGACAGAGGGCAAAGCTTTGCTGGAACGATGACAAGTTTAGAAGTTGAGGAATCAGGGGAGTTTGAGCATCTCGTCTACGACGACAATAGAAAGCTGGACTTATTGTCATTTGGTCGCCGGATCCGGTATTCTCATTGATGACAATAGCAAACACCATGTTTCCGTATCCGGTTGCTGAAATTTATTCACTTGCAACAATGCAAGAAGCTTTTGAGGATTCGAGATTGGTCCAATGAGAGAGCAATAGTTTCGGGCTCTCAGTGGACTCCCTCTGATTTCTCAATATCATCGTGCATTTTGACAGAGAATTTGGTGCCATGAGAGGACAGAGAGAGTTGTATGCGCCGGACAAGAAAACTTCATGCGCTTGATACCACCACGTCGAATTGCCCTTGTGTGTATCGTGGCATCTGAAAATGCTCCGTTTCCTTTTTTTTTTCCGGAGACCTCAGCCAAATCCTGATGCTGGATTCGAGAGTAACGACACCTGAAAGTCATTCTTTCTTAACGTGAACGCCTCGGACGTGATGAACAGTTCTAGGCTTTGTGACGCGCTTCGTGTGAGATGGCATGTTGCTTTGGACCGTGACTAAAACTTATGTTGCGAGAGCTCTCCATCAAGCCGCGGTCATTTCGCCTTATCCCAGGCACACCGCCAGTAGTCAGTGGAAGTGTAATGTTCGGTGCGAATTGACTATCTTTATAGCTACAACCGCGTCGATCTTCCGCTTTGCATATTATTCAGCGAATTCAGCATTCAAAGACAGGTTAGAGATGCAGGTAGGCTTGACCATAATATGCTTGAGACTAAAAGGAGGCGGTAGCTATTCAGATTGCTGCTCGTCTAAGCAGATGTTGCTTGTCGCAGAGATAAACTTGTTGATGGAGTCAGCGATGTAAGCACCATCGAAAAATACATGATACAAAGACATGCACCTCCCAAGTCCCTGACGCTATTTCGCACAATCAACTGTTCCGCATTGTCTATTTTTATTATTACGAACCTTGCACGTTCAAGACGACAGAGCCGCAAGCATCACTTTGCTTCACAGCTCTTCGCCACTCGCCCAAGCGTTGTTGAGGTCTGTGGGCGCAGCACTGCCACTCGTTGGCTCAGACAGGGGAAACTCGCAGAGGGACCCAGAACCAAGACGCGTTCAAACGGTGGCAGGCATCCCCAATACACATAGTACCCTGCTCTTATACCGTGCGCCGAGCACAGCACCGTTGTGAGACGGTAAGGGTATCCACCTGAGATCGTCATACAAAGGGGGGAGTGGCCGGTCATATAGTAAGGCGGGAGTGGGCGGGTTGCGCATGCGCGTCCACGGCAGGTAAGAAACAAAGAACAGGGAACAGATGAAAATCAGCAATTTCGAGGCCGCCTCTTGTCCACCTCTGAAGTCAGGACAAGGAATCGAGATGCCGTGGAATCGGGTGCGCGGGTTCTGTGAGCGCGGAGGGGTACCCCAAAGCAGAGGTTGAATGACGGTGCAGTCGTTGCCGGGTGCGGCGCAGGACAAAACAGCTTGTGCAGCAGACGTGCATCGAACCAGACTTGTCCCCTTCTTTGTTCAAATGACCACAGTCATACTTTTCTGCCAAAGTAAGGATGCCTGGTTTTTGTGGTAGACCAGGACAAATGGAAGCAAAATCTCACGATAGACGTTGGAGTAATTGTAATACTACACAGTATGCTTGTCATGGTACAGCACATGATGGCCCATCAGGTGGCCAGAAGATCAAGTTGATCAACATTGCGGGTCTGCCCCGTGATGGCCGTGCGTCTTGCACTTGCCTGTTCCTGGCACGCTAGAGGAGAAACAAGCCTTTAAATCCCCTGGGACTGATTGGAGTAACGGTCCCTGCGGAAGCCAAAAAAGACATCGCAAGCAAGGGGAGTAGGGGTAGGCTTAGTAAGTTACTCAATGTCAGTTACTCGTAAGTTCCGAGTAACTTACTAAGTTGGTTACGGCCGAGGTATGACCGCCCCGCACCGTTGACCTGATCGCCTACCGAGGCCCTGTTTTTGGACGATTTAGTAAGGGAAATGGGCCATTTATTGGGTCAGCACGGGTCAGATGGTCGGAACTCTTAAAAGTCATATTTATTGCGAAGAATTCATAAAATCGAACTGTAGCGCCGGTAGCAACACTCCTCTATATATATAAGTGTTCTCCTTATGTTAAGCATAATGCTCGTAGCTGTTTAAGTTATAGTCTAGCTCTCCGAGGACTAGCCTCGCTAGCGGCCCTATCGAGCCTTAAGTCTATATAGTTCCTTAAGTAGTTACCTCTAAAGCTCGTCGTTCTCTCTAAAGCTNCTCTAGAGTAATGTTTAGCGAAGGTAATCTAGCGTAATACTAAGTATNGCAAGGGGTGCTAGGGCGGGTNTATTAGAAGTTTTAGCTTAGGAAGGATNACCTAATAGTCGATATAGACTGCTAACTAGGAGGAGGGTCTAGAGCTAGTGTTAACGNANNAGATAATTAAGACTAAGGTCCTCGCTTCCTTNTCGATTTCTTAGGCCTTTATGTCTACGCCGTTAATGCCTTTTAAGCGGCCTTCTTAGTTAGATAGTTCTCGCTAGTCTAAAGATGCTAAAGGAACTACTAATGCGGCCTTGTAACCTACGACGGTAATAGTAATAAAAGGTTAAGATCCGTGCTTCGAAGCGACTAAGGAGTAGGAGGTAAAGCATCGACCTAATAACATAGTTCTAGAAATGGCGCTAACTAACTGTCCTCGGGCTCTTTTCTCTCGATCTAAGTAGCGCTAACTATAGCTACGATGTTATCTATTAGGTCGTTAAGGACTAGCTCTAACATGTTAAGGCGCTTAAGTTTATTAAGGCAGAACCGGTAGATCTGTTGCTTGTTAAGATAGGCCCTCTATCGCTCTACTCGTCGCTCGATCATCTTGCTTCTTAATTAGTTAGTCTAAAGGATCTCCCTACGGTTAAAGGCGCGGCAGTTTATGTAGATAGCGTATAGCATCTTCGTAGTAAGGGTTAACATACGAGAGCGGTAAGAGTTTTAGATGTAGTTTATTGCTAAGAAGGACCTTTCTAATGGCACGGAGTTTGCCGGAGTAATGGCTAGACGACTAGCTAACTTAGCTAGAGCTAACGCACTAAAGTTCCCTATAAAGTTCTAAAAGGTCTAAGGATTAAACCTTACTTTATCGCGCTATAGTTAAGCCCTTAAGAAGACTCCCTTGCGCTCGATATACGCTACTAGTTGTCGCTAAAACGCACCGATTTCCTCGGTAGGAACATGTTGTTCGAAGAACCGGTAAGTAGCTACCTACTCCTTAGGTGATTGCTTAATGTCTTTAGCATCTAGCTAGCAGTTAAGAAGGTAAGTAGCATAATGGATATTAGTCGTTTAGATAGCAAGGCGCTCGTCTAACTTCTTTAACACTAGCTCGCCGTCCGGCAATGTTTACGCCTCTAGTTCTAGTCGAAGATTACGCTAGCGAGGAATAACTATACCGACAGTCGACTAGTCGTTTTTAGAGAGCTTCTACGCAAAGTGAAATGGTCTAATTAAGTTAGTAAGGGCCTCGATTTCCTTCTACCATTCTAACGAGTCTATTAGTAGGCAAACATCGACATTAGATAGCAGTCCTCTATAAGATGCACGCTCTAGTAACCCTCGATTTTTTAGTAGCGCTATTATAGCTATGTAATGAGAGCCCTATCGGGTTAAGTAGGCGATCGCGAAGGCATATAACTTTACGCCTTCCTCCTTAGCTAACTCTAGTAGTAGTTGCTAGACCTTATCTAATGCCCTTAGGTAAGTTAGGGCCATGTTGACCTCTCTTAAAGTTAAAGAATAATACTTAATGCTACTAGCTGTCTCCTAGTTAGTAATATCCTTTAGTCCGAGCTGTAACCTATGCTTATCGTAGAGAACATAGAACATATGCTAAGTCCTTAGGTCCTGCTATAGGGCACGATAGAAATTACGCTATATCGTGCACGTATTAGTATAGATACTGTTCTACTTCTAGAGCTTATTTCCCGTTAGCTTACTAACCTTCTCGATGACTATGTCCTTAGTCTAGTCGCTACCTATAGTTACGCCTCCTCCGTTTACGGCATCGACAAAAAAAGCCTAGCTATTAGCCGTGTTAATAGACAAGTTTAAGACCCTGTCTCTATTGTTTGCGCTAGATTCATCGGTAATAAAGTTTAGGTAGGGCCGGTAACGATAAGCTCCGGAAGGACGTTTAGATGCGATGATATTGTCTAGCTAATCTTTAACCTCTTAATAGCACTCTTAAAGAAGCTCCTTTATAAGGCGATGTCTAGATAGGGGCGAGTAGTTAAGCTCTAGATTTAATGCTTTAAACATCGCCTAGAGATCTAGATTCTTCTCGTAGGTGTTAAAGGGTAAACCCCCTCGATATAGCGCTATACTAGCTATCTTATCTAGCTTATGTCGATTAAGTAAAGGCCTTAAAGAAACAGCGTTAGTCATTACCCCGACCTTGCTTAACAGTCTATTACGATGAACCTCTAGATATTGTCTAACCTTAGGGTCACCCTACCGCACTAATACCTTAAAGTCCTTAAGGAACGGTAGGCACTCGGCGAGGTAATTAACCTTACGCTCGTTTCTATTGTTCTTAAGTGTAAAATCCGGACACTAGTTGCACTTGTACGTAGAGTCTCCGATGCTAGTAAACTAACGTCCAATAACACTAGTCGGCTTGCCTCTACCTCGCTTGGTCGACATTGCTAATTATTGATGTATATACAGCTAGCAGACCGTCGTCTTAATCACCTCTAAAGCCTCCGGAACCCCCTTACGAACAACCGCTACTAACGTCAATAGCTCGGCCGAGCTCGGCTATATCGGAGACCGGTAAGTTACTCAAAATCTGCAGCAAGTTACGGCAGTAACTGACATTGAGTAACTTACTAGTAAGTTCCGTAACTTGACCACCCCTAAAGGGGAGAGGCTCCTGTGTCGTCAAGCAGCGTTTAATCTTCATAATGCTGACACGCGCCCTGCCACATGCACGGGTAGGTGGGTAGATGCAGCGAAGACGGTGACGCTTCTGGCGCCAATCGCCTCGGCAGACGCTGCAACGCTCCTGCTACAAGAAAACCGACCAACTTAGACTGCCCCTGTGTCTGTCCGAGTCTTGGCCAAAGGTTTTATCTTGTCCTTACTCCTGCTTGAGACTGCCTCTTTTTCGTCTTTCAATTCCATTCAACTCTTTTCTCATCTCTCGCTGGTCAGAGATACGCCGAGCTTTGGACTCGTATTGCTGTGCAATTAAAGCTTCTCTACCAACATTCCTCTGCTGGACAATTACCTTCATCTCTCTGAGCATTCCGCTTTCAGATAACATTCCATCCGATTTCCCTTAGCAACAACAACCGAACCCAGCATCACCAATCAAACAGGTCTCCATAAAGATATACCGTGGACACCTGCAACATCTTTTTTGATCATTGGCGGCGACTATCTGGGCCCGGAACATCATCTCGACATCACCTAAGACAACATGTTTTTCAAACACACATTAGCCGCATTGAGTGCGGTAGCGACTGCATTCGCTGCACCTCAGTAAGAATTCATGATATGCTGTACGACGTCACAATGAGGCTGACAATGCTGCTACAGTATGAAGCGTGCCAGTGGCTTCAACTGGGGGAACGAAGTCATGCGTGGAGTCAATCTCGGTGGATGGCTGGTCCTCGAGCCGTGAGTCAAGCTCTCTTCATCTATGACCACACGGTTCTAACATTAGCTCAGGTGGATTACTCCCTCAATTTTCCAAGCCTACCCAAACTCACAGGGCATCATTGACGAATACACACTCGGCGAGAAGCTTGGTAGCGATGCTGCCTACAACGTTCTAAAGCCTCACTGGGATTCCTGGGTACAGCTTGCCGATTTCGAAAAGATTGCAAAGTCTGGCTTCAACGTCGTCCGTATCCCGATAGGTTACTGGGCATACGACAATGCCAACAGTCCCTACGTATCTGGAGCTGCTCCGTATATGGATCAAGCCATTGCATGGGCAAGACAAACCGGACTCAAGGTCATTGTAGATTTGCATGGTGCACCTGGCTCTCAGAATGGTTTCGACAACTCCGGTCAAAAGACAAACAACGTCGACTTCCAGCAAGGAGATAACGTGCAGCGCACTTTGGCCGTCTTGCAGACAATCCAGAACAAGTATGCAGACTCATCCTACGACGACGTTGTTGCAGGTATTGAGCTTCTCAACGAGCCTCTCTCCACGGTGATGAACCTGGACGACCTCAAGCAGTTCGAGCGCAACGGCTTCGGTCAGCAACGCACCGTGTCTAAGAAGCGCGTTGTGATTATCCAAGACGGCTTCCAGCCACCAAACACCTACAACGGCTGGTTGACACCTTCGGACAACAATGCCCAGAATGTCGCTCTCGACCACCACGAATACCAAGTCTTCAACAACGAGCTGGTCTCAATGCAACCCTGGCAACACCGTCAGTACGTCTGTAACAACGCCAAAACTTACAGTGGTGCCGACAAGTGGACCTTCGTTGGCGAGTGGTCAGCGGCTATGACTGATTGTGCGGCTGCATTAAATGGCTATGGCATTGGTGCCCGTTACGACGGTACATACCCTGGCAGCAACTATGTTGGATCTTGTGGCAGCATCAACTACATCGATCAGTGGTCGCAGACCATGAAAGACGACACCCGTGGCTACATTGAGGCCCAGATGGAGGCTTTCGAGAGAAACACCATCGGATGGGTCTTCTGGAACTTCAAGACCGAGGGCTCACCCGAATGGGATGCCTTCCGCCTGATCGATGCCGGCGTCTTCCCTCAACCTCTTACCGACAGAAAGTTCAGCCAGATCTGCTCTTCATGAAGCGATTGCGTCGTACAGAAACACTGGAATTGTGTATGATCACCAGAACACAGGACTTATATCATCCCGGAAGCATATGCATACAAAGCGCAGGAGCATAGGCAGCGTGGTCTTCTTCACCGGCCCAATTTCGTATTTCTGTTTCCTCATCCTCTTCTTCTTTTTGCGTCTTTGCGCGTCTAGCCATTTTCCAATACCCTTCTTCTTGTGGTCTATCTTCTCCATACAGTATCTTTGCTGGTAGAAATAATTGTATTGCATAACTTTTGACCATAAAGCTCACGTCTCCCTGTCTTGAACGTGCTTTGATGTGATGTGCAAATAACGTGTGTCTTGAGCACCGGCAGTGTGCGCTGGCCTTTTTTCAGAACGACGCATTGTATCTGACTGACACGTCCGCAAGTGTCTGCATCAAGGCCGGGAGCACTCCAAAGAATATGCAGATGATTTTACTCTGAGCATTCTTGCGAACAGCTGTGTCTTGCAGTTTTCTCGACTGATTGGCAGCCGGCTGTGCTTTTTGTGTAGATCGTGGTTGCCAGGTCGAAGATGATGTCGCGAGTATGTCCTGAAGCCTGAGTCCTTTAGAATTCGATCTGGAAGTATTGACGGCTGATGCTGCTTCGTTCCTTCTGTTATTGGATCCAATGAAGCGTGGCGATCTCGACGAGATGTCTGCGAGGAAGTAGCAATGAAGGGCAGCGAAACCGAGTATCCCTTCCGAGCTCTCGAGATGAAATTTATCTTTCCTCGTCGATATCCACCATCACCACTCAAAAGCCCCAGGAACTTTACAATTCTCCAATTTTCCCACTTCCTCTTCCTCTTCCTCTTTAACATCCCCATCATCCCCCTCCTCAGTCCCCACAACCTCCCTCAACAAAACACACTCCTTCCAAACCTTCAACTCCTGCGCAAACAACTCCATAACGCAAGGATCACAACTACTCCCACAACAATCTCCCGCCGCCGGTTTGATCGGTTTCGTGCGTGATGTGGCTGCGGAAATCAATGCTGTTTCTCGAATAGGCGCGGGACGGGCTTTGAGTAACTTCGTCAGAGTTGGAGAGTGGGCTTTTAGGATTTTTAGGGAGGGAGGAGGTGGAGGTGGTGAGGTTGTCATGGGTTTTGCTTTGGGGAGGTTGTCGTGATGTGATTTGGCAGTTAGTCGTATGGTGAGTCAAAGTGAGAGGATGGTTGGTGCTTTCAGGTCGTACGGGTTTGAATCAGTATCGATAAGTGTTGGGTCCATGATGGAGAGGACATTCCAATGCTTTTGTTATTTCAATCGAGAAGGGGTAGTTGTCTTCGGCTTTTGATGTCGGGTGATTTCGGAATCTGGTGGTCTCTGGGATGACCCTGATCTGACATTCACCACCTCCTTCCCCTGCGACAGTAATGGTGAACTTGGTTCACTATCTGCCTTGCGTCAAGATTGACTTCTATGGTCTACTGATGTGGAGATATCGAATGGACGGTCAAATGACATCGATATCACTTTTTTGAGATGTTGTCGATTCTTGACAGCAGACCAGGCGGTGGTCTGTCGTGAACTCTTGTGCTACTCCAACTCAAAAGTGTCATTATCATGGCAGTTGGCAAGAACATCCACAGCTTTAGAGTGTCAGGTAGGAACAAGCTTTTCATTGAAAGTGCTTTGATTGGATAAAGTTACAAAGTGGTTAAGGCTGGGCTGCTTTCTAGAGAATGAACCAAGTGTAAAACTGCAAGGAAGAAAGAAACCAATTTCGTTTCATAAACCCCCATCCGTCGAAACAAAACTCCGTGATATGCGTTTGAAGTTCTTTTTCCGCTTTTCTTCCGTCCTTCTTCGTGGCGTGATGCCTTTTCTCGCCCTTGGGCCTGTCCTCGGCGGCTCACAGGGGTATCTGTCTGTTGGTGGTTCCGTGTATCGGACCATGCGTCGTCAATGTGCTCATCTAATGCTGACACCACTGCGCTTGGTGTACATGCGCGTAGCCACGTTCATGGCAGCAAGCTCCTGGAACATAAGCTTGGCGGCGTACGGAATGATGATCTGTGCAATTTCGGTCTTGTTCTTGCATGGTCTGCACTCGAACTGGTTCTTCTTGAGGGAACTAAAAGTATGTTAGCAAATCTGTTTCAATGTGTGACAGGAGGTCGTATAAACTTACGCAATAGGAGTCATGAGACCACAAATCTCGCAGACGTGGACACGGAAAGCATCTGAAACATCAAGCAATCTCTCCTTCAAGAAAGCAGAGGCACCGTGAGCGATCATACAATCGCGCTCCATCTCTCCGAAACGCAGACCACCGTCACGAGCTCTACCTTCCACAGGTTGACGAGTCAAGATCTGGGTGGGACCACGAGCACGAGCGTGAATCTTGTCGTCGACCATGTGGCGCAGACGCTGGTAGTAGGTGGGTCCCAAGAAGACTTGTGCGTTCATCTTTCTACCTGTGTGACCGTTGTACATGACTTCGAAACCACGTTGCTGGAAGCCGTGTTGACGCAGAAGATCGGAGATTTGAGTGACGGTGACATCAGTGAAGGGAGTAGCGTCACCTTCTTGACCACGTAGAGAACCAACCTTTGACAGAAGACACTCAATCAAATGAGCAATGGTCATACGAGAAGGAATAGCGTGAGGGTTGATGATGATATCAGGGACAAGTCCATCGGCGGTGAAAGGCATGTCTTCTTGACGGTAGGTGATACCAATGGTACCCTTCTGACCGTGACGAGAGGCAAACTTGTCACCAATCTGGGGAATCTTGGTTGTTCGTGTGCGGACCTTGACGAACTTGAGACCCTCAACGTTGGTTGTAAGAAGTACCTGATCGATGAGACCGCTCTCAGTGGAACGTAGAGGAGTTGACACATCGCGCTTGATGTGGAATTTGGTACGCTGGCCGAGCTCCTCAGCGTCGGGAGCCATAGGCGCAGTCTTTCCGATGATAATATCCTCACCAGACACACGAGTACCGGGTGCAATGATACCATCGTCATCCAGCTTGTCGTATGTTCCGTGCTTCATTCTCATAGTGTCTCCACGAGTAGGCTTCTCGAATTGTTCCACAACCGACATACCAACACGCTTCTCTTGATCCATGTAAGCACGGTAGAAAAGCGAGCGGAAAAGACCACGATCAATCGACGACTGGTTCATGATGACGGAGTCTTCTTGGTTGTAACCACTGTAACATGCGATGGCGACAATAGCGTTTTGACCGGCGGGCAGTTCTCTGAATTTGAGATACTCCATGGATCTCGTGGTACCGAGAGGCTTTTGAGGATAGTAAAGGACGTTCGCCATGGTATCCATGCGCACGTTGTAGTTGGTGAGGGTGATACCCATAGCTTGTTTACCCATGGCAGATTGGTAGGTGTTACGAGGCGACTGGTTGTGATCGGGGAAAGGAATAATGGAAGCGCAAATACCAAGAATCATGGCAGGGTGAATCTCGCAATGGGTCCATGTTCTAACGTTGGCGTTTGGCCTGCTCTTGATTCTTCGATGAGGGTCAGTCACTGGCTCTTCGTAAACGAGTCCAGCTCTCATCTGGCGATGCTCGTCGAGGTCTTCAGGTGACATGACCATCATGGCAACCTCTTCTTCCTCGGCATCGAGGTACTCAACGACACCATCACTGATCAAGTTCTTCCAGCCATAAATTGTACCGTCGCGCTCCTCTTCGCTAAGACCGATAGTGTCAGTCTCGCGTGCATTAAGCAGCTGAGAAATGTGAGATCTGTTCAGGGTAAGCTGACCCTTGGTCGGACTTGCAGGGTCATTGTTGACAACGAACAGCGGTCTCATGACACGACCAGCATCAGTGAAAATCTTGAACTCTCGCTCACGAACATCTCTGATGAGTGAGATTTCGAAAGAGATGGTGCCGTTACGGCGGAGACTTTGCACAACCTTGACGAGCTGAGAAGGGTCTCTGTGAACACCAACCCATACACCGTTGACGAAGACCTTTGTGGCATCCGGGTTGTTCTTGGGCTCATACTCTTCGAGCAATTCCATGTTTCGCTGGTTCATGAACTCAACGATGGGCTCGGCAGGCGTACCAACACTGACGTAACACATGAGAGACAAGTTCTTGACCAGACCGCAAGCCTGTCCTTCGGGTGTTTCTGCGGGACACACAAGACCCCAATGGGTGTTGTGCAATTGGCGAGGCTTGGCGATTTTTCCGTCACGACCGATGGGAGTATTCGTTCGTCGCAAATGTGATAGTGTAGAAGCGTATGTGTATCGGTTCAGCACCTGGGAGACACCGGCCTTTGCCGAGGCTGCCTTTTTCTGATCACCCCAGTTGCCAGTGGCCAAGCAATAGCGCAGACCAGATGTGAGGATGTTTGACTTGACAGCAAGTGTGAGATTAAAGTCTCTACCTTGCTCGATGCAGCGGGAGAGGTAGACACGCATATCGCGCACGAGTTGAGTGAACTTGAGGCGGAAGACTTGGGCCATCAGAGGACCAGACAGATCAAGACGCTTCTTGCCAAAGTGATCTCTGTCGTCTTCGTCGCATCTGCCCAGCATGACCTGACACATACGGTTGATCATGTAACCGAGGAAGAAAGCCTTTCTGGTCTCACTACCCTCTCGTTGCGAGATATGGGGCAAGAATTCCTTTTGCAGGATATCGCGAGCATAACGAATACGCTTTTCCTTGCCACCCACCTGGTTACCACGCTTACCGATGAAGTCAAGAGCGTTTTCGCGGTCTTGAACGACGAAGGCCTCTTCCAAACACGGCTTGATCATCTCGCGCAATTGAGTGTCGTTTGCATCGTAGCAGATGCAGTCAAGAATTTGCATATCTGAGACGATACCGAGCGCACGGAAGACGATGACAATGGGAATGTCGGCCTTGATGTATGGCAAAGTTGCCTTGATGGTGCCGGTCAAGATGCCACCCTTTTTCTGTTCTCCCTTTTGGTATAACTTCAGCTGCATGGAGGAGAGCAATCGGGTACCCTTCTCGGTGGCACTTCTGATTTCAGCGACGATGGGAGTGGGGCTTCCCTTCTTCTTAAAGACCTGGACGATGTTGGCAGCACTGCGCTCCTGGGCGATCAAGACCTTCTCGGAGCCGTTGATGATGAAGTAACCACCCTGATCGTAGGGGCATTCTTGGAAAGCGTAGAGTTCCTGTTCTGAGCGATTGCGCAATGTGCAAATCTTGGACTTGATCATGACAGGCAGTTTTCCGATAAAGACGCGCTCCTCCTTCTCAACAGCGTGTGGGTCCTCTCTTTCCCATACCAGCTCGGTCTCTTCCTCATCGTCTGGCACACTATCCGGGTCTTCTGGATCGTATCCTGGTCGAGCAATGCGTCTCTCGCGGGCGACCAAGACGCGACTGGTCATGCCAAGGTAGATGGGACTTGAATAGGTCAAGTTGCGTAGGCGAGCCTCGTTGGGGTACAGTGGGCGGGTAGAACCATCTCCCTCTGTGATGGCGGCCTGGGAGATGGTGATGTTGCCAAATTCGATTTCGTAGCGGCGCTTGACAATGGGGTTTGCGTCGTCGTCGTCCTGTGGGGCATTTTGGTCGATTACGATGCGGCCCTGTTCAGAAATGATGTCCTGCATGGTGGTACCGGCGAACTCATCGAACGAGTCGAGCTGTTGCGACACCAGACCCTTTGAGTCGAAGAAAGACTGAATGACAGTCCAGCAATCTTCACTTGTGATGATGTCGTCCTCATCGTATTCGGACTGAGCAGGACTGCCCACGCCATTGCCCCAGACGTCGGCCATGGCTGATTAAGTGGTGTGATGGAGCAGGAACGGAAAGCGATGGGATTGACGTGTTTTGAGGGCGGCGGCGTGTGTGTAGGAGAAAGAAGGCGCGCACGCGCTTTGTGGCGAGGGACGGTCGGCGGATCTGAAGAGCGACGCAGCGAAGCGGCGCTGTATGAGAAGACGATGAGTGCGGGAGATGGCGGAGTTGATGGGTGATGGCGAGCGGGTCGAGTGCTCTTGGGCCAGAGAGTCGAGATGCTGCTGCTGCTGCTGCTGCTTGACGCTCGACGCTGGCCGGTCTTGCTCCATGCCGGCAGGGCTAAACGCGACTTGGCACGCGTAATGTGATTGGCTGCACGTGCCACAGCGAACATCTGGCCTCGAGCATCAAGGTAAGGTAGGCACTCCGAGTAGCTTGTCTGTTGATCTTCGCGCCTGTCTGTTGTAGTCTGTCAATTCACACCATCGCAATGTCTGTGCAACCTCTGAACGATCTCTGGGAAGCTGCTGCTGGTCAGCCTTACGAACCCACCATTGGCAAGAACTCCCAGTTCACCGTCGGCATCACTCTGCTGTTTGCTGGTATGCGACAATGACTTCAGACTGTTCGTTCGAGGAGAAGACTAACATAGGCAGCGCTTATTCTGTCTGGTTACTTCGGCCTGAGTATGCCATCTCCAACGCCTCAAGCTTTGTGTCTCAATTAACGTCAACGCCGCAGACCCCTCGCTCAAGAACCTTCCCCTCATTGGCCTTCCTGCTTCTCTTGCTGCCGGGTAACACACCTGTCCGTACGGAGCTTGAACATACGCTGATACACTACAGCTTCGGTGCCGTCTACATGATCTGCGCCGTCGGCGTCTACGTCTGAGCATTTGCTCTCCTTCTTGTTGCCTACCTCCTTCTATTCGCTATTCGAGATACCCATATCAGACCAACACAGCCTCGTTGTATTCCGTACCCGTTTTGTCCAACATACAAGCGACTTGTGCAAGCTGTTCACCAGCGTTGAGTGAAGATGAGTTGCAGCCTGCGTGCAGCACAGGAAAGATTGGACGAAGGAACAGACAGATCAGTGGATCAGGAGAGGCCTACGCCTTCTACAAGCCTTGGAAGCGATTCAGAAAGATCCATAGCGACGCGAAAGCACGAAAGCACGCGCTGGAAGAGCAGTCGCAGTTGCCTAAGGCTGACTAAGCTTGGCATCCCCAGCTTCCATGTTCAATACCACTTCCATTGCTCGTGACTGCCATGTATCAAATAAACACCACTCTCCTGCAACCTTGTGATTTTCTGGAACAGACTTTCTCAAGTCAGAATTCGTGATTTCGCGCCACATACAGCAATCCTTGTGACTCGACACTTTCCACGCCACCTCATATTGCCATAGCAGAATGGCCCCAACAAACACATGTCTATTTAGTGCTGTCTCTCCAGCAGCCCGCGACTTGACTCTGTTACTAAGATGCATCGCCTTTGCTTCCAAGACTCAGGTACGCCTTTCACCAGAAGGTCTGCGTTTCAGCGCTCAGGAAACTAGTGTCATGGAAGGCAAGCAGTTCTTATACCACTACATCCGCCACATGATTCTAACAACACTCAGCCTTTGTCTTTCTCTCCAGATCTCTTTTCACAACTTGGAGCTACCAAGATCCAGAAGCCTCCGAAGACGATTCACCGGAAAATGATCCTACGCCACCAACTTTCCAGATCTCTCTTCCGGCTTTGCTAGAGACTCTACAAATCTTTTCCCTGGGTGACAGCAACGCTTTCCGTCAGCAAGATCCATACGACACATTGAATGCCTTCCGACAGAATCGGAATATCAACAATCCGTTCTCTACTGCTGCTCTCGGATCCTCTGCCCTCTGCCGCATCTCCTACGAGAATCGTGGCAGTCCTCTGTCCATACAGATATCGGAGACGGATGTTACCACGAATTGCGACTTGACAACCTACCAATCCGAAACCACAGAAGACATACCTTTCGATAGGGAGACTCTAGCCCTCAAGACAATTATGCGCTCTGCACACCTAGCCGACGCAATCTCTGAACTCGCCTCCACGAATCCTACCAGTATCTCCTTGATCGCCTCACCCACAGCACCTTATATGTCTCTCTCAGCCACCGGGCCACTAGGCTCAGCTACCGTCGACTTCAACAAAGACCAAGACCCTCTACTTCTCGAGACGTTCCAATGCCCCTCTCGCTTCCGCACCACATACAGCTTCAGACACATCAAGGCTGTATATCGCGCCATGGTCTCCGCGTCCAAGGTCAGCGTGCGCGCAGATGAGCAAGGTGTGCTGAGTCTGCAATTCCTGATTGAGGTGGACCCATCAGCTCAAGCTGAACCTGGCAAAGAAGGTATCGCTTTTGTGGACTTCCGAATTGTGCCGCAGGTCGAGGGAGAGGCTGCGAAAGATGATTCAGAGACGGACGACGAGTGAGAACGTGACGGCTTCTCAGTGCTACCTCCATCAATGACCTCAATGGTCCACTGGCTCACCTCGAGATGCAGCCCGTCCGTCCACTAAAAGCTGGCGACTCTTATATCACGTCGCTCTTAGAACGCCAACAGAAACATGGCTTATCCATCATCGGCAGCCTACGTGCCAGTCACGCAGCGTTTCACAATCAGAATCCACTGAAACTTCGAATGTCTGTTAATCTGCTTCCGCGTGTGGTCAGGAGCCGAGGGTCTACCATATCACCCATGGACCTGATACCGCCATGTCAAGAGGAGTACTATCCAAAGAGAAGAGCTTCTGTCCAGACCACAGACACTGGGGGGATACGATTCTCAGCACGTTATTGCAGAGTTTTATACGCAGACTGAAGCTCTAGAGGAATGCTACAGAAGGTAATCACAAAACATAGAAACAGGGTTATCTCGTGTGCGTATCCGGTTTGTTTCTTTCTACTCTGCATTACTATATACATCATCATCATCTCTCATCAAAACACATTCTGTAATCCTCCATCATGTATCATCTCAATCTTCAATCCAACGCCCGAGAAAGTTGAAACAAAAGCGAAAAGGTATATGAAAATAAAGGGCAAACAATCAAACATCGCTCGCTCGCTGGTTACTCTTGCAGAAGAGTGAAAAGAAAGAAGAAACCAAACAGTCTGGGGGTTTTGGGGGTTGGTCCAAGTCTTTTAGAGGCTTGTGGCAGGGCAATAGTCAATCGTGCCTTGGAGCAGTGGTAGCAATGCTGGAATGGGTGAGGTGGCGGAGACGTCTTCTACTGCGTCCAGGCTGGAAATTGCTCTCTCCAGCACTGGTGGGGAGCTTGGGATAGCGAGGGCTGTGGTAGCGCTGATATCGGATGCAGGAGCCTCAGTAGTAGATCTGACCGCGCGATCAACGATTTCTTGGAATGAGTAGTCCTCATTGCCTTGGTCTCCTGTAGTTGGCATCTCGCTGGCTTGGTTCAGCTCGTTAGGTTTCGAACTGTCCCACATTTCGACCTTTCCAGTCCACATCGGATGTCTCTTGCCGTGGCCAACATCGACTCGGGACGACGTGGACAGTGGCAGCGGCTCACTGACAACTTCAACTTTGCCCTCGAACATGCTGACGCTGTTTTTCTTGAAGCCCTGTGAGGCCAACATGCCGTAGGAAGTAGATACCAGCAAAGTCAAAATGAGGAATGAGATGGCCAGGTTCCGGCGATCTCGCAGTATGAGGTAGAGGTAGTTGCGTAGAAGAAGACCCAATGGGACATCCTTGGGCTGGTAAATGGGCGGAAGGTCGTTGTAATGGGTGGATACCTCATCAGGGGTCTTCAACGGGATAGATTGAGCTTCTTGGTTGGATCGTGGTTGGATTATCACCAGCGCTGTGTCTAGGGGTGATGACGGCAGCAAGGCTTTCTCCTGCTGCTTGGGCGCCTCTGTCGTTTGCATTTCGTGAATCGGTTGAACGGATTGATCGTGGCCTTTTCTCTCGGCATCGTTATCCTCAGCTGCCTGGACGTCTTCCAGCTGGCGACAGACGTGTTCCGGTATGCAAGGTCGGACCTCGACATCAACTCTTTCCATCTCGGACCAGCACGCCGACCATGCGCCAGCTCTCATGAGGCCATTGGCAGCGTACGTTCGAGTGAGCCAGCCTCCTGTGTTGCCTATGTGAACTCGCAGGCAGGTGTTGCAAGTCTTGACTTCTATGTCTTCTTCCTCGTCCTCTTCGCCTTCCAAGACAGTGTTGGGTGTCCGGGGTCTGTATTGTCCATCATAGCCAATGCGTTCGGGAAGCAGGTCCAGAGTCTCAAGCACACCCTCTTCCAAAAGTTCGAATTCTTCCCTGGGATGGGCGATGAGGATGCCTCGTTGGGAGATCAAGCCCGAAGTAGCAGCTCGGAGCACACCGAACTGGTGTTTCAGCTCTGATGGCAAGACCACGTCGAGAACAGTGCGGTTCCAGGGTAGACGCGGAGGCAGAACTGTGACGTGCAGCAGGACTAGTGGTGCGGGTTGTGTTTCTTGCGGGGCCTCATGATGGATTGCATCTTCTCCCCTGCTTCTAGGACGAGCACCTTCTCCTCTGCTCCTGGGGCGACGAGATGTGTGTTTCGGTGGCCATAGCGAGGACGGGGATAGACGCTCGTTGGGCAGAGGTGACCGACGTAGACTTCCTACGCGGTACGTGGGTCGAGGCTTCGAAGTCGAGTAGTGAGGACCGGGTACGTCAGAGTCAGAAGGCCAAGCCGAGTCTGGAAACGAAGAGATGGACGTTGCTGTGATGTTTGAGATGCGGCGTTTAGGGTCATCGTACTCATAGTCATTGTGTTCGTCGTAATCGTCAACTTCAATACTGGTAGAGATTGGGCTGTCGGCCCTGTATCCAGAAGAGCGAGCCATCTCTATCTACTGGCATTCCAGGCAGTTCAACGGCAAAAGATACACTCAAACTCTCTTTTTCGCTGGAGGAAGAAAGCAAGGGACCTGTTCGCGAGTCACGGAGCTGGGGAGTGGAGATAAACCTTGTGTTGTGACAATCGCCCCAGATGTGTTGTCAGGGGCAACCAAACCATGACATCGTTCCTGCCCTTTTGAAACCCTTACAGTGTGCTAAACTTTGTCACCCTTAGCCATCTCTCGCGGCCGCGACCAAGGCCATCCGGGCTGGAAGAATGCACAATGCTTTTCAGACCAGTGCATCCCCCCCACTGGGATGCGCCGACTATCACACTCCGAGTGGAGGGCCGCACTGATCTCAAAAACATCGTGCATTTCTACAGCATGCGCGTGACAAAGTCCTGCACACGGAGAGCCAGTCACACCCCTTATTTGACAACAAAGTACAACGCGCTGGAAGAGATGATCTCATACACATAGCTAGAACAAGGCGAATCGATCTGAACCTGCTCCAGACTCGGCCGGGACCACCTGCTCATTTAAGCTGTCATGTGTAATCATGTCTGGGCCGGCCAACGGCTTTCTATTGTTCGTTGCACTCTACTTGTGAACTGTCCAGCTTTATGTCATACAGCACTCCGGAATGATCGGCTCACCAACTATTATTGAAGTATACAAGCACTTTGTGGAAGTTAATCGACCTTTTCCATGTAATTGGATTGAAGTATATTAAAAAGTAGCTGGGTATCATTGCTGTCCGCTTTTGGACCATGAGCAGTTTTTGAAATGTGACAAAGGAAAATTGGACACTGTGAGTCCATCGAACATTCGTGGTATCATGATCGTACTGTGATCCAGGTGTTTGAAAGTACATCAACAATCGGGAAGCAAGAGGTTTGGCTGTACCCGCGCGTCGCCTTTTCCGCTCCAGATACGTGCACTGTAGGCTTGCTTGGCTTGTTGTAGCTCGGCCAGAAGGTCGGTCTGTGACTCGCGGCTTTCTGACTGAACGGTATCGAATTGTACCACGACTTCGTCTGAGCCGGCTCTGGAAGTTCTTCCTGAGGGTAGGTTGACCATTTCCACGAACGGCTCGCTCTTTGCGCGAGACTTGCCTTCTGAAGCGAATCCATACTGTGCAAATTCTCCACGGCGAGGTGATTGAGGTGGTGAAGTGACACCACTACGTGAGGGAAGGCCGCGCTCCGCAGTGGAAAGCTTGTTCTTCTCCGAGGCGCTCGAGATGTGTGTGCGAGTACGGTCCAAGACGCTTTTGAACATGGGTCGCAAGGTTGCCATGCATGCTGCCACTATTCCCATTCCAGGCTCGATTGTGCTGGCGATAGCAATGGTCGATGCGTTTGAGAAGAATGTGGTGGCATCTTGGTCACCGGAGTGCAGATCGTTGATGTAGAACAGACGGACCACAGAGGCCACACTGCCGAGGACACCGATAATGAGAACGAAAACCACGGAATACTTGTCTCTGCCACGCATGTTGGCTTTGCGAACGACCAAGATCGGGAGAGACACAAAGACCCAATCAGTTAGAGCGTTCATGACGCCGTGGATGTAATTCATCGGGCCAAGAGCACTCCATGCTATGCATTTGCCTTGCACTTTGTGGATGAGGTACTTCGCCGGATCGCCGCATTGGAAGATGGCGACAAAGAAGAAGCCAAAGGTGTAGACCGAGAAGACGATGGTGCTGATGATGATGACTTGACGCTGCCACTTCGCCAGAACCTGGTTACCTGAATTAGCGAAGAAACTCTGATGAAGAAAACTTCGACGACTTACAATGCGCAGGAAGAAAACGGCCAATGAAAGCTTCAGGAAGATGGTCGTAAGAAGATAGAAAGCAAATTCCAGCACAACATACTATCAGTAGTCAGTATCGTTCCAAGATCGCATGTGACTCTTACTAACCTCCAAAGCATTGGAGAGGGGCTTGATTGTCTCGAGATCGTGATTTTGTTCTATCCAAGCGATGTGTACCAGGAAGGCGGCTTGACAAAGGAAGCTGCCCAAGGCAAGTAGAATCAACCAATCATCCCAGCCGAGTGATCGAATCATGTAGCCTCGCACGAAGAAGCGTAAGCTGGTGAAAGTGATTGTGACTGCCAGGAAGGCGGCAGCGATGGCAACCAAAGCTTCGTGATGATATGATGATGGGGGATGGTAGGATGCATTGGAGTTCCAGCTATCTGGGGCCCTGGCCAGCATGTTCGAGGCCATGGCGAAATGTACCTGAGGCGTATGGATCTGGGTATTGTTCGCTTCCAGGCGGACACAGACTCAGTGAACTTGGATCCACAATAAAATGGATGAAGAATCCAATGGTGGCTTGATGAAGTATGGGAATTCAGAACCGAAAGTTGGAAGAATAAGTAGATAGATGGAAATGAACGCGACAGTCGGTACAGCAGGGAATTGAAGGTGAGAAAGTGGTCAGGGCCGGCGAGCGAGCACATGATAGCTGCTATGTATATGCCGGGTTCCTGACTTCAGGTGCTCAAAAGAGCAACAGCCTACCGTAAGGTTAGGTAGCGGCATGACTAGCTTGTTACTTACAGGGCAAGACATGTGCTATGCCACGTGGGTTTTGATTCAGATGGGTCTATCCAACGGATGAACCGCCCAGCAACCTGAACGTTCTGGACATGCCAGCAAAATCGTTCTCAAGCAAGACTTCTAGACGTTATCTAAGGCGTGAACGGTGAATTTGGAGGCCCCGCAGGACCATCATCCTGCTGAGAAAGGAAGTAAGCTCGGCAAGGTTGTCGTTTCGGCCAACGGTTGTGGCTTGCTGAGTTGACGAGCTTCGCTTACTAACAATCCTTTCACAGAGGCTGCTTCGAAGTCTGAGGAAACGGTTTGATCAGAAGACTTGCCACTGGAAAGACTACCATGGAAGTGGAAAGTTCGAAAGATCTTATACAGTGTCGGTGCTGCTTGTAGATTAGATGCTGGTACAGGCTTTGGCACTCAAGCAAGACCGTAGATTGAATGGTTCATCTCCCCACAACAAGCCCTCGTTCCGTTCGCAGACACGATAAGCGAAGCGGGTGTCCTCTTTTCGGAAGCCGCGCCGTATACACAGAGAATTGGGATCGCAGGGTCGTGGAAGGATTTAGGCTCAGACGAGCCGTTTGTGTATGACCAATCGGTGTGCAGCACCCGATATAGGGCCTTTCAAGCCGGCAATTTGATCTCAGCTGCTCCAGCAATCTGGTTCGTGCAACAGCGAGCAGGAAGCGAAGCATGACGAGAGAAATCGGTTCGCCATTGCGATGAAGCGTTGTGACAGACGAGTCGAAGGAAGGACCGGGGTAGAGTCTTGTTCTGAGGATAGGCAAACGGTAAAATCGAAAGTGACGACTCGGCTCCAGGCAACATGGCTGTTCCACATCCTGATGGTGTTCGAGCAGTTACTCGAGAGCCGGTACCGATGTATAACAGCTCACATAATATAAAGCGTTTGTGAATCAGAGAAACGTCGAAGAATCGAAACTTCGACGATGAGAAGCGAAAGAAGGGGAAAAGCGGCCTTCGGTACACGCCGATGCAAGACGTGACCCTGTCCAACGCGTCCGAGTGTCTCTGCTGGCCGCCTCGACTTTCCCGAGAGCAACGACATATGCTGTCAACTTTGAACAATTCATCATTCCTCTTTCGCTGACGTGTCCTAGAGAGAGTCAGACATGAAGCCTTGAGATGCCTCCACCTTCACGCGCACATACCACCGCCGCTGGATCTTACCAAGCGCGTCAGAATCGATCTGCCAGAGCTAGGCACTCGTTAGACGATACTGGCTTTTCCATCGACAGTTCTGAACTCCCATCGGGCCTGATTGTTGATTACAGTATAGACGATGTGGTGAGACCGAGCAATATTGCCGAGCTTGGGCGCGGCCAGCAGATAGAGAATGTTCATCTAGACGATGAGGATGAGGATGACGAGGATGCAGATATCGAGGAGGGTGAACTAGGTAAGGCAAATTCTTTTTCTTCTTGTTCACACTCCGATACCACATATGTGGTTGAATGCCTCATTACATCGTGGTGCCCTCTTCCCTACCGAGAGTCGCCAGAGCGTAGCCATCAAGAGACACATTGGTTCTCGAAACGGAGCGCTATTCAGTGAGAGTGTTGTTTTCGCGGACTCTCACTGGGAAGCTCTACGGTTGCAAAAGTGTTGTGCATTGCGACAGTCGTAAATCGCCAGTTCCAATTGTCGTGGCATGCTGTTTAGGCAAAATCCATCCGTTTGCTCCTGCTCTACACCTCGTTCCTCACTAGGTCAAAGCTGTAAAGCCGCACCTCAACTACGCGCAACTGCTGAATCACGACCTCAGCCGTGACAACCCTGATTCACCATGTCGTCGGAGATTTCTGATGTCGACTCCTCCATACTGTCGTACCGTTCGTCTACCCAATGACCACCAGCCAGCCATGTCACACGCCAACTCAACTCTGCACGATATTACTCCCAAGACTCAGAGGTCACTAACAGTCATCCCAGATGGAGCACCTGCCTCTACTTCTGGCGATCAGCTACCTCCTACTGGACTGAAGGAAATCTCATCACTCGCTAGCTGGACTGTCAGCACCAGCAAGCCTGGGTGTGGTGTTGCTGCTCTGCGTCACCCATCCACCTCACTGTTCTGGCAGAGTGATGGCCCTCAACCCCACCTCCTTACTGTGCACTTCTTCAAGCAAGTCGCCGTCGCACACATCCGCATCTACCTCGACTTCGAAAACGACGAAAGCTACACACCCACACGCATGCAGTTCTGGGCTGGCACTGGCCTGCACGACTTGATCGAGTTCGCCGACATGCAGTTCGAGCAGCCCCGTGGTTGGATCCCAGTCGACTTCTCCCAGGTCGGTCCAATCGAGGACGATGAAGAGGATCCCGAGTCAATCGACTGGAGCAAAAGACCTCTGCTGCGTTGCTTCATCTTGCAGGTTCGTATCCTTGAGAACCACCAAAACGGCAAGGACACGCACCTACGTGGCCTGCAGATCTTCGCCCGCGACGAGAGAGCTGAGGACGGTGGTCTGGCAGAGGGTGTCGATGCCAAGGAGGGTGCGCTTGCCGATAGAGTCGACATGCCCGTTCGCTCCAAGGAAAAGCGTACACGCTCTGAGGGCTTGCCGAAACTCAAGAAGGCTTCTTGGATGATGGAGCCGGAACTGAGATGAGCAAAGCATGGCGGGCGAGCCACCACCCAGCAAAGCATCACAGGGGCATCCAGGAGTCACGGTGCATAGATACGGGTCACTTGTCCAAGGCACCAGGCTATTAGAGTCATCGTCTTGGAGCAAGAGAGGCCACGGTCTCGTACAGCTATCGAACTCAAATTAAGTGATACAATCGAGCACTCAGTAGACAGGCCCCGTTCGAGTTTCTAAAACTTTCGCGTAACTTGACAGCCAGTTTGAACCGCCCCGTCGGTCGCTGATAGCCGTGTAGACTATTTGACAAGCAGGACTCAGCATGAGGGAGAGGAAATATACGGTACGCCGCCATCTGCGGCCATTACAATTAACATTATGGAAAGCTTCAGTATACTCTTCCTCTTTCTATCTGCGTATCAAACGCTCGCTCGCTGTGCATGTATCTATATCCCTCTCGATTCTGGAGCCAGTCCAATGGAATGCAACATAAGAAATTTCCCAAAATGATCAAAACAAGGTGTTGGATCAGCAACAGCCCCTCCGTCTGGACCCGTCGAGTTTGAAAACTTCTTCCCACTCGCGCAGACCAGAGGCCCACTGTCCTGTACCTGCTCTCTTTCTCCGTCTCCTTGGACCGTCTACGCCGCTTTTGATACTGCTTCCTCCGTCGTCGATGGCCCAGGATAGACTGTCGCCGTATTGGATACCAGATAAGGGATCATCGGGGTCTATCTCGCCCAGCTCAATCTTGGCCAAGATCATGCGAGCTAGACGATTGAACAGCTCGTCCACGCCATCGCCGTTGAATGCTGATACTTCGACGGCCATTGGAATGGTTTGTGTCGTCGCCCATTGTGTCGCTTGTGCTGAAGAGACTTGCCGACCATCCGGCGCAAAGGTTACGCGAGCGCCGTTTCCACCTCTTGGTATAGTGCCTCTGGAAGCGATACTGTCGAACCTGCGAGAGTCGTAGCTTGACGGCGTTTGTCCAAGCGGTGGTGACAAGATACTGCTATCGTCCAAATCATCCTCGCTCTCAGCATCACTGTCCACTGGGTCCGCTAGATCGGCTTTGTTACCCGCCAACAGCAGCGTCAACTGCGGACTCGCCAGTGCCCTCGCATCGTTCAAAAATGTGCCCAGTTGCGTGAAACTATCCCGGCTTGTGATGTCGTAGACCAATATCGCGCCAGCAGCACCACGGTAATAACTCCTGCTCACACTCCTGAAACGCTCTGTCCCAGCCGTATCCCAAAGTTGCAACTTTATTCTCTTTCTGCGGTTTCCGTCGCCGACTTTTACAATTTTGGTCGCGAATTCAACGCCGATGGTTTGAGAGGAGAGGATGCGCCAGGAAGAGTTTACGAAGCGGTGGAGGAGGCAGGATTTCCCGGCTGACGAGGGACCGAGGAGGATGATCTTTGCGAGATAGTCGTACATGGAGCCTAATTCCGACTCTGGTGGTAGGCTGTTGTCGGCCGTCGTGGTAGACGCGGTGGAAGGACGTCGTTGTCGGCCCATGTTTGCGGTATCGAGTGTTGTGTTCGGCCTGTTGAGAGTGTTTGGTGTGACTTGTGATTGCTCGGAGATAACAAGATTGTTGACCGGATGTGTTGATCTTTCACGTGAAAAAGCGGATGGTGGACAGTGTGATGGTGACTTTCAGGCTATGGTGTAGAAGAAGCTGGTTGATGACTCTTGACTGTGCTAGGACATAAAAACAAAGGGCGCGTAATGAGATGAGATATGATCAAATTGCAGTGGCCTGTTTCAGCCTGGTGCTGCTGCAACTTCGAGCACGAACAATCATCCTCCCCAGCTTTTGTTGAAAGGATGCCGCCATGCCCTCGGATATCGCCGTTGAATACCGTGAGCTTGCTGCATGCGTTGGCAAGGAAGAGAGCTTCCCACCATCTTTTTCCTTCTGGTATACACACTAGATTGACGTTTGTCTCTTTCGCCCACAAGCCTCGTTTCGGTGTCACCATTGCTCTGTTGCTTGAATCAAACGTCTCTTGTCTTGTCTGCGCTGCAGCAGGATGCGACACGCCTCAATCATGGCTATCGCGTGCCCTTTGTTCGAACAATCAACACCGATACGCAAGTCCTTGATTTCGGAGACAAGCAACAAGACGGTTGCTGTCCATGTCGCTCGGGTCATGTGCTGGGTTCGGACACTCTAATAATCACGGTAGAAGACTCCTGCTATCTTCAACCATCGTCGACTTGTCATACTGGCATAATTTGAATTCGTTGCCAAGGCGGCTTCCCTGACTGACGTATTCATCCGGTAGGTGGTCGTGTGCGCTAAAGTTGATCTTTCACATGTCTTTTCCTGAGAGCCCATTATTTTCATTTCCCTTCTCTTCCCACTGCCCTCGTACCTACTTCTGACAGTCCCTATCCTTTGGATCGCCTCACTTCTATACCAGCCTACTCGCCGACCGCAGCCATGGTGGCTTTCCTTTCACGCCTCAATCCAACACCGGCATTCCCGGAGTACCCTGGCCCTCACTCCGTCGGCACTGTCGATGTCGAGATTCCCGTCGCCGACTTGCCCTCGACCGCCACAGCCCCTGCCGACGCCGCTCCGACCGTCTCCTTCCGTATCTTCTACCCATGCGAGAACCAGAAAGAGAATGCCCGACCCGTGAGATGGATCCCCTCGCCACAACGCCCCAATCTCTCGGCCTTCGCACGCCTTCTGGGCGCTGGTTCGCGAGCCTCCGACTTCTTTTCCTACTTTCCGACCATCCTATACTACATCACTATCCCGGCACAACGCAATGCTCCCCTGCTTACCGCTCCGACCAGCAGCAAGCGATGGCCAGTCATGATGTTTTCGCACGGCCTTGCCGGAAATCGCAACCTCTATTCACACGTCTGCGGGTCCATGGCCTCTTACGGCCTAGTCGTCATCGCTATGGACCACAGAGACGGTAGCTCGCCCGTTCAGTACATCCGTGCAACCGCAGACACACCCAGCAAGATTGTCGACGAGATCAAGATCTCCCACTCGCCATCACCCGAAGTTTACGCTGCAAGAGACAAGCAATTGCGTATCAGGTGCTACGAAGCCTCGCTGATTCACGCAGCTCTGCTCAAGATCGATAACGGTGAAAAGGTGGACAATCTGGATGACAATACCTCGCACTCTAAGAAGGAGCGAGTCGAAGTCCTATCGCGTTTTGCCAATCAATTAGACGTACAGACGCCTGGCCGTATCACCTGGGCTGGCCACTCTTTCGGCGCATGCACGACCATCCAATTCCTCAAATCTGTCTTCTACGCCAAGGAGCGACCTCAAAACGCCCACTCTCCTCTGATCGTGCCGACCGATCCTTCTTTGACAAGCCAGATCACCCCTGCTTCTCCCGTACTGTTACTCGACCTCTGGACCTTACCTCTGCGCAGTCCGACTCAGTCATGGCTTTTCGAGCGTCCTCTTCCCTCGTACACTGATTCCTCGATCGGCGGCAAGAACATCCTTAGCATCATGTCGCAAGCATTCTTCAAGTGGACTGGTAACTTCAACGACGTCCGCCGCGCCATCGCTCCTCCGAAGAACTTCTCTGGTGCCAAGCCACACCTTTTCTACCCAGCCACCAGCCAGCACTTTTCGCAATCCGATTTCGGCGTGCTGTTTCCTTTCCTCACCAGCAAGTTGCTGAAGACCGAGAACCCCGAAAGAATCCTACTGTTGAACACTCGCGCCATGTTGCAAGTACTCAGGGACATGGACATCGAGGTCGCTGATGTTGGCGAGAAAAACCTTGAAGGCGAGAAAGAGGAGACTATCTTGGAGCCTAGCAGCTCCGGTGAGGAGACTGTCAAGGGTTGGGTCAGAGTCACTGTTTCAGATGCCGAAGGTAAAGACTCTGGCATTTCGATCGAGCAGGACAAGAAGCAGAAGCCTTCGGATGACAGCGAAGGCATGGATATGTAGTGGAGTGAGCATGTCTCTCGCTACTTTCGGTGCTCGTAGGTTTATTTTGCATGGTTTCGAATGGTTGCATAGCGGTCCTTCTTTCTTTTCAATTTGGTACACAGCGAGCGAGCAGACAGGGAAGGTCAAGATTGGGTCTGGGATACAGCGACAGGAGTTTGTTGACGGCGATCTAGAACGTACATACACATTGCGATATTTTCACAAATTTCTTTCTCGATTCCTTCTCATCAAGGTCTATACTGACGAATCATGTTCGGAATGCCTCTCTCCAGAGTTGCTATTCTTGGCTCACTCCAGCCGCCCACCTTCCGCACTTCTTCCTAAGCGCCCAGCCCTCGACGACCATCACACCTGCAACGCGAAATGCTTTCTCAAACCGATGCACTTCTCAGATCATAGAGATGAACATGCTTTCTGAAACATGATACTTGTTCGCAGGTATACTCGAGTAAGGTTCAGCGGTCCTCGTAGCCAACCAAAGCTCACCGAGCACAATCGTACTAAAAATACTACTGCTGTTCAGCAGCGCTTAGGGGAAGGAAGGTACGACTGGGCGAACGATAAGAGTAGGTCGCGACCTCCTTGTAGGTTCGAAATCAACAACTGTACATTCTCCTCTTCTCGCATCTTTCTCGCAAGCACTGGATTGCTTCGAATCTATCCTGTTTTTTCATCGCATTTTCTCCTTGAATATACCGCTGGATCGGACATATATAATAACACCAGAGCAACGACTTCTATCAAAGCTGCCATATCGTCGGAATCAGACATATCACTATATCTGCAATCATTCGAACAACATCCAAATCACAAAATGGCTATCCGACCAGTCACAAGATCACCACTTCTCCTTATCACCCTCAGTGTTTGTCTGGCCCTCCCTATTCTTGCCGTCTCATCTCATATTCTGTCTATCTATCGCGACGAACATGCCTCGAATCCCTGGTGGCTACCCATCTGGCACGCTCATTTCGACACACGCGGTCTCATCGCCATCACTGTGACTTCTTGCATCATCTTCGCTCTTGACCTTGTGTCTATCGGTCTGGTGATTGCTGGAAACAAGACGGGAAACAAGGTAAGCGTCTCTCTTGTACTGATAGAACATTCCATGCTGACGATACTACAGAGCAAGAATGTCAAGTGGATCGTCGTAGCATCGATGCTGGCAACGACTATTGCGGCGTTAGTCGCTATCATCATGCCTGCCATTGCCAATGCCGCAGCACCCAGCAAATCTGACACCGTTCAAACGTGGACTTGTCGATGGAGAAATGCTGTCGGTGCACCTGAGAATTTTGGAGCGTTGTGTCATGAGAGCGTATGTATGCCCTTTGACCATCTCTCGTTGCATCAGCTGACGTGAAAACAGCAATTCACTTCCTACGCTCCTATTCCGCTCTTCATCATTCATCTTCTGCTTTTGGTTCAGAGTGTCCAAGATGCTGTCGTTACACCGCAGCCGGATCAGACGTTTGACGAAGAGTTGGTTATCATTACAAAGAGTGTCGATGTCGCTACTACAGCTTCGAATGACAGTCCCAGAATGGATGGAAAGGAAGTGAGGCTCTGATGTATTCTGCGTTCCTGCACTCGCAGTGCTGTATACCCGTGAAAAGGCAAGAGATTTTTTCGTTGAGAGCAAGCTGATCAGTTGCTCAGTATGCCTCTGCCTAGTTGCAAAGTGCCGATCTCAAATGGACTTTGCATCTCGATGGGCATGGCATTAGTTCTAGGTGTGTCTGCCGTAGGGGCTAGAAGATCTAGTATGATAGCAGGCAAAACACTCATACCCTTTGATTTAGAAACAAAACACATGCCTAGCATTCATTTGCGTGTGCTGAACATTGTCGCGCCTGCGTGTGTAAACAAAGGCACAATGCTCTTTTGACTTGTCCATAGGGAGCGCTTCGAGAAGTCTCTCTCATCGGACGTCTGCGACGATATCAAGACGTTGTACATCTCTACAGCTTAGATGCATTTCTCATGCTGGCTAACGTGGAAGGCGAAGGTGAAAATCACTGGCTGAGAGTAGAAGCCAGAAAGTTGGTGGAAGGTTCACGGACTTGCCCTAGCACTGTTTGCGACCACCGGAGTTGCGGACCGAGATGACGCTAGCTCGGGATCGTCGTTATGTTGCCGATCACCCCACGCTTGGTTCGCGTCTCACATTCACGAGAGGGCCAAAAGCAAGAAACAACATCACAAGTCGCTCATCCTTGACAAGCAGCGTGCGCAAAATCATCATCAACTGAAGGTGGAGCGCGCGTTTTTCGCAACTATCAATACACAACTGGTTTCGCAATGGCACGCACGCATGAGCAGCCATTTCGCGGCCTTCCCAGAGAACTGCGCGACATGATATGGAGAGAGCTACTGACTGTAAAACATGTCCCCTTTCGGAAGCCGGCAAAGAAGACAACGGAACCATATTCAGTCTTGTTTGGCGTTCCAAAGCTTGAGCGCATTCTCGATTTCGGGCGCCCGCCACTTCACGTGAGAGTCTTCATGGCCAACAAGCAGGTCTACGCAGAGACTGCCCCGATCTTCTACTCGTCCAATGAGTTCATCGCCGACACCGACCATCTCGCAACCACAGACAGTATTCTAGCCAACATCAGACCCGACATTCGACGTCTACGTCTCGAGAACAAACATACCGTCTACCCAACTCGATTGCACGCGTCAGGCCTTCGTAATCAGCATCTATCCTTCATCCACCACAGACTGAACGTCGTCACCATCAAGATGCCTCCCGAGCCACCCACCAAATGTAGCAGCAGAACAGTCCGCGAGTCGATTTGTGCAATCCTCGCTGTCGGCCTGGTTGACTGCTTGCTCAAAGGCTCCTTCAAGCGTTTACGACTCGTCTACCCGAATCCTATCACTTCCACCGATCCGGATCAGCTTTGCACCATCAGCGCACTGCGCAAAGGTAGACGTGCTTTCCAAGGACCAAAAGGTTTGCTGCTACAGTATGCCTGGTACGGTGCTCCTGTATCGTCATACCTTACACTCCTTAGAGGCCTGCAGGATCTTCCTGACCTGAACTTTGTCGCCAGGTTCGAGCATGTCACGTATCTGAGGTCATCGCGTGACAGCAACGTGATTGTACTCAGCAGACTCGAAGACGAACCAGTCAAAAGGGACACTGTCGATCGCCCTCCAGTCAAGATTGTTGGACCCAACTCCCACCTCAAGCGAAAACTTCCTGCGAGCCCTACCAGCGCCGACCCGACACCAACCAAAGTTCGGCGTTTGCAGCTACTGCAGTTTATAGCTTTCTCGGAAAGCCGCAACCACAACATGTCGCATCAAGAAGTGAGAGACAGATTTGTTGGAAGAAACAATGAGCTGCGTCGCTACATCAATCGAGCAGGACTAGTCTTGGCTCCAATCCCAAGATAGACGAATCTCTGGCAACAATACCCAAACCATGGCCTCTGAAATACAGTGACTCTCAACGAGCGAAGCGTAGGTCACTCATCGTACTGTCTCTAATGCAACAGACCTTGTCCCACGATCATCGATTGGTCGTTCTTCCCGCATTCGCCCAGCGACTCGTGTCTGTCGAAAATATCACAAAGCAAGTATCAGCATTCCAGAACTATTGAATTCTCGGACTGACCTTCGACAGAAGATTGTCTCGTTCCGCGATCATTACATCCGTCGTCCATGAGGTAGGATATTCTGGGTATGAGCGACGTCTCGGTGGAGACGCAGTGTCGATGCGCAACAGACGCTGGCTTGATTCAACACTGCTTCGTCTGATTGCATCGTATGTTCTGCGCAGGTCATAATTTCAGACATCACACACCGTCGCTTTTCACAATCGATCTCGTTGCGCAGTCCTCCAACAGTCCGACTGTGTTTCTTACGAATCAAGCACCGCTGCACAATGTAGTTGAGAAGTTCTTGGATTTCTCTATCTTTAGAAGGCTTCACGGCGCTCGATAGATATCAAGGGACTCACATTATCACATATGTCTGACGTTGTCAGACAATGTTCCATCTTACCAATGTCTCCCATTCCATGCACGACTAGTGTGAAACGTTTGCCATGTTCCAGCCATAGTGCAGAATGTCTTCTAGCTTCTTTGTTCATTAACAATGTCTTGCTCAGCCTGGTCAACAAGAATGCTGGAAAGTTTCTGCCATGATCAACATCGACGAGTATAAGTAGAAAGCTCGTCTCACGATGACTGCTAATTTGAACGACATCAATTATTTTCAATACCCAACATGCATAGCTCCTTGAATACCCTTGCACAGCTTATAGGAAGTCGATGCAGCAGATTTTCTCAACATGCGGAGCATCCGAGCACGAATGACATTGACACATCGAGACGTCCTCAACCACTGACTGAAAATAGAATACCAAAGACTAGCAATGGTCGACCAATTATCTCAGAGCCTATTGCGCAGACACCTACAAACCAGTTCGAGAGCGGAAGACGTATCGCAAAGCTCCCATCTGTACAGCAGTCCCTACCTCGCGATATAAATTCTGCTAGCCGGTCTACGAGAAGACCGCATGAGATGCCGTTGTCATGTCATCCTCCATCTCAGCAGTCATGGCTTGAAACTCAGCCACTTACTACCCATGTTGTCAAGATTGGTCCTGACCTCGTGCAGGGTGTCAGCAAAATTCCCTCGCATCAAGTTATCGATGGGAAGTTGAAAGAACCCCCTCGACCAAGGTCGCACCTTCCTGAGAATGTACTCCAACCAGTATCAAATACAATCCCTAGAACTCAAGCGACCAGGCAAAAACATCAACATCACAATAAACCCACAACCACCACCAACCTATTCGACCAACCAGTCGCCCCACTACGACCACACACTTACAACATACCTCCCCTCCATCCCACCATCTCACCACAAGAACCCACGCCTACTTCCACTCGACCCAAACATACTCCACCATCTCATTCTCACAGCCAAACTTACCTTCCCGTCCCTTCAGCTCTTCAAACCCTATGGGCAAGACGTCGTTCTTCTCACGTCATTCTGGCTGACTCGCCTCTTCAATTGAAAGTATTCCGTGAGCTTAATGTTGTGCTTGATGAGGTCATGGGGTTATATACTCCTGGCAATAGATGATGAGATGTGTATGGTATGGTTTGCGAAACCCTCGAACTCAAATTCAAAATGTCGAACATGCGCGGAAAGCTTACTGTGTGGAAAGCTACACATAAAACGACGAGGGAAGATGGAAAGTCTGGGCAACCGAGTGGTCCGGAAATGATGACGGGGGGCTTGGAGTGACATTCAGACATTCACATTTGCAAGAGCAGAGGCAGGAGGCAAGTTGATTGATTGGTATTTGGATTGTCATATTGTGAATATTTACGTCTATTTGAGAGAAGAAGAAAGCATACATCTTTTGTGAACAAAGAAGAGGAAGAAAAATCGCTAAATGGAGTATTAAGTAAACAAAGAGGGATAAAGTCGTGAGACAGAATGAACAAAAGATCCGTCCCATCCCAGAAGAAAAACGCATAAGGGTCATCAAACTCCGTAAATAGGTACATCATGCAATTCAAACCTCTTCCTTCATGGTAGACTGAGACCAACTACCAACAGGTGTGAGGTCGCGCATGTATTTGCCAAAGATGGCGGTCTCGATGTCTTGAGCCTCGGGGCCGGCCTTTGCTGCCTGATGGCGGAAGTAGATGCGCTTGGCCCACTTCCAAGACTCGACACCGATGAAGAAGATGAGGGTGGCGATGAAAACAATGCCCCATTCCCATGAGATGCCAGTGTGGCGGAAAACATCATGGTTGATGACTGGGATGTAAAGTACAGGGAAGATGAGGACGAAGCCGAGGACGACGGCGGTGAACAAGAACTTGTTGCGCCAGACGTCGAACATCCACTGGGTGAGATAGCGGTCGGACTCGGGCTTCATGCGGAAGAAACTGCGGCGGGGGTCGATCATCTCCCAGGCGAGGAAGAGTGAGAACCAGGTCAGGGTAGCAAAGCAAGTCGAGCGGGCACGGAAAACAACATCACACTCGGGTGACCAAGAGTTGTTGCAACCAGTGGCAGGGATGCGACCAATGTTGCCATCTTCGAAGCCGTAAAGGACCAGGCAGAAAGAGCATAGACAGAGTGCTGCGACCCAAAGACCATAGACAAGCATGTCGACAAGAACCTCGATGGTGAAAACACCGCGCTTGAGACTTTGAGGGGGGCGGCGCATGACATCAGGCACGGCTTCTTCGAAACTGAGACCCATGTCAGGGAAGGAACTGGTAATCATGATGATCCACATAATCTCAACAGGCGAGATAGGGAAGACAGACAGGTCGTCGAGATCCTTGAAGACGAGACCAATTAGCAAGATACATGCTTGAGCGATGTTCTGAGAGAGAAGATGAAGGATGAACTTTTGAATGTTGTCGAACATGCGGCGGCCTTCCTCGACAGCGTTGAGAATACTGGCGAAGTTGTCGTCGGTGAGAACAATGTCAGAGGCGTCCTTGGCGACATCGGAACCCGACTGTCCCATTGCGATACCAACATCAGCACGCTTGAGGGAAGGTGAGTCGTTGACACCATCACCAGTCATGGCAGCGAAAGCCTTGCGTCTATGAAGAGCCTCGATCATGCGAACCTTGGTGTTGGGTGCGCAACGAGCGATAACCAATGGGAGAACAGGGAGTGCATCGATCTCGTCGTCGCTGAGCTTGTCGAAGCCACTGGCCTCCATGACAATAGCATCCAAGACCTCTTTGGACAGATCCTTCATGTGAGATGGAAGGATACCGACGTCAGCAGCGATAGCTTGAGCAGTGCCCTTGTGGTCACCAGTCAACATGTGGACAATGATACCAGCCTCATGGGCTTGGCGAACAGAGGAGGCAGATTCGGGACGAGGAGGGTCGTAGAGGCCAACAAGACCGCGGAAAGTCAGGCCATTCTCAATAGAGTTGCGGTCGACCTCTTCGTCCTTGTTGATTTCACCTTCAAAGTCCTTGCTGGCTAGTGCCAAACATCTCAAGCCGAGAGAAGCGATGGCCTCCATGTTCTGAAGGATCTCCTCTTGGATTGCCTCAGTCATCTCGACGGGCTTGTCGGAATCATCTTGGTAAAGGCTGATGCAGGAGCCAATGACGCGCTCGACAGCACCCTTTGTGAATACTTGCTTCTTGCCAGTGGCAGCTTCCTCGAAGATGACAGACATTTTCTTGACATCGGAATCGAAGGGGAACTCGGCAATCTCCTTCCACATAGGGCTCTTTCCAGAGATGAAGGTTGATCTGTTCCAGCCAAAACGAGCGGCGAATACCTGGATGGCAATCTCGGTGGGGTCACCACGAGCTGTCCACTTGTCATCCTCGTCCTTCTGGACGATGGCCAAGTTGTCCAGGGCGGCGACTCTCAGGAAATGTGCCAAGTGTTCATTGTCCTTAAGCTCTTCATCGTAAGCGACAACGTCATGCTTCTCCTCGCCAGTTTTTATATTTCTTGGTTCTTCAGGACTGAATTGGAGATCTCCGACGGTAGGGTTGGAAGTCTCGTCGGTCTCTCCAATCGAGTATGTGCCTTTAGCGGGAATCCAAGCCTTCTTAGCCATCATCTTGCCTTGTGTCAGAGTACCAGTCTTGTCAGAGCAAATGTCGGTGACACCGCCTAGAGCCTCCAAAGAGCGCAGATTTCTAACGATGACATGGCGCTCGACCATTCTTCGTGTACCGGCAGCCATACAGATGGTGAGAATGACGACGAGGGATGCCGGGATCATACTGAGACCGGTAGCAACAGCGTAGATGATGACTTCCTGCTGGCTGCTGAAGCTGTTGGCGGCTTCAACGATGACGGCACAAATAACAGCAACAAAGAAGAGCAGGACTGCAAGTCTCGAAAGTTGCTTCTGCAGAGGTGTGCCAACGTTGATGCCGAGGAAACGACCGACAGCATCGGAAAAGGTCAAGGTCCATGCTTGAGCATATCTGTGGGGTCTGGCAGAACCATCAGGCTTGCGCTTGACAGGTCTGACCTTGGAATCCTTCTTGCGGAGTGCGGCTGCGATCGATCCGATTTCGGTGAACATGCCTGTGGCATAGACAATACCACGAGCACGACCCTTGGTGACGACTGAAGAGGAATAGGCGACATTAAGACGGTCTCCAGGTCCAGTATCTTCGTCGAATACGGCGTCTGCGTCTTTTCTGACGGGCAGGGACTCACCGGTCAGGAGAGCTTCATCGGTCTCGAAGTTGACTGCTTCGATGAGTCTGACGTCAGCAGGTACGGTGTCACCTAGGGTATTGTTAGCTGTTGTGAATTTGATGGCTGTCCTCCTGGACTCACCTGTCTTGATCTCAACCATGTCACCGGGTACGATTTCGACTGTAGGAATGTTGACAGTCTTGCCGTCACGAACAGCGTTGGCGGTAGGCGAACTGAGAGACTTGAGCGAGTCCATGGTCTTTTCAGCCTTGAACTCTTGCATAAATCCGATGACGATGTTCAATCCAATGACTGCTGCAACTACACCGCCCTCGATCCATGATTTGATAGCGAAACTGACAACCATTGCCATAATGAGTACCTTTTCATCTCGTTAGCCAAACGGTCAGCCACATGTTCTTATCAGTACCACATACCAGTGTCATTGCGTTTGCAATTTGACGAATGAGAATCTTTCCAGGTTCAACACCACCAGCATCACCGAGTTCGTTGGTGCCATATGTGCTGTGTCGTTCCTTTGCTTCTGCCGATGAGAGACCGTTCTCAGCATTGGCCTTGATGTCTTCTGTAACTTGAGAGAAAGTGAGTGCGTGAGCAGGCTTTGAGAGGCCATTGCCGTTGGCTTGGCCTGACACATGCTGGTCAAGTGTCGTGTCTTCGTTCTTGCCCATATTGAAGATTGGGCGTTAGGAATGGTAGATGGTCAAGTACGATGACGAGAGGGGGGCCCTTGCATGCCTTATATGTGGCCTGCTCGTATATGGTTTCCAGCGGAGCGCGGACTTCCACCCTTGGCACCCTTATCATTCCTCTGGGATGTTTATGCTGCCAAGCGACGACACGCACAATGGTACCCACGTTAGAGGCATCTCCGTCATCCTGCTCGAGTTATCTTCCTCAGGATAGGCTTGGAAGTTGTAACTATTGTCGAGGGTTTGAGTCAGTATCCAATAAGGTGTTGGCTGGCTGGAACCATGTTGCATGGCACCAAGAAACTCAAGAAACTCCCTTGGCGTCTGTCATTGACCTACCTGTTCGTCAACTGCTGCCGAATAGAGTGCAGATATCTAGACTCATGCTACAGCTAGACAGATGCGGTGACTTGTTCTACTATGCCTTGTTGCCTGACTAGAAATGTGTCGACAAATGTGTGGATTGTGGTGAAGTTGGTGGCGATCAATGGACGTCGTCGGATGTCGGGCCAAGACAGCCCAAGACCCTGAGACTGCCAAGAACGGTATGAACCCGCGGAGGTTTGCTTTTGCCATCACTGCCATGGAGGGCAACCCGGGGTCACCGTACACGTGCCAACCTTGTGGAGAGATACGTGATACGTAATGATTGTGAGCTGATTCAACGACCGTGGAGGAAGGCGATAGGAGCGATGACAAGACCAAGCCCAGAACTAGAGATGGCCGATAACCGAGCATAACACTCGGCATGCAGCGTGAGGGCGAATACAAAGACAAGCAAGCGATGCGAAGAGAAGAGAAGAGAAGGCTTTGCCTTCAGTCTTGAGGTCGAATGGTGCTTGAGAGGTTGCAAGACCTGCAAAATTGACAAGCTTCCCTCAAACACGTGAAATGCTTGAGAATCTCTGAAAGAACGAGATGGGCAGTCGATCCGGAAGCCAACCCATCTTCCACCGTAGAAGCAAGACGATCGCAAAGGAGGAGAAAGGCATTTGATCGTGGAGCACCTCCTCCTCAAATATTCAAGGCCCTGAGGGATTTTTGGTATATGCCGCAGGGCAGTGCAGAAACCTTGGAGATGTGCATGAGGTGGTGAACACCCAAGACACTGGATTACACAGGGTAGCCGTCAGAATGCTCGCGTTTCTCATAGACCTGCGACATGGGACCAAGAAGGCAGTGCAATGCCAATACATGACAAAGCTGATAAGATCAGACAGGGTGGCTGGTCGGTCTTAGCGAGAAAAAGCGGATTGTGTTGACCTGAGTCTCCTCCCTGGTCACCACCTCGACTTCAAGTCACAAGAGTCAAGACTCTGGCGTCTGGGCGTTATTCGCATCATGAGATAAACACCTTAATGGCTTGTCTACTCGCTTGTCCGTCGCGCTTGTGCTTGCAGCTCGCGATCGTATTGAGCGAAGGATCAGTCTAGTGGCAGCCCTCGACAGCATCCCACTTTGTGGGCACGAGGCATCCACCCATCCGCGATTATTGTTCTGGTCGTCAGACACGGGCCTAAACACATATTGTAAGCTGATCCGCAAAAGTTCCCACAGATCCGGTCGATGTCACCTCTTGCTCAAACCGTCATGATCGAACTCGTGGCGGAGGTTGCCAAGATCTTACATCTGCGGAAGTAGAGATGTAGTTATACGGTGTCCCCGACAGGCTATGCAGCATTCTTATCCTCCAAAGAAAAGCAATTAAGGTGGCATCTGACAGAAAGCAGCAAAAAGTGCAAAGCACACCTCGCTTTGTTGAGAATACGAGCCAGTCAGCGCGCTCCGGATGCGACTTTGTTTTTGACGAGCTTGAAGTGGCTGCATGCCAAGCCAGAATTTTGTACTCGAGTACACAAAAATAGATTCGGTCAAATCTCTACCAAGTTCTTTCCTCGATAGCTCTGGTCCTGACCAAGCTTTGCCCTCAAGCAGTGGTTCTAGCGCATTCGACTTCGTATCGTGGCGAGCGTGGCGTAAGATGACTCTAATTTGACAGCTCGCAGCTATACCATACCTCGCAAAAGGATTGGTGAGGTCAGTGATGCTACCTCACCGCATCAGGTTCCAGCTGCTGATGCTATATTCGACTATGGGGCGTAGAACTCAATCTCAACGAGCTGCCTTTTGAGTAGGTAGCCCTTGCCTCTGACTAGTATATTAATCGCGGTGAATGTCCATGCAAAATCTCTCTTCTCATTCATAACAAATACAGCTCGTTTCCCGATCACCATCGCTCAGAACCACATTCGCTATACCGCTTTGTCATTCGCTTTCTGCAGAACACATCACTCGATCTTCGCCGGATATTCGACTATCTACAGCAACACCTCAACAGCACAACCAACCAGATATCGATAATCAAGATGCACTTCAGCACCACCTTCGCCGCTATTGCCCTTGTGGGAAGCGCTTCGGCACTCCCTGGCAAGTTCCAGTTCGAGAAGCGCACCTCGAAGACTGATTGCGAGACCGCTTTCGACTCTTGCCGTACCAAGTACCTGGCCAACCATGCTACTTGCGCTTCCGAATACGCTGCGTGCCTTGGCTACAACCCCTTCGTCTACTCGAACACTGCTGCCTTCCCGCTTGGTACCTCTGGCGTCGCCGCTTCTACTGCTTCTGTCTCTACTCAGTCTGCCCCTATCGGAACTGGATCTGCCGTGACCAAAACTGAGGAGGTCTACACCACCACCACAATTTGCCCAGTGACATCTACTGCATGGCACGGAAACAGCTCGACTGTCATCACTACGAGCACCACAAGCACTATCACAGTGACTTCATGTCCCGGAGGCTGCCACGCCGCCTCTCCCACCAACCCTCCCCCAGCCGTCGTTACTTCCTCGACCTCGAAGAGCGAGGCCTGGTTCCCCGGAAGCTCGACTGTCAAGACCTATACCATCCCCACTGAAGTGACCTCAACCATCACCTCTTTCGTCCCCTGCTCGACTCCTGTCATGTCCAACAGCGAGACCACCTTCTTCAGCACCTGGCTCACCGTCACCTACCTGACCACAAGCTACAAGACCGTGACAACCAGCTGTGAAACTCTCTACCCTACACCCACCTCTGTCCAGGTCTCCGCTACCACTCTTCCCGCCAGCACTTCCACTGGCGAGGCTTCTGGTACCTGCGCTGCACCCGAGACCGTCTACGAGACCGTCGTCTCCTACGTTACTGTCTATGGTGACCACAAGACCGAGACCGCGTCTTCTGCCACCAACACTCCTATCCAGCCCGGCTCTACTCTCAGCTGGTCTCACACTGGCTCTGTCAGCGGTACCGCTAAGCCTACCGGTTGGGTCAAGCCCTCTGGCTACGCTAAGCCTTCTGGACACTAAGCGATCCACGCTTCTAGCTCCTTCGACTCGGCTTGAACAAGCAAATGTACATTGAAACATGCATAATATGTACAGATACGACCTTACATTTCACGACACTCCTTTAATGTTTCAAGATTGGGACAAAAAGCGACAGCGGATTTTTGGCATAGACGGTTATGGCGTTCTCTGAATTGGATTGAACCTTTTTCTGCTTCTTACACTCTAGTGCTCGCGCACTTCTTAATGTCTTTACATAGCTTCGCGTTTTGATTTTGCAGAGATTTGATATTCAATTGCAAGATTGATTTAACTTTCCTCGAAAAGAAACTATATGAAACACTCCTTCTTCCATCACTTCCAGACTCGTCCAGCCTGTAGAAATGCACAGTGTTTTTGAGATCAGCTCCTTCGTCCAAAGAGAGTGCTTAATTCTCTAAGGGGGATTGCTCTCCCTGTGCTCTCTCTTTGGACAACCACGTCGGAACGGAAAACATTGTGCATTTTGACCGCTTTTTTTTTGGAAGGACCCTTGCCAGGCTGAGAGTTCAGTTCTAGTGCAATTTATGTACCCCTATATCTTCGTTCACAAGTGATTCATGAGCAGTCTATCGCTATCTCGTCGAGTAGATGGCGGTGCTTGCTCTTGCCAGGGTCATACACCCAGCAAAAAGCACTTTGATTGTAAAAGCCAAACGAAGTTGATTTTTAACTACTGGCGGCTGCTACGGCTATATACCTAATGCTAAGAGAATTGGTGACCCTAACCTTGCTCCGGTAACGTAATAACATCCTCCCCTACCTAGAGTTAAAGCACCTGCTCTAACTATTCAAATAAATGTAAAATTACATGTATATACTATAACTAAAGTTTAGCTTTACATGCTATGTAGTAACTATGTGTAAAAGCTTAGTATAAAAAGTCAGTTATAACAACACCTCATATGTTATAATAACCTGTTGTAACTGCTTTATAAGCTATAACAACACCTTTTACACTTTTACACTATTATAAGACTATAGTCTAAGATCCTATATCTTCTCTACCTCTTATGCTCTCTCCCTTTAACCTTAACATTATAAAAACCTTCTAGCCTTCTAAACCTATATAGCTTCTATAACATTAACTCTAACAATCTTTCTTACTTCTTTTCTTATATAACACGACGTATTATACCTTCCTTAATATGACTTCTGTCCTTCCGGCTCCTAGCTCTCTTACTAGAACTAGAAAGAGGGGTAGGGATAGTAGTAGAAACCCTCCTTACAAATCTACTAGTAAATCTAGTCTATCTAGTTACTACATAGAGGCTAATTACACTATTGCTAAACTAAAAGCTATAGGTAAGTCTCCTTTCACTATTACAACTTAGTTTATAAAAGCTAACTTGTTATAGCTGCTTTAATCTATAATCTTGACCGTAAGACTGCTATAAAGTTTTTTAAAGCTAGATCTATTTACGCTTATAACGGCGAGAAGTTTAACCTTAGAACTAAGACTAAGGGTTTCTTCGAGCTTCGTAATAGATCTTATCTTATCCTAGCTTATAACATCGAGATTGCAGCTAAGAATTCTAGAAAATCTAAGCTAAATGCACCTTATGCACTTACAACTCTACTAGCTTATGCTTCTAAGGATAGAAGAGTTTGTACTAGATCTACTTACGACGGCTATAAGAAGGGAAACGGAAAGTTTAAGGACTATATAACTACTTTAGATGTAGATAGAGACCTATTTAGTAGGGCCTATATAAACTATGCTAACGGTAATAGATATAAGAGCTGCTTACTATATAACGGAGCTCCCCTTAGTCCTATTTAGGATAGAAGCTCTACCTAGGCTATTGCATCTAGTTCTAAGACTGTTGCATCTAGTTTAAAGGCTATAACAAGATTAGCCGGTCCTTATACTAGGTCCTAAGCCTCCTTATTAAAAGGAAAGGAAGTTTAAGTTGTTGTCTCTAGTCCTTTAGCTTTAATAAGATCTGCCGTTGCTCCTAGACCTTCTTCTAGGACTCGACTAGCTATTCGCTCTATAATAATAAGTGTTGCTTCTCCTCTAAGCGATTCTAGACATACTAAGTCTCCTCTTCCTTAGTTCTACCCTCGTAGTTCTAGAACTTTAACTCCTAGATCTGTTACATAATATAGGGATGTTGCAAGACTTGCAATAGGTTCATCTAGAAGTTCTTCTTATACTCTAGCTAACTCTATTTATGCACCTTTAAGTGCAAGAAGTAGAAGAACTATTCCTAAGACTCCTTAAGTCTCTCCTTCTCCTACTCCCTAGACACCTAATCGTCCTAGGTTCCTAGAGCGTAATCCTACTCCTTAAGGTCTTGTTTCTTAAGCTCCTATAATGGCTAAACATCTAGTAGATCCTACTCTTGTCTAAGGCAGATATATTGTTCTAGAGGACCTCTATAATGCTTAGTACACTAGATCTAACCGTAGAGAGAATGCCTATACATTCTTAACCGTTTATAGTAGAAGAGTTACTAGTTTAGTAAGCACTAACTTCGAGATCCTCTATAACATCCTAGAGGAGTATAACTAGAGAATAGGAATTTAGGCCTATTATTATAAGCTAGAAATAGATAGGGAGGACTTTTCTATAATTACTTAGAGTAACAGAATGTTATTAGCTCTTTTTATATGTTTTTTAGAAGGCTACTACCTTCTTATAGACTTATATTGTAGCTAAAAGTAGCTAGCAATATCACTCTTTTCCTTAAACTATTATCTAAACCTTTTTGTTAGAGTTCTATTCTTTCGTAAGGAATATCCTATTAGTTAAGTGTCTTTGTCTAAGTCTATTGTACTAGTTATAGGTTATTTAGAGATCTCTTACGGAGATAATAGCTCTATTATAACTGTTTCCGTTATTACAAGTAAAGAGGTGCTTATAACTAGATGCGTGTTTTAATAGTTAATAAGTTCTTTTATAAGAGCCTTTCCTTAGTTAATCTTGTTATCTAGCACTTCTATCTCGTACTATTCTTGCTATTACTCTACTATTATAAGAGCTTTACGTACTACTAAAGCCTTTCGGGCATCCTCTAAGCTAATAGACTTCTTTTTTAATGATCTGTTGTCCTTGCGGCGGCGGCTAAGTTTAACGTAATAAGAGATTTAACTATCTATGTCGTTCTTTTCTCTCTCCTCTACTAAAAATCTTCGTGCTCCTACACGATAATTCTAGCCTAGTGCAAAGTTTTGTAGTAATCTCTAATTAGATTCTAACAGAGTTAACTACGTTTTAATATTAGGGACATTATGTTCTTCGCTATTAAGTGCGTCTAGCACTTTAGGACTAGTAGGTTTTACCTCTAATCTCTCGATAGCTAGGTTAGGCTTATTCTAAAAAGATTAAGCGCTATTGTAATAGGCTTTTATAAGCCGGTTTCTATGTATTAGATGGCGTAACACTCTACCCTCGGGGGTTTTAAGTGTATATGTGCCTAACTAGTGTACCTTTAAAATTTGATAAGGCCTAGTCCACTTCGGAACGAGTTTTGTAGGTTTTAGGTTCTATAATAGTACCTACTCATTCTCCTTAAAGGTAGGGCCCTTATGTTCCTCTAGTTTCTAGGAGTTTACAAGTTTTGCCTAGATTGCCTTTTATAAGAGCTTCTCATTTATAAGGTATCTAGCATGTTTTATAATAGCTTAACGCTTCTCTAGGTCTATAATAGAGATGTCTAACGGTCTTGCTCTATTCTCGTCTTCTACTATACGAGGGTGTTAACCGTAGATAAGGTAGAATAGGCTAAAACCGGTACTAGAGTATATACGGCTTTAGCAATAGAAAATGACTTTAGGAAGGAAGGATTCCTATAAGGACATCTCGTTTCTAACATATATCTTAGTTAAAAGACCGCCTAGAATACTATTTAGGTTCTTATTCTTACTATTTACGCGAGGATAGTAAGGCGTAGAAAGCCTATAAAGAGATCGGAGCTTATTATAAAGGTGTTGCATAACTCTTAATACAAAGTTAGCACCGTTATCTAAGAGGATTTCTCTAGGAGCGCCGTATACGTAATAGATCTCTTTATACATAAACTTAGCTATTATCTCGTCGTCCATAGACTAAATAGCTCTTATAATAGGCTAGTTTATTACGTAATCGATAGCAGTTATAACATACTACTTACTAGATAGAGAAGGAGGTAATAGTCTAATAACGTCTAAAGCCTATCTTTCGAATAGTTACAACTCTACATTAACTTAGTAGAAAGCCGTCTCATTCTCCTTACTACTCTTTTTCTAGGTAATCTAATATATAGGACAGTGTTTACTAAAATACTAGATGTCTCTTTGCATAGATGGCTACTATGCTCTCGATTTAACATAACCGAGTAAACTAGGGGCCCCAAAATGCCTATAGTAGTTATGCATGTGTTCTAGGAAGTCTACGCGCAAGGCGGGCTTAAGATAGGGTGCTAGACCTTTATTATTAGCAACTCGATACTTTAGAACAGGTGTACCATCTTCGTTAGAGATAAGGAAGTCGTTAGACTTCTATTATAATAGTTATTATAGGTATAGATCGTTCGGTAAGACTTTCGTCTACTTAAAGGTAATTATTCCTTTAACGAAGGCTTTATCTTCTTTACTCTTAAACCGCATAGCGTTAATGCGTTTAGCTACATTAGCGGGGATAGTACCTATAAAGTTAGGCCGCCTAGACAAGGCGTTAGGAACAGTTAAAATAAGACGTACAACGGGTGCATATAATACTCTAGCTAGCGGTAGGAAGTAATCCTAGAGCCTATAGAATCAACTAAAGGTGGAGATGCGACCTTTACTAACGAAAGCGAGCTAATAGTATATAGCTATGTGATTAATTGATTTAAGAGAAGAAGAGTATCTATGGGCGCAATCTATTAAGAACATCCTGCTCTACTAAGGCGTTAGGATACTAAGCTAACCTTGTTATCCCCTTACGTGTTATAGCCTATTATAGACCTATCTGCAATAGAACCTTACCGTATTGCAACAGAGTTGCAACTCCTCTAAGTGTGCTAGGACTGCACTATTTTTAACTAGAACAATAGCTTTAGATCCCTTTCAGTATTAAATTTCGATATTAAATTTAGAGAACTCCTTAAACTATCTTATAACTCTCTTACTAGGAGTCTTTATAGTCTAGAGGTACTTTAAACTCTCGTAATTAGTTAAGATAACGGTAGTAAAGCTATTCTAAATGTAATGTTCCTACTAGCGTAAAGCCTCTTTAATTGTAAGACCTTCCTTCTCGTAGACTAGATAGTTTAGTTCTACGTTTTGTAACTTACGTCCGCCGAATGCAATAGGATGCAACTTATTATCCTAGCCTTCCTAGTATAGAACTAATCTAATTGCCTACTCGGAAGCGTCTATTTTAACCGTGTAAGGCTTGTCCTTATTAGGTACAACTAGTATAGGCCCTATTATAAGCGCCTCTTTTAAAGTTTTAAAGGAGATAGTGCATTAAGCGTTCTAAAAAATAGGTCGACGTTTCTTCGCACGTAAGTCTATATCCTCTTCTTTAAGAAGGTCTAAAAGAGGTGCTATAAGCTTTATAAAGCCTTAAATGTACCGACGGTAGTAACTTATAAGGCTAAGAAATTATCGAACTTGGTACGCATTTAAGGGCGTAGGCTATGTCCTAATAATATTAAGCTTATCTTATAACGGCCGAGTGTAATCTAGCGTAATAAGATAACTATAGAACTCGACCCTTTATACGCCAATAATACACTTCTTTCTAGAAGTAAAGAGTTTCTTTTATTATAACACTATAAATACTTGTTATAGATGTTATACGTGTTCCTCTTTTAACTTCGAGAAGATTAGGATGTTATCTAGATAGATAATATAAGTCTTCTAGAGGAATGGACGTAACACTCTATTTATAAGAGTTTAAAATGTTGTAAGGGCGTTATATAAGCTAAAAGGCATAATAAGGAACTTATATTTACTATAGATAGTGTTAAAGGCTATTTTTGTAACGGATTCAGGATCTATTAGCAACTGCTAGAAACTAGAGACGAGGTTAAGCTTTATAAACTAGACTACTTTTATAAATGTATCTAGGCAGTCTTATACGCGTAGTAGGGGGTATCTATTCTTCTTTATAACTAGGTTAAGGGCGCGAAAATCGACGCACATTCTCTACTTATTACCTAGTTTAGGGACAAATAAGATAGGACTTCCCTATAGTAATAATGATTCTCGGATAAGACCGTATTATAATAGCATATCGATTTGTTTCTACTGTTCTTATAACTGTTACAGATTAAGCTAGTAAGCCTATGTGTTTATAGGCTTTGCATCTCTAGTCTTAATAGTATAGATGACTCCTCGATTTTTCGGAAGGCCTTTAGGTAGTTCCTCTCTAAATATAGAAGGAAACCCTTTTAAGGCTTAGTTAAAGAGAGGGTCTATTAGTTGTTGCTCTTCCTTAGGTAGTAACAAGTCTATCATCTTAAGCGCAATTAGATACAAAAGCGCCGTCTCCTATAAGCGGCGTCTTACTTTAGCCTTTGTTGCAAATAGAGGTGTTATAAGTTCTATAAAGGCTATAAGTACGTCCTATTCTCCTATCTCCTTAAGATTGAATATCTTAGAGTAAGACTTAAGAATCTAAGGTTCTAAAGAATCCTTATTTAGAAGAGTAATAGAGCTAATCTACTAATTAATGCTTAGGTTATGTCTTATAAACTAAGATAAGCTAAGGATAACATCGTATCCTTCGAAGTTAATAAGGCGAGCTTCTAGCGTATTATACTAGTTTCCTATTAAGTAGGGAAGTTAAATCCCTTTAGTAGAAACGAGGGTGTTTCTGTTTAGTAAGACGATAGTCTTAGGAGGTATCTAGATAATAGAGGATTTCTAGAAAGACCTAGCTTTTAAAGCTAAAATGTAGACTAATAATGCTATAGTATCTAGGGTAAACTAGACTTTTCGAACATTATTCGTAGGTCTAATAGTACTATGTAGCGTAAGAAGACCGCTATCTAGGGCGGCGAAGTACTTAGTATTCTTATCTACTAGCAATCCTTTTGTTATAGTTATATCTAACATTGTAATAAGGTGTTCTCTAGTTTTAGAGGCTATAGGTAGTAAGGAAATTGCCTCTATTATAACCTTACCCTCTATTTTTTTAATAGGTAATCGTTCTTATAGTAGCCGACTTTGTTATAACCGTAGTAAGTGACTTTTCTTTACCCTTCTCCTTCTTACTTATAGTATTAAGTTATTCTAATAGTATAGCGTTTAACTATTCCTTATTACGATAGTTATAAAAGAGAACGTCGTCGTAAGCAATAGCTCGTAATATATATTGCCGAGGTTTAGTATTATTAGGCATAATAAGTTATGTGTCTAAAGCGTTCTATACTTCTACTTAAAGGCTGTCTTAAAAGTAGCGTAAGATATACTCGTTTAGCGGGGTAGGGACAATCTTACGTAAAAGGGTTTATAACTATAAGAGTATAAAGGTATGTAGCAACGTATAAAGTCCCGCTAGTAATATGGTTACTAATAGTAAAGACTAATCGATGCCCCGAGTATTAGTGTCTTTGAAAGTAAAGATATACTTATATATGCTAAGCCTCGCTTAGAGGCTTAGGCTTCATCGTAGAGGCTACCCTAGCCTCTCTAGTAATAATAACTCCCTTATAAAAACCTAAGTAGAACCCTTCTACTTTATAGAATTAAAGCGTTGCTTCTTTATATTTATCTAGTCGAGATCTATATATCTCTTAGAGATTTTATCTAGTTGTTACGTAAAAGACTTTATTACAATTCCTTCCTACTAATAGTCGAAGGGGTCGCCCTCGAGGTAAGAAGATATAAGCCAAACCTTTTTATTTTCTACTATAGGACGGCGGAAGATAAAGGTCTCTTATAACCTAATCTAATTAGTTATTTAACTTATCTAATTGTTAATATCCTCGTTTTTTATTCTTTCTTTAAGAACGAGAGGTTTATTAACTAGAACCTTTAGACTAGTTTTAGGAACTACTATAAAAGTGCTCTATTACGTAGATAAGGGTATATTAAGTTAGTTCTTAAGTCGTCTAATATAAGCGTAAAGGCTTTCTAAAGTAATAGCTAGTTGTTGTAGGTTTAGGGTAGGGCCTATAGGCTACTATACTAGCTATTATAAAGGGTTTTATAACGGGGGCCTAAAAGGCTATTATAAAGGTAGTAGTTACATGTTTGCTAGTCCTATTATAATAGGGTTTAGTTAGAAAGCTACGTCGTCCATATTAAAGTCCATTTTAGTTAAAGAAGTTTAGTAGTAGTAGTAGTAAAAGAAGAATAAAGCTAAAATACTATATTAGAGTAATTATCGTCTAGTCTTCTTATAAGAAGGTATAACCTTCTTATATCTCTTTTTAAAAATCGTCTAGCTAAGGAATCTATAGATTCGTCCTCCTCGGTTGCTCCTCTTTCCTTACGTAAGGTTTAGGAGATAATTGCGTCTAATGTTAGATTACCCCTCTAGTAAGCGTAAGCTAATAGTAAGCTAATAATAAGCTAATAGTAAGATAGGAGATTAATTCCTTATCTTCCTATTAGCTTGTTATAGATGTTCTATAACATAGATTAACAATTAGTTAGTTTGTTGTCTAGTGCTTATTCTTTATATATATAAGGATCCTAGTCCGTATTGCTACGATATTGGCCGGTAGGAGGGGTCGATACTATCTAGGAAAGAGGTCTACTCGTAGTTATAACCGAAGAGGGCCTTCTTCGAGGGCTATAGAGGGCACCTCTAGCTAGGCTAGCTAATTAGAGCTTAGCTACTAGATGTAAAAGCTAAACGAAGTTGATTTTTAACTACTAGCGGCTGCCACGGCTATATACCCAATGCCAAGAGAATTGGTGACCCTGACCTTGCTCCGGTAACGCAATAACATGATGAGACTTTGCCCATGGGATCTGTGCAGTTCAGGCAAACTCCACTTTCGTATTCGTCTTGCAACTCTTTACATAATGCCAACCACCGACTCCATGGGGTCTCCGCATCGACACTCACCTCACCTCCTCATACGCTAGCTGCATGTATACAAGTGGGTCGAAAGAGGAAAGAGACACCCCCATAAGCGCTCAATCACTACTTCCCATGCTTCAGATCAAATTGTTTGTGTGTAAAAGTCATCAATTCCTGTGTCTAATTATATCTTATACAGCGAGCGTGATAGCTAGGGAACATTAGAAAAAGACCTGTATCGCTTATGCATTTTTTTCTCCCCACCCCCAGCCAAACCGGAAGATAGAGCATCATTTGCCCATCACGACAGAAAAACGAACGGTATATGTACAAGAAAATGCAAGGGAAAGCAGAATCGAAGATATCGCTTAACAGAAGAATTTGTAAGCCTTCTTCCATGCTGGCCACTGAGCCTGCTCAGCTCTCTCCTCGGCGATGAGCTCGGCAATGTTGAGCTCGCGGATACCAGTGTGCAAGTCCATGTTGTGGCTGCGGATGAAGGGTGTGCGCTTCCAGAACTTGTAGACGACGTAGAACAGAATGACCACAGGGGCGGCAAGGTAGACTTCGAAGAAGCTCTCGACCTGCTCGCCAGGAGTCATATCAGCATATCCGATGGGGAAGCATCCGGTCCAGAATTGTGCAATCAAGACGAGACAGTTGAGGAGGAAACCAACCCAGGAGCCGATAATGCCGGCCTGAGACTTGAAGGCCAGCTCATCGAGAGTGTGGCCCTGAGCCTTCCATCCCTTGCGGAATCGGATGTGGGCGAGGCAGATGCTGCCCCATGTGAAGATGGAACTGAGACCAGAAAGGGCCAGCATCCAGTTGAAAGCGTCGGTCTGCTTGCTGGATCCGGCAAGGAAAGCGAGAAGTCCGAGAACAGAAGCAATGCCAATAGAAGCGATGGGACGACCCTTACGGTCAATGTATCCGAGAATCTTGGGGGCCTGACCTTGGTCGGCGAGTGCGGCAAGAGTACGCGAGGAACCGTAAATCGAGGAGTTTCCGACAGACAGAACAGCAATCAGAATCACAGCGTTCATCACACTTGGCAACCCGTCAATCCCCGCATTCTTGATGGCAATAACGAAGGGACTGGCCTTGGCATCAGCACTACTGGAGCCATTGATCAGACGTGGATCGGAGGAAGGAACAAGAAGGCCGACGAGGGTAAGCGAGACCAGATAGAAGAGGAAGATTCTCCAGAAGACCTGCTTGACGGCAGTAGGCAGCGACTTGCGAGGGTTCTCTGTTTCGGCGGCAGCAAGACCGACGAGCTCAGTTCCGGCAAAGGCAAAGGCAGCAGTAACGAACACACTGCAGAGACCTTTGAAACCGTGGTTGAAAGCTCCAGGGTCTAAGCAAGATATTAGCTCGAGTTTTATGAAGTATTGATCATCTTGATTTCACGTACCACGCCAGTTACGACCACCAATGTAATCGCCGTCAGGGCCACCACCAACATCAAGGATGATACCAAGGATGATGAAACCAATGACGGCGATGACCTTGATGATAGAGAAAAGGAACTCGGCTTCACCGTAACCTTTGACACCGAAAAGGTTGATGCCAATGATAACAAACAGGAAGATGGCGACCCAAGCGTTGGGGTTGATAGAGTCGTTCCAGAATTCAATGGTGAGTGTAGCAGCGACAATCTCCAGCGGAAGCACGACGAGCCATTGCAGAGCGTAATTCCAGCCCATGGCGAAGCCCCAAGCAGGGTCGAGGAAACGGGTCGAGTATGCAGAGAAAGAACCAGCGACGGGGAAGAGGACTGCCATCTCACCAAGAGCATGAACAGTACAGTAAAGCATGATACCAATGATGCCATAGGCGATGAGCAGAGAGGCAGGACCTCCATTCGCAAGAGCTGAACCAGATCCGACGAAGAGACCAGTACCTGCACAGATGGTTAAGCAAAGTACATGACTGAAGCATGTGATTTCTAGATACCAATTGAACCACCAATGGCGATCATCTGCAAGTGACGACCCTTCAAATGTCTAGCCAACCCCGAGTCGGCAGTTGCTGCATTTGCAGTCTCAACGTCGAACACTTTTCCATCTGCGCCAACTGTTCCTGGAGGTGTCGCATGTGCGTTTGGGTCGCGCTTGAAGCTGTCGAACATGCGAGTAGACCATGATCTGGGGTGGTCGTAGTTCTGGCCAACTTCCGTCGAGGAGTCGGCCGGTGACGAATGGTATGCGGAACCGGGGATGACCTCTTTAGCGTCCTCCATGATTGTTGATGTCGTGGTTCTCTCTGTTACAAATTGCGAGAGAAGTGCGTCTTGCGAAAGAAGAGAAAAACAGAAAGTGAAATGTCTCGAGTTTCGCGAATGCGACGGCCGAGTTCGCAGAGGTTGTACAAAAAACGAACTGCACCTCCAACCGTGTCACTGTCCCTTATTTACGTCAAGGGCCAAGGCCTGCAGGTTGAAAAGATGAGGCGATAGAGTTGTGGTAGGCCTACCGTTATGTGGCTTGCAGGACGCATGCTGATTAGCTGGCACCTGTCCGCTATCTAAAAGCCATATCGGCGGCGCCACCGCCTCTGCCGGGTTCGTAAAAGGAACCATGACCGACGTTTGCGACGTGATGATGGGAGGATCTCGAGCTTGGGTGATGGTCATGGGTTGAGTTTACTCCACACAGATAGGGATATGCGTTGTGCGACGATTTGGCTGACACATACTTTTGACAGCCGGGTTTGGAAATAGCTGGGGAATCGACCCTCCGCCGTCTAGACAACGGCTTTACTTATTTCCACGTATGTAGAAATCGGGTACAGTCGCAGCCAACGGCTTTCAGTGACGCTCTTCCTCTTGAAGCCCTTCTCGGCGGCAGCTCTTGAACATTCTTGAGTGTGCTTGTCCAAAAGCAATGCCCTTGGCACTTAGAACATCCTCGAGCAACACTCGTGTGTTACACAATGGTAATGCGCCGGCGAGATCGTCAGCATGGAAGACACAATTACACCAATCACGGAAGTATTGGATCCTTCGCTGTCGCTGATCCCGAACCCGCCTGTGCACATGCGGAATTCTATCACCTTCGCGATGCTCCCGCTGCTGGCCCACACGACATTGGAGTTGTAGGAACGCAGGATGTTTGACACCGGAGCATCTTTCTACGAATTAGATCCTCGATGCGCTCTCAAAAGACGTCTTTCCAGCTGTGAAAGAATCGTAAATTCTTTCACAGCTGGAGGCTTTACGAAGTTGAGACGGGGAGTGGCTGTGGGGGACTCGAGGAAAGTTGAAGCCCTGTCTTCGGGCCAGGCGTAGCCGAGGAGCCAAGCTTCTCCAACTCTGTGGCTCGTGCTTGTTGGCTGCAAAAGAGCTTCCTCGGCTGCAGTGAAAGATGCACGACATCTGAAGGAGTCTCGAAGGCATGGATGAAAGACAAAGACTGGCTGAGACCTTTGACTGCAGTCAGACGTGACCAGAGCCACACGACTTTGTCAATATCACATGGGAAATACACAGCTGGGAGAAGCAGACTGAAAGCTCTCGCTCTAATTTCCCTCTCCGGGCTCTCCTACTGAGCGCCCATTCGACATGAGCAGATCACCATTATCGCGATGCAGACACCAACATCATGCTGCTTGCAGCTACGAAGCTCGAGCTACCTCATTCTAAAATGGTGGATACCAACACCATGTATCGATACCCGAAATGAGTACGCGCTGCCTGCTTGATTGTGCTCCATCATCACATCCTTCGACCAAAGGTGCGTCATGCTTTCATCAAGCTTCTCAACCTCTTGAAAAAGCACAAGATATCTCATGATGCCTGGTACTGCGTATGATAATTTGCTCATGCAAATACGTCTGAGAAATGATCCTTCGGCATGCCTATCGCGGCTTCCTTGGCCGCGAGATAAGGATTTAATTCAGCCACTCGGAGTCGAACTTCGCTTTTCACTATCTCTCGGCCTACGAATGCTTGAACAAAGCTTGTTACAACCTTCTCAACATCGATCATGCCATGTCTCATCGTTGTCCCTCAGGTAGGGCAGGAATAAGACTGAATGCTTACCAATTGACTCCACCAATGGACCTCGACAAGAAGGCGATTGTAGGAATGCACCAAGGTCCCAAAGCTTTGGAATAGTCCATCGAGAGACCAGGTCCCTTGTTCTCCTTATGGGACGAGCTCCGACGTCCTGACAGCGTTTGTGCTTCCCAGCTAACGACAAATCTAAGCGATATGGACACGCATGCGCTCGGTTACCAGAGCATGCGCAGTACCGGTATGGTGATTTTGAATTCGAGAAGGGATCCGCGACACCTTACAACACCTTAGCTACTGGAATTACGTGGTCTACTTATGAGCTGCACGCAATCACGAAGAACGTGTATCGCGATTAGGCAGGACTGAATTCTCGAATGGCACTCAGATGCGGCGACCAGTTTGAGGATTCAAGATGTAGATCGTTCCTCAATTTGTTCCTCCATTTGTACAACGCCGCAACCATGTACACAATGTCAGAGCTGACTTGGAAGTTCTAACTTTGTGGAACACACCGAGCTGCTGGTCAATATTCGGTGAGCGGCATTACTGGCCATGCCTTCTGAGTCAGAATTTGCTTAACACGTTCCGCTTGGAGTCACCGCAGCTTGATGAGACAAGGACAGTAGACGGTGACAGCCAGAAGGGCTCGGCGCTTTCCCAGTGAACAGGCCGATTCTTTCCAAGAACTAAAAAAGTAGTCTTGGTAATAACCCAAACACTTTTTTCCGGCTCTCCAGAGTCCCGCGTTCACCTCCAACATGCGAAAGAATAGCCAGGCCAACAAGCCGCGACAAGCTGCATCGACCAAGCAAACCAAGCCAAAAACAAGAACCGACAAAGCGTACGCGCCGATGAGAACAACCGCTGGCGACTCAATATTCTTCTTCAAAGACGATGAACAACCATATGGTTTCCTCTGCCAGTGGTACCGATCTCGATTCAAAGACCCCGACTCCAGTCTCGAATTCAACTGCGCCGAGCAATGGATGATGTGGAACAAAGCACAACTCGCAGGAGATGCGACATCTGCAAGAACAATAATGGCTACTACATCTCCTCGGAAGCAAAAACAGCTCGGTCGCGACGTCGAAGGGTTTGATGTGGATGCTTGGGATCAAATCAAGTTGGACGTCGTCCAGAGAGGCAACTATCTTAAGTTCACGCAGGCAACGAATGTTTCTTCTATGAAAATGGACGATGTCGGCGAGCCTTTACCTCTCAAAGATCTACTACTGGCTACAGGTGAGCAAGAGTTGGCAGAGGCATCCAGGTTTGATCGCGTTTGGGGCATCGGCTTTGATGCGCAACAAGCACAAACGACATCTCGCGACAAATGGGGTCAAAATCTGCTAGGTATAGCACTGATGAATGTTCGAGACAAGGTCAGACACGAAGCGAAAGCTACTTGCGAAACCTCTAGGGAGAACTGAGCCGTCATACAGCAAGGTCAGCGGTGTGATGTATCAGACGCATCGCACTGGGACTGCAGACTGCGCATTGAATTAGGCACTGGCTGAAAGCTTGTAATCCTGCGTGCTCTCTCCGTGCTTATCTGAAAAACATCATTCGTCGGGAGAGAGTGTGCTTCGTTGATTCCATATCAATAACGTCAAAACAATCCTATCCGCTCCTTCCGTAACATAATAGACGCAGGAAGACCCTTGTGAAAATGCACGATCGCAACTGCCCTGAGTAGTGGCAGTCGCGGACATCGTCCAAATCCGAGGCAGGGACTGCTCTCTACCTCCTTCCACTACGACCAACGCCAAACAATCTAAGTCAGTGGTGACGTACACATTTTCCTGCCATCAAACTCGCTTCGCTTCTGCGTCAATCCGCCTCCATCCGACCTCATTCATCATTGCGACGTCCATCCGTCTTCTTCTCGCCTTCATGAACTGTATCAGGCGAGTAGTCAGGATATTTCGACGCACCCTTCCCAGAGACATGATGTCCAGCAATGGCGTAACAAAGAATGCACCTGGTAGCTATATCTTCCTCCGTTCTCGGTTCCTGCAATGCTGACTTTGTTCTTCAGTCACAGCTTATACGCCCACACCTCATGCACTTGATGCCTTGATGAAGGCTCTGGATGACGATGCCGTCCCTATAAAGAAGGAGCCCGAGTCTGACCCCATCTATCGCGAGCGATCCTTCAGTTTGGCCCAATCCATCTCCTCTCTGGTTCATGCGCCGACCATTGAGCCAGAACTCATCGAGGGAGTGATTTACACAACCAAGCAAGAGCCCGCACCACTCCATTTCGTCGAAGATGCCAGCCTGGTCAACTTCGATGCCCACCACCAAGGTTGCAGCGCTGTGTCGACGGATGAGGACGTCAAATATGATTGCCGCAGTCGCGTAAGCAGTATTTCTGGCATCGATTCGGGTTCCGAGATGAGCCCAAAGGTTCAGCTGAAGCACGAAATCTATCTGCCCAACGACCCCAAGTCTGACTACAACACCATTATCCGAGGCTCAGACCCCAAGACCGAACCAAAGCTCCCAGTATCGAACAACCTTGATTTACCCACGCGTTGTAGCGACAAGGAACTCTTCCGAAGAGCCCAATCGTCGTTCAAAAGTTACACCGGAAACTTATACAGTGGAAACTCGTCTAGGTCTTACTGGGAGCAGTTCTTTTGCGAAAAAGCCGAGCTCATCGAGCAGAAAGCTGAAGAGTCGCGGCTCAGAGAACAACAAATCGCAGAACACAAAGCCGAGGAGTTGCGACTCAAGGACAAACAAATCGCAGAGCAAGAAGCAGAGTTCGAGCAGGCAATTCAACAACTGAAGAACAAGAAAATGAAGGAAGAAGAGGAAGAACGTCGTCTCAAGCGAGTGAAGGATGGTATCGACACCGGGCATCGTTTGGCTCCACGACGCCAGGTCACCGAGAGTGAATCATTCTTGATCGGAAGATTGGTTATTGAGGTACGCACTGCTGAGGCAGCCGCAGAGTTTGCAGTTTGGGCAAATTCGAAGATGAACTTTCACGAGAAGCAGGAATACAACCGCATGCTGTGGATCGTAAATGGGCGAGAGGCCAAAGGCCTTATGTTGGAGGTCCCTGGTGGCAGTGAGTTGGAGTATCTTTGGTCTTGATGACCCGAAATGGAGTATCGGCTGTGATGGATGAACATGAACGCGGAAAGAGGGTAGCTGAATCGAGCTCGCTATCAACCAAAGTAGTATACAGAAATATCATGATAGCATCGGTTTTTCAACCATCTGATCCCCAAAACTGTTGGTTGCCCACACGAAACTGGATGGAAGAATAGTGCAGAATGAATGTGACTGCTGCAAACTACTCATGCCCAACCTCTCTTTGGACAATCTCGCATTCTTGAAAACCTACTTGCATCTTGACGATCGTATCGCTATGCACCACACTGCAGAAGAGATGAGGTTATCTTCAGGAGCCCTGTCATCTTCCTCTCCACCCATCCACTCACCCCTATCACCACTCTCAGCTCCCCTGTAACACTCTCCATGTAGCAGTAAAAAGGCACGAAGTTTTTCGGGAATCGGACGAGGTCCAAAGAGAGTGTCAGTAGGCGATCAGCAAGTGATCATCTCCCTGACCCCAACACCATTCTCTGAATAAATTCGTGCATTTTGACGGGCTGCATCATAGACTAGTCGTGTGTTTGAGATGAAATTACCCCTGCGTTGGTTGATCAACCCGATGTACTTTCTCTCTGTTACCTGAGCATGTGCTTCCAATCATCTTGCTCTGATCAGAAATATAGCGGTCGGTGTGCATGGATTTTTCTCGGGATTGAACGGCGTTTGTTGAGATGGTGACTCAACGAAGATTTCATGGTCAAGATATCATTTCCTGGATATGTTTATGCGATTTGATGGATATGATCGCCAACCTGGCTATGTGTTTGGCATCAGGAGGGCTGTTTCTGGGGTGGTTGATGTACGTCGAATCCTGCCTTGATGTGTGTGTCTCTGATGATACTATATCTCAGTCAACGTTTGGGAGTGGTGATTGGGTATTATAGCAGAGCTTTATGCGGACGGCAGAACGTTTCGTTTTGGTATGAGATGCTGATAGAACTGATTTGTATGCTCAATCTCCTTTGCGTTTCATTACCAAGTCCAACTCTTTCTCAAGACCCTCTGAATTGATCCAAGAGTTGACCACCGATAGTTCTTCTTCTGCCACCCTCATTCTCTTCCCCTCTTGTGGAGCCACTAGCCGTAGCGGCCTCTCCTTCCATGCGTCTCCTCAAGCCTTCAAATCTTTCTCTGTCCCTCTTTCCAGCGCTCCAGTCTGGTATCCTCCATGTCGCAGCTCCAGGAAGTATTTCTCTTCTGTATGCATATCCCACTAGCCATCCTACTGCAGCAACGATTGCAGATCCGGGAAGTTGGGAGAGGGCGAGTTGGAGAGGGAGAAGGTAGGATGTAGATTTCGAGGTGAGGTTGATGGCCGAGGATGTAGTTGATGGCGAGGAATTGTCAGAGGCAGAGAGTTGGTACTTGTACATGTAAGGGATGGCAGCGTGGTATTGAGCGAGGAGAGCGAAGATGATGGCAGTCGGGCCGGCGGGAAGGTAGTTGATGTTGAAGAAGGAGAGTGGTCGGATGACGACTACGAGGAGGAGCGGAGGAAGTAGCACAGTATATGGTAGTGTCGAGATCAAGAACGACTATGACTTCAATAAGCAATGGTCCCGGTGGCAGTTGTTGCATCGGTTGTTGGACATACAGCGAATTTCCTCGACCCCCAAAGACGCTCAATGATGCGAAGTTGATACAGCGTCATGGCCGAGAACAAGACTTCGGTCGAATTGGTGTATAGCAGTGGCCATGTCATGCATCGCCATAGCTGTCTATAGTCGGAGATGTGCGGCTTGACCATGATCCAGAATAGGTGCTTGCTGTCGGTGATGCTGGCCAGAAGCGAGGCCGCGACTACCGCCATGACCAGATACTTGGAGAGTGGCGCATTGCTGAACCCGGACGCCAGCATCCTGTTGTTGTTCGAGTCGTGTTTTGGTATGGAAGTTGATTGGAAAGGCAAGGGTCGATCATACAGCAACATGACAGAATGCCACTTCCCCACAATGCGAGCACAAGCCAACCCCACCTGAACACGATCATCAACAGCCATCTCCCGTAGCCACCACGCCTGGAGCTTTTCGGCCTTTGGAAATGCACACGATCATCTGAAACTCATTCTTTGGACATAGCCTTTTTCCGAGAATCTTTGTACTTTTTTACACACGATTATCAGTGACAAACTTCACCGACAGGGAGTTGAGAAGCCTTGCACATCAACGTCTTCCTGGCACATGAGACACAAAGTTCAAGAAGTGATTCATGCTTCTCATGTCAAATAGCTAGCTATCTATGCTTTGTAATAACCTTCATCTTCACTCTTCTGAGATAGCAAATGACAATATTGGACCTCCGCCAACACCAAACCCTGCCCATTTCTAACGCCTCAGTGAACCTACGCCAGCCAATACAAAGGAGATTGATAAAAGTATGAGCAGCTAAGAGTGCATTACTTATGCTCATGTGCTCGGGTATCCGTGATCCGTTTCTTCTGTTCCCTTTTCCTCAATGCATTTCCGTCCTTCGCTGAAACCAATGTCTTGTTGCCCACACCATGTCGTAATCCGTAATCGTCAATTTTCGTCGTCTTTACTGCCCTCCTGCCGCCGGTCCTGCTGCAGTTTCTGCTTGTGCTTCGACATCTTCGATTTCGCGTCCACGAGGGTCGACCACGATTCGGTGGCCTCGCTTGTTTTCGGGTATACCGTCTCGAGCTGCGCCGAAATCGAGCACCTGCAATTTGTTAGTTTCGTCTGCCAATACTGTCTGCTTCTACAAACATACCTCGATGTAAGTAAGGTTATTCCTTTGCACCGCGGCGACACATCTTCTCTCGTCGAATCGAACTTGCCAAACTCCACTCAGGTCCGAGAGCAGGTCGCGCAGGCACTCACCCGTCTCGATGTTCCACATCTTGAGCGTGCGGTCTGACCCGCTGATGACCTTCTGATCGTCATGCTGGAAGCACGTGATTGCTCCAGTGTGCGCCGACAAGATGGACTGGCAGGCTCCGTTATCTGGGTCCCAAATGCGAAGAGTGCTGTCTGCGGCAGCGCTGACCAGACGTCCATGGCTGAGATCCAGAAGACCTACAAGAGACGTGTGCCCGTCGAGGTTGAATAGGCAGTTTCCAGTCTCGAGGGACCACACCTTGACGAGGTTGTCCATTGATCCAGAGATGCATCTTCCTCTTTCATGATCAAGAACCACACTGTAGACCTTTTGTGAATGTCCTGTGAGACGGTGCACCATGTCGCCAGTAGAAATTTTCCACACTCGGACAGTGCAGTCGTATGATCCGCTGACAAGGGTGTCACCATGCGCTGCAATAGCACGTACCGAGTTATGGTGACCTGTAAGAACACGCAATGAGTAAGGATTATCACTGTCATTTGCTGGAGGGCCGGCTTGATGAATCTGTGGGTCATCGGGACGAGGAAGCTTCCAGACTCTGAGGGTCGAGTCACGCGAACCGGTGATGATCAAGGGCTCCTTTGGCATCATGATGGGAGAGCCATCGGCAGCAGTACCAATCTTGACAGGCTTCAAGATGACAAGACAGCGAACGGTAGAGGTGTGGCCCTGGAAAGTCTGCAGACACTTGCCAGAAGGAATGTCCCAAATACGAACGGAGCGATCAGTCGAGCCGGACACCAGTGTGTCGCCCTCGTACTGCAGTGCCCATACGCCACCTTCGTGTCCTTCGAGCTTTCTTCGCAACACACCGGTTCGAGTGTCGTAGACGTTGATGTTTGTGTCGTCACTACCGGTCAGAATCTTGTCCGAGTCGAACAGTAAGCAGGTGACGACATGACGATGATGGGCGCGGAAGGCCAGATGGCGCGGCTTTGCCTCAGAATCCATCCAGCTCTTCGCAATCATGTAATGCCTTTGGTAGATGGACTTGAAAAGATGCAGGTTTGCTAGACTTGGAAGACCGACGTTTGGGTTTGGCACTGCTTTGGCGGCAGCGCTTGCGTAAGCCATGGGACCTTGTGCTGTCTGGAAGTCGCGCAGCCAAAGAGGGGCTTCGTCTTGGCGTCTGGATACCTTCCGCTTTTGTCTCTTGTGACTGCCAGTGCTGCCGGTGGCCTTTCTCTTGGTTCTTGTGATACGCAGTGATGCAGAAGAACCCGCATCGTCGCTGCTGACTGAAGGTGCGCCCAGTGGACTCATTGGCTCCAGCTCGACGACTCTAGAGACCGAGCGGGTCGACCTTGACTGACCGAGGTCCTCTTCATATCCGTCCATAGAGGGAGCCTGCCATGCCCATCCTTCACGTACTGCGCGCTCCACTTCGCCGTCAGGCAAGTTGAAGCCGTCTCTGTCAAGGAGTTCTTTCCATGCTCTTTCATCCGAGTCAATCAGGTGTCTCCACTTTTTTGACACCTGAGCTGCACGGCAGAGACTCTTGACATCCAAGAATTTTGTGATCTGCAAACCTAACTCTACTGGAAGTACGTCAAAGGGATCGCACTTCAGCGCAGGGTTGACAAGCGAAGCAACGGTTCGTAGTGTCTTCTTGGTTGAGCGTCTGAGCATTTGATACAACAAGTAGGACTGCATATCCTCGGGTAAAGCATCGTATGCGTCGATCATTGTGGGGACGTCCATGAGCGTTAATGGAGGCGGATTGGCCTGATTTGGGTGGGTGTGAGACTGAACAGTGGCCTCACTGGAACTAGCAGGGGCATCGGGTTGATCGGTCATCATACTGTCCTCAAGATCCAGCCTAGAAACCTGACTAGCGTTTTCGTCGTCGGCGTCACGAGTAGATAGAAGAAGCTGATGGCTGCGAGCTAGGTTGGCAGCGGCTGTGACAGGGGAAAGACTGGGGCTTGGGAGGCTGGCATCTTGCTGTGAACCGCCGAGTAGACTGGCAGGCAAGGGTCTGGGCTGCTCAAGACGAGGGTATGGGTTTTCGACGGGTTCGAGATCGCCCTCGGCAACTGGAGGAGTTGCAGTGGCAGCATCTCTGTCGAACGAGTGGCTTGGGCCAGCCTGTGTAGCCTTTTGCTTTGCATGTTGTTCTTGCCATTCACGAGCTTTCTGTGTCAAGGACGTCAATCGCTGCTGTTCACGGTCGTTTCCGAGGGCAGCGTCAGTATCAGGAGTGACGGGCAGAGGGCGGTTTAGAGAGGAAGTCGGTTCTGAGGCAGAAGGTTGCTGGTCGGTAGAGAGTGGATATGTGATGCCAGAGCGGGTTCGTGACAGGAGCGAACGAGGATGTCTTCTACGACGATGAAGACTGGCGAGCTCTGCGGCTTCGGCGAGGCTGGGCGGCGAAGCAGGTCTTTTAGGTGGTGGTGGTCGAGAGTCGTGAGCTCTGGTGGGTGTGTGATATGTCTGCGAAGAGGCCTTCTGGCTGCGAATAAGGCCGTTGGATTGTTGCAGTTGGGCTTGCTGCAGCTTGTACTAGGGGAGCTTGTCAGCGGGAGATCAGTAAGCATGTGTCGAGCTCAAGTACCTTGTCAAGGGAAGACTGAGCGTTCTCAGCCTCTTGGTAGACAATCGGAGTACCCCCGACGTCGAGCGAGAAGCGTTGTAGAGATGACGGAGTGGGAGTAGATGCCAAAGGGTATTGCTTGGGGTCGCGGCTGAGCATGTCTCTGGGCGGGCGGATCAAGAGAGGTGGGAGAGTGACAGTAGTAGTTGTGGTGGTCGTGACAACCGTCTGCTGGGTAGCCGGGGCAAAGGCCACATGAGCCATGGTGGTATAGGGCGACATGTCTTGATGGTGGTCGGGCGAGGCAGGAGCAGTGGTGAATGAGGCCTGGGTGCTGCGTATCGGTGCCCGTGCCTGGTCGTGGCGGGCTGGAGGTTCCATGCTGGCGAGCTTCTTCGAGTGGTGCCAAGAGCGGATGGCTGCGTCCCTGTCGACGTCGATGTCGCTGTCGTCGACGATGCAGTACTCAGTCGGTCTCGTGCAAGCCCCGGAGCGTGACGACAGAGTCAACGCACGGGGATGCGAGGGCTACAAACACGCTCAGGTTGCTGAGACGTCGTTGGCTGATTGGCCTCTTTTCTTAAAGTAGCATCGTCTTTGAGGGCTTGGGCAAGGACGGTCGAGTATAATGCGGAGTTTGCTGGTCGTTGTGTTGATTGATGGGTCGGAGAGGAAACAGGCCGTTCGCTGCCTGAGTCGCTTTGTTCCAAGCCTCTTCCCTGCCTGCCGTTTTTGCGGAGGCCGTCCGAAAGCGCCACCGCCTGCGAGCCAAGCGCCCTCTGCCGACCACGAAAACCTTGCTTGCCGACTGCATAACCAGCGAACTTAGTCTTTATCTTTCTCAATCCTGCATTGTCTCGACGAATGGTCCTGCTAAATCACATTCGTAGTCCAACCTGGTCATCATTGCTATCGAGATCTGCCTGTATATCGCTCTTCATTCCGGGGTACCGAGCTCTGTCCTTCTAGAAGCCCGAGCGAAGTATCGAATAAAGCAATCACAGATCAGCAGGTCACGGTCATTGCTTGTACAGGCAACAATCTCATTCGGTACGAGAATACGACAACAAAGGCTTTCTCACCGGACATTCTCCATGTTCAGATAACTTTCTGCCCTTTGATGGATGGTTTCGACTAGGCTTCACGTGGAGGAAACTGCGAAGTTATAGTTCAGGGGTCGACAGTACGGAGTAACAAGATAGAGAAATGGTACCACGACCAAACTCCACTCCAGCATGCCAGATGCCTGTTGAATTAGCTATCCAAATGCGAGGCGGTTTTCGCAATTCAGTCCATGTCCAGAGAGAGCGGCACTTTCGCTTGCTTTCTTTGGATATTTGCCTCAAACCCGAAAAAACATCTTCCTATAAGCAGTAGGTTAAAAACGCATTCGGGGTTGAGGTGATTGATCAATCACAATCGGATTCACAAAGAAGAGACGATCTTTTTTTCGTAAAGCATATTTCATTACTTGACTTTGTTCAGCAAGACTTAAACTACCAGCTGTATCAATGTCAAAGACGATCTGACCACTCCGGCTATTGGTCTGTGTTTGACAGAAAACAAAACGATATGCATCACAGAGACCATCACCATATCCATCCTCCATCCCGCAAAAAAAACAAGACCTTGATAGACAGTTTGACAACACACTGCTGCTGCATGCTCTAAACGTTTGTGTTTATGACACAGAGGCTCTCAGATGACTCAAGATCATCTCTACTTGTCGTCGACAAGGTTGTCGACCCAGTCGGGAGGAAGACCCACTCCGGACATTGAGGCATCGGACTTGATGCGATTACGTCCGAGAGTAGGACGAGGACGAGGGGTGTCAGGCTGCACGCTGGCAGTCTTAGGGCTGGTGTCAGGAGTGCGCAGCTGCTTGGGCACCTGTCCATAGCCAAAGGCAGCCTTGTCGGGAGATCCATCGTGGTTGTTCTGGCTGGAGATGGAGCGACCAACACGAGGAGTCAGGGTACCATGAGTTGTGGTGTCCATGGGACTGGCCGATAGATCGTACGAGCTTTGGCTGTGTCTGAGAGGCGTCTTGGGCTGGGTGGGGCTTTTGATACTGCTGTACGACCAGGTGTTGATGTTCTTAGCAAATCTGTTGTCCTTGTTGAGCTCAAAGCGGGGTGTGCTGGACTGATGGGTCTCCGATTGAGGTCCAGGGCCATGCTGAGGGCCAACAGACTTCAGGGGAGGAGGCATGGCGAAGGAGAGGCTTTCAACACTGCCTTTGGCACCGTGACTGTCGTTAAAGACCGAGCCAGACTTGCGGCGGAGCATCTGTTCATGGCTGGGAAAGCTGCTACCGATGGTGGCAGAAGGCAGAAGGGGAGGGGGCATGTTCGAGCTCTTCAGACTTTGGATGCTCTGTGTTCTGGCGAGCGAGTTGGATGTCTGAGCGTCGGAACCCTGCATACTGGCATAACTCTTGACCGGAGTGATCGGCTTGGTGTTGCCATTCACATCTGGGGCGGTGGTGAGAGTGCCATCAGGATACTTGAAGACTTCGATGACCTGGCGCTCGGGTTGACCGCGGTTGTGGTAGTGCTCAGGCGATGCAGGGTTGGTCTTGGTACTGCAAGTGGTCTCACTGCTTTCGGTGCTTCTTACAACTGGACGAGGCGCAGAACGAGGCAAGAAACCATGTCCAATCTTGCCAGTCTCGAAGCGGCCTCTGCCTCTGAAGCCATTTCCAATACCACGGGAGAAATGCTGACCGCGGTAGTTGCCACGACTGGAGAACCTGGGGGCCATAGGAGGAGCAGTAGCAAGTCTGCTGCTTGCCATTGCCTTCTGGAAGAATTCTCCCGAAGGCGCAGCGAGCATGTTCTCAATGTGAGGTGCTTCGACGTAGCACTTGATGACTTCGCGACCGGTCGGTTCGGAGTAGCTGAAGATTGGTCAGAACAGGAGGTTGATAGAGGTTGGAAGATGAACTCACTTCATGCCATTCCACATTTGGGTGACTGATGCCTGGTCGATCTTGCCTTCAACAAGCGGGGTGATATCCTCGAATGGAACTAGCTTGTTGTATACCCAGTGAATGATCATACCACTTTGCAAACGTTAGTTCCTGCAAGATGAAACGATTTGAGTTGACTGACCCTTGGATCTTTCCCTCATCCTTGTCCCAGAACTCGGTCTGGACGTCGGCATCGTAGGCCTGAAGCTCTGCAAGACCACAGAAGTTCTTGCTGGGCAGTGTTAGCAGGTTTGAAAGATATCATAGCGATTCAAGGTACTAACCTTCCGGGCATGGACCAGAGGAACAGAGTCTTCATGGATGGATCGTCGCGACTGTTGTGAAGCTCCATGATGCGGTCCATGACATTACGGTTCGTGGCCCACAGTCCGATCTGGTGAGACAAGAGGATATCATCAAGAGTGTTGCACTTGATAGCAATGACCCTGGACTGTAATTGAATTAGCGGAATGGAGATACGGAGGGTTGTGGTTAGACTTACACCGTAAGGCATCAAGTAGTGATCAGGGTTCAGGCTGCTCAGAATCTGATAGGCTCCTTCAAAGGTCTCGTGACGACGTCTGCTAGTCTGATGCTGCAGCTTGAAGGTGCGAGGTGTCTGCTTCTCGGTCCAAACTGGAGGAGGACCAGTAGGACGGACATACTCAGAGGCTCTGACGGCATCAGAGGTAGGTGCAGCAGCGTCTGACTTGTTAGCGACAGCAACAGAAGCTTCAGGTGAAGCATTGCTCGAGACCGATGAGTCCTTCTCGGGTGCGCTTGACTGGTTGTCAGCAGATCGAATGGTGGCTGTATCGAGAGGCTTGGCCGGTTGCTGCTTCTGATTGGCGGAAAGGTCGACGTTGTGAGGACCTCTCTGCTGAGGACGACCAGAGTCACGCGAATGAGCAGCACCAACACGAGAGTGAGGTCCAGCTGGGATGGAGTGAGTGACGACCAGAGGAGTCTTGTTGTTGTTCTCAAGACCAAGTGGTTTGAAAGGGGCGCCAAGGCCTGGAATCAAGAAGCCATTAGGCTGTGAAGCAAAGGGTGCGTCAGAGACATTGGCACTGGGCATGCTGCCAGAAGTTCTGGTAAGGTCACCGGCGACATTTCTGCCAGTGCTGGTGACGTAGCAACCACCGAGGCCAGGCAGCGCATTGCCAGGACCAGTGTGATGGACAGATCCGTTCTGATTCAAGAAGCTAAAGAATGTGTCAGCGGCGCAATCATCATTTATAGCCTAGGTAGCGACGCGTCTTTCGACTGATGTTTGGGCAAAAAACTTACTTGTTGTAACCACGAGAAACGTCAGGACGAGGGTCATGAGCCATGGACGATGCGCGCATGCTGGAGTTTTCGTTGGGCTGAATCTGATCACCCATGATTGTAGATGGTTCAATGTTGAACAAAGCCTTCACAGCCTGACTATCAAAGCCGTTCTGTGCAGAGTATTGCTCGAGAGAGTTTGGGCCGAGGCGTCTGCGCTTGAAAACTTCAGTAAACTGAGTTGCGCCGGAGTTTTCAGGCAGAGAGGCAGAATCAGACAAAGCGTAGGCGCCAGAGTTGATGGTACGCTGAGTTACGATCTGATCGGGGCCAGTGGAAGGTTCCTGGGAATTGATGACCGATGCTGTGGCAAAGGTCGATCTTGAAGAGTTGAAGAGCGCCTGAGCGGCGGCGGTAGGTGGGATCATATCCGGTGCTGTTTGTGTGTCAGCGACATCGAAATGACCGTTAAGACAAGGACGACGTACTCATACGCGCTTTTTTTATTTTTTTAGAAGAAGGGAGCAAAAATGCGCATAAGAGTTTGTGTTGGTGTCGGAACGGAGAAGGAGACGCGCGACGCTCGAGTTCCGATATTGATCAGACGGCTGTGAAAGCTGACAGTAAAGTGAATTTCCAACAACACAAGATAAGCGAGAAGTGAAGGGAAAAGATGTACAACACTCTTTCTTTTGTCACTTGAGAAGGAAGAAACGATGAGAGAGGGATATGCGTGAGCAGGAAGTTGTATTCAGCACAGAACAACACACTTGGGAGCGAAATTCTGAGGATTGATAAATGGTATACCACGTACAGTACCTAACAGACATAGGAGAAAGCTATAGGTGTGTCTAGCATCTCACGAGAAGGGTGATGTTAGACCTCTGTTCTGGATCCATGTCGGGATTCCAGGTAGGTGATGGTCCGGGTTGCTTGCAGCACTCAACGTATAGATTTCACAGCTCTTCATGTTCTATGCTTCGTTATATCGAAATTGGGTCGAACATTGGTTATGATAGCATCCATGAATGCAGGTGAAGATGAGAAAGTGAAGTTACACGCTGTCGTCGTCAAGCGATGAGGTCTTCGGACCGCACGGGCCAGTTTCACAGTTCTACCGTAGAGCCGCCGGAGGGCGATATACCGTAGTCACGAGTAGATAATAGAACTCAAGTCTCACATGGCCGTTCTTCTCATCTACATGTCTGAGCTACAGAAGTTTATGCGTTTTCAAGATCAGCGTCACGCTGAATTGAGACATTCGGTCGGTCCTTTATATTTGAATGCACCAACCCGTCTCGGAAATGTTGTGCAGTCTCATACTCAGATGCAGAGGACAAAATATCTGTCAAAAGACAAGATGCTTTTGAGATCGGTGTATTTGTCCAGATAGAAGCACACGTTGTGGTTGCTCTCAGCAGACAAGCGGCTGATCACACAACATCTTGCATTTTGACAGGCATGTATGGAGCGTCGTACCAAAGAGAGAAGACGTTCATCGAAGATTATCCTGACATTTTCATGACCACTCAAGAAGTCTTGCGAGCAGAAGCTTGGTTCTGTGTTCTCTCCTCGGATCGCTCTTGCCTCAGCGACCTTGTCACCTTCCGTTTTCTTTGCATCTTCACATGTGACCCCGCTCTTGGAATAGCTTCCGTTTCAGTCAAGTCTGCTGGTTGTCATCGCTTCGTCTTGACCTCAATTGTCGTCCACATTGTCATCACCGTCAACATGGCTCAAGTCATGGCTCATCGCCAGGTGGTAGCCACCAAAACTAAGCTGAGCCAGAAGCAAAGTACCGAGACCGTCCAAGTCATGCTGTACACCTCGGTCAGTCAAGTTGCAGCCTGTCTTTCGAAAGTTTCTAATCATCTCGGTTCCAGGCGAGCATGCTCTGCAGCATGAGGTGAGAGATGTGCCAGCCTCTTTCCCCAGACCAACCATCTGACTACAATCATACAGAGGCATGTTTCCGTCATTAGCGTTTGATGAGGCTGAGTTGGCCGACGATGAGCTATACACCGTCGAAGGTCTGATAAATGGTGAACATCATTCCCGAGCCAAGGCATCATCGCCATCCAACACTTCCACCAGATCATCAGAGTCTACGCGGTTCAAGGTTCCTCTGCTCAAAAGAGGTCGCAGCGATCGCGCAGACCAGTTCATTGAATCACTCGTAGGTCCCATGGTCAATGACTGCTATCCTCAATGCTGACTCAAGTCGCCCCGTCAGGACACTGTCTTCGAAGCATTGAATCGGGGAACTCTGCATGCTCTACGTATCCCGTTCATGGGCGATCCTGAAATCAATCCGGATCCTCTCGAAATATGGTGTTTCCGCATCCTCTACGTCAGGTCTCCAGAAGGCAAACGTGAGGTCCAGGGCCTTCAAGCCAACTACAAAGGCGAAGACAGGCTTGACCCGAGCCTCGATCTTAACGGCCGTGTTCTTAACTTGCTGGAGACGATCTCGGAGCAATGCAGAGACTCCACACAATTGCCGAGTAAGAAGCGCGCTCTACTTCTCGATGACCAATGGACTAACCCGGATCAATAGATGAGTGCTACATCCAGCCCAGTATCATGTATATAGACGATGGGTGGCAGCCAAACAACTTTGTTGAAGCTGAGCCTGAAAAAAACGTCAAGGGGTTTGCAGGATGGCAGCCGCATGCAGCGGACTTGGGAGTCAGTGGTGGAAGTAAGCATGAGTATGTCACACGGCTTACAACAACTTTCACCGGCTGACCTGGCAAGGGTTTCCCTGCGAGTCGCGTTTCTCAAGCACGAATCTTCGACCAAAAGACGAATCTCCCAAGACCTCAGAGTTCGCGATTCAAAGATTGGTCAAGCTAGCCGTGTACCTACCGGAACAACCACGCCCCCGATCGTCGTTCCACCAATTCGATCAGAAATAATCTCGCCCACTGGAGGCAGAACGACCTCTTCCACCTCAGCCATACCCGAAACACCACAGCATGTCCACGGCTCCAAAATCGGTTCCACGTCTCTCGCAAGCTCTCGCGCTCTGCGGTCAGTTGCTAGCAAGTCAAGCTCGAATACAGGGGACATCTCGCAGATTGCGGCCACGCCAACTGTCACCCAAGATGAACCATCACAATCGGTGGCCTCAAACACGTCGCAGGTGGATGACGATATGCGTCGCAAGAGTTCATTGGAAAGCATGGTAAGCATTTAAAGCATCAGGAAGTGTTCAGAGATTGACCTAATGCTCAGATGAAACCTCGCTCGAACCTCGATGATGACTTTTTGACCCAGCCGCGAGCAATTCCTAGCCAAATTTCGAACGCTGAGGACGGTCTGAGTCTTGAGTTGACTGAGCATATGAAGAAGTATGACTTTCTTTCGCGAGAGAAGGCACAACAGCTATGGTATGCAATACCTGAGCTTCAGCAAAGAGCAAGAATGCTTGCGAATGGTCCAATAATAGGTTGTCGATGCCGACTTGTGGACTCTACAGAAGATATGGTACGTCGAGTGCTTATCCAAATTGAACACTCTGACGGCCACCCTAGGTCCAGTGCGATGTATGTGGTGTGCAGCAACACCTTATCTGTCAAGGCTATCTGGAAGTCGACAATCGCCAATTGCCAGAGCACGTCTGCCATATTTGTTTGCTTGGCCGTGAAGCAGACAACAACACTCTCAAGAAGCTGCAAGTACTTGCTTTGCAACGAAGAGCTATGGATCTGCTGCTTTCCCAAGAAGCCGAAAATGCAGCAGAGCTTGGGAAGAAGCTCGGTGAATACATGAGCCGAAATTCTCTGGAGTCTGAATGCTAACGGAGACATCCTCTACAGGAATGGAGTTCGATCAGGTCGCAGAACTGGTCGCATCGCTGGTGTCGCAAGGATTCCTTGTTGAGGAGTCTGGTCGTCGTACACGAAATTCGCAAGGCAAGATCAAGTTCCCCGAGTCAATCAGCACACCAGAGTACATTGGTCTCTTTGTGAAGCTTTTTGATACTTATCAGGTTGTGGGACATCACGTAAGCATGAGCATCCTCATCGGAACGACTGTGATACTGACTGTATAGTTCTCCGGTCTTGAGGTGTCAGACGCACCGGCTAGAGACGTAACACAGACATTGAGAGCAAAGTACTCGATCCTTACACGACCTCCAGTTGAAGCAACAAGCGTCTTCTCGTCAGAGAGAGAAAGGGCTGCAACTGCAAATACAAGTAAGAACACTACGACCATCACGCAGTCTACAACAAAGAAAAGAGCCCGAACCATGGCAGCAGAAGGGGCTGCCACAAGCGTGCAATCGTCACCGTTGCGCCAAGCAGGAAGAGTGAGAACGCCCACACCAAAGATGAAGGAAGCCAAGTTCGGTTTCTTCATTAATGCACAAAACCTTCCATCTCGAGAGAATCCAGGAATCAAGTCGAAAAGGTTTAAGGGTGACTCATGAGCACGGGCTTGACTCGCGGAAGAGAGATTGGCTTCGGGTTCGGTGTCTCTAACAAGAGATGGGAAGTGACGAAGAGACGTTTGATGCTGGCAGTACGAATATGACTACGCGTGAGAATGGCTGGGATGTATCATGATGGACAGATCAATATATAGTTATGTGGCTTGAGTCGCTGGAGAACGCGAACAGATTGACCACTTAGCTTTGATGCGCATAAGACTTGCTCGCAGTCGAAACACACAAACCTTTGAAGATGGAAATGTTGTTCATATTGATTCTGGTGGCGCATGGCTCTCAGCGCTAGCCATGACCACTGTTAATAGCTATCAAAACGCACAATTACATTGATGAGATTAGGAAATGTCCAGCGAGAGATCCAGAGAGCTAGGTTCTCATTGGATGTTCTCCGAGTCACCAAAAAATTCGTGTCTTGAGATGGCTGAATTCCTTACAGCGTCTGGTGCTCGGAGAGCTCAGATGGCATGCTACAAGATACCCCATGCGCTTGGTGTCACCTGCTCTAGGAAAGCTCGCGAGGCTGGGTGTGCAACGTGCCCGTGGCCAACGTCCGTCACGTATCAGCGGCAGAAATGCACAGTGATTTTCAAACCTAGCCATAGGTTCAAAGAGAGAGAGAAGAGAGAGAGAGAGAGAGCAAAAGAATTGAGCTTTCAGTGGACATTCTCCGATTTCCTAACATGTTTGTGCCTTTTCATGGCTGGAAACGTCACAGCGTCTGGTGCTCGGGACGCTGCCCCAGAGGCCACTGACTAGGATGACCTTTGCGTGTTTGATTCATTTAATTATCCGAGACAGGTAATTGCGTGAGAGACGATCATTGGCTGTGGGTCAAAAGGTGGGTTAATTGCAGCAAATCATAGATTTGCCGGAGCTGAAAATGATGAGGGTTCTGTCATGGTTCACCAACAGAGGGACGACGTTATGTTGTGCAGGAGAGAAAAACTAGGGGATGCAGGTCGTGAGTCGCGAGAGGTTGGTGGACGACGTCCTCGGTGGACCCCCCACGTTTCAAGGCAGAGTTTGAGAAAAGCGTGAAGCATCCTTCGGCGGCTCGCGCTAAAGAATCGGCCCTTGATGTTGAGCGAGTCTCGAGCGGTTTAGCGAGCGACAATCGAAGCCACGACGCTCGGGACAGGACCGCAGAGTGGGCTTCTCGGAAACTAACAAAGGTGCCGGCATGGCGACATGGTCGAGGAGATTGGGGTACGTGGTATTAGCTGATTTTCGGGCTCGGTCTGACTGTGCAGCAATAAGCAATTGCAGACTTGCAGCAAAGCGCAAACATCCATGAGCAAGAGCAGGAGCACGCGCGACGGTCAGCAGCGACAGACTCGCCCCTGATCCATTCACACTCGCAGATAGCGTACCGGGTCTGACGTCGATTGCGGCGTCGATTCTGGCATTCCGTCTTTTCGCACGCACAAGGGGGACCGTTCAACTTGGCGCTCGACTTGTCAACACCCACAATCGCGTCTCGACGTGAGAACTTAGAGGTTCGCAGGCGCCGCCCCGTTGCGTTACTCGACTACACGCTGCTGCACGTCAAGAAAGCCGTTGGCCGCTCCATCGATAAGGAGTCGTGAGTCTACAGGGGGCAGGGTGTGCGGCTTTTCTTCATAATGAAGACGTCGTCCGCCGCGCCTGCGGTTCCCAGGCCACTGTATCCCTACCACCGCGACCACCACCACGACCCGGACCAGCTCGACAGCGACGACGAACTGGAGAAGCGCTTCCAAGACAGCATCGGATACACACTAGCCACCGAAGGAGGTGCCAATTCAGCCATGGGTGCCGCAGGGACTCTACAGATATGGCCCAAGCTGCACATGGAGCCATACCAGAACATGCCCGACCTCGACAAGGCCAGATTCAACCGCCTGCCCAGCGACCACTCGGATCCTTTTTCGCAGCAGCCCGCCAGACGACGACCGACTCTGCACGCTGCCGTCAGTCAACCCAACCTGTATTCAGCCTCGCGCAAGAACTCGATCAAGACCGACGCCGCTCTGCCTCCGCCTATTCCGCAAGCCCACCAGCGCAGCCACAGGGTCGACTTCTCTAGGCTCTTCGGAAGGCACAAATCAAAGAACAAGGACAAGGACAAGACTCCGAAGCCGTCACCCGTTGTCGTACCTTCGCCGCCTCTACCCCTCCCGCCGCCGCCGCCAGTACCTGTGTCTACACGCTCTCGCCAGGACAGCGACCTCTCATCCGTTAGACCTGCCTCCGCCGGCACTGCTAGTCACCGTATCCAGGCCACCGCATTTGACCGAAACGCTACCGAAAATGCAAAGATCAATGTACGCAGACCACCCAAGGGCATCAAGCACTGGTTCGAAGGTCTGGACTCGTCCGACGACGACTTGCCTGAAGTTGTGACTCCCGCCGAAACTATCCACCGATCTGCCTTCAACCCAGCACTCGGTCCCGGAAGATCAAGAGTTGCGCCCACATCACGTGTCACACCTAACTGTGAAGGTTCATCGTCAGATTACTTCCACTACCAAAGCTCCACACATCAAGCATATTCGCATCCTCAGAACCTGCAGGAGCGTAGCATGCTGAACCTTTCATCCGACGAAGAAGACGATGAGCACTCCGAGCCTGCGTCACCACCGAGGTGGTTAGATAATTCGACCACCAACAACGTTCCCATAGCAGATTCGGAGAGCTGGTCCAAGACTGCTGCGACAAGACAGTCAACTTTCAGCATGCAAACGACAATGACCTCTGGATCAATCCCGATTATCAATGCCGACAGCCTGGAAATGGCTTACCGAACTCCTCTGCCTCCTCTTCCTACTCAATATCAACAATATACTGATGTCAGCGCTGTCCCTGCTCCTCTACGCAAGCAGAAGTCTTACCACTTCTCATCGCCCGGGCGCACACGAGCCACAAGTACTGCTTCGACCATGCAGAGCGGTAACAGCGCCTCCACCACAGGTCAATCTCATGTCATGACTGTGACTCAGGAAGAGATGGCTTTACTGGAGATGATGCGTCGCAAGAGAGCCGAGATGCAGACTCAATCTACCCACCCCGCACGACGACACGATTCATCCAGCCAACCCTCCTACTCTGATCGCAAGAATTCTGCCGTGAGAAGCACCACTTCATCGACCTTTTCACGAGGCAGTGCCATGAGTATCGGTCTGATGCTTGATGCTCCCGAAGGCACCGCTTTCCCTGCTCCTCCCAGCAACAGGATTGTCCACGAGACACAGGACATGAACTACTTCGCCCTCGACGAGAAACACAACAACAGATCATCAGACATGTCGACACCCCACTCATACATGCTGGCCGAACTCGAGGCACCCACCGAGCAGTTGCAGGCCCTCTGCTTCCAACAGCCTCCCAAGTCTGCGAGCTCGAGTCAAAACAAGCTCGTGCCTTTTGAGAACACGGCCGATCCTTACCGTCTAGCACCAGACCTCGAGCTTTCTTCCATCGATCTCTTGCCGCTCCCTGCTCGTACATATTCTCCCTCCCTCGCCGGCACCTGTAGCTCAGCCATGACTCCCGAGTTCAGCAACCACAGCGCAAACCGCTTCAACGTTGCTGGCAGCGAAGGTAGCGAGACCAGCAGCGAGGCAGACAGATACCGTAACAGTGTCAAGACCATTGACAGTGCTGACATGGATGTCCTCACCGCATGGGGACGCCTCGGTGGCCAGTAGACATCCTTCTCTCCCTTGACTTTCCCTTTTGTACATACCTCTGTTTTTCGCTCCAGCCTTTTTCGCTACTTCTTTCTCATGAGATCACGATCAAAAATCTGGATATGGGGGGATCTTGTCTTATTAGACATTGGGGGCTTGGAGTATTACCTTCTTCTTTATATTTCGATGCTTATACACCTTTTTGATGTGGATGGGATTTATTTGACGACGTATTTACTTTTGCACGAAAGCTTATTCTTTCTTCTGTCAAATCGTTTCCTCTCTTCCTTCGACGACGTTGAAGCTTCTGTGATATATATCATGCATGTTGATGGATGCATCTGCGACGTTGGTAGCTGTCTCGAGATCACTGCGAAAATTCTGCGCAAAGCCAACATGGTGGTGTATTAATCATCTACCTGCCATCGCACATATACTATGGCGACTCTAGCGAATATTACGGTAGATCTGTAACATCCATAAAACATCCCGTCTGGAAAATCGAAAAACTGGTAAGGGAGCAGTTTCCTTCATCTCGCTGCGTCGTGCCCTGGAGTCTCGATTTCGCGATTGGCTCCATCCCGCAATAGCGACTACGTGTTTCTCGTGTCTAGCGCATATTGTGCTGCTGCTGATTCCCATACCTGCTGTTCTTGCCAACCTTGTAGAGGGAGCACAGTGGGTGTTTTTCTCAGCTAGCTCAAACGCCGAAGTCAATGTGGTCGAGGGCCTCACCCTGGCATTTGGCTGCAAGGGCGATATCGACGACAACACGTTGGCAAATCTTCTAATTTTGCTTTGTGCTGGGTCTGAAGTATAGTTGCTACTACTTGGTCTACACTAAAGGAGACCTACACACCTGGTTTGTTCATTTGGGCGTCGACATCTATGAATCTCAAATCTGCTCTTGTCTCGCATGCCTTTCTCGCAACCTCTCTCAACATCTTAGGCAAAGATGTACAGCAATAGATCTGCCGCGCCAGCGGCCGATCGTGCCATGTATCAGACGATATTAGCACCACGCTCTAACCAGCTGAGCGTAACCGACCTACCGACACCCTCTTCTGGCTCTCACATCATGCCTTCCGAGCGCAACCTCTGCCACGTGGCTCACAACAAAGATTCTTATTTGGTCTTGGTGAAGCAGTTTTCATGAAACAGGTCGGTTAGCTCAGTTGGTTAGAGCGTGGTGCTAATATCGTCTGATACATGGCACGCCAAGGTCGCGGGTTCGACCCCCGTACTGACCATCATCATATCCTTTTGCTCGTCATTAGCGTGTTGGTTACGTTTTGCTCGTTGTTGGGGAGGGAGAGGTGGTTGGTCGAGGTGCCACCTTTTGCTTTTTCGTTTGAACCCTGCCTCCAAGGGAATCAGGAAAGCAACCACAGCTGAGAAAATAATCCACTTCCGTAGTCTTGAGCCCTGCAAGATAATGGTACAAGTGTTTATCGAAAGGACAGGCATGTCCGAAGAGACAGGGCTCATGTCAGTGACAATCTCTGCGAAAAATGGCTGCCTTACAGAAAAGATCACAAAAAGGCGCAGTAAATCTGCGATGTACCACCATATCCAGGAAGAGCATCTAGTTTCAGCACTCTTAGCGGGCACTGTCTCAAATTGTGTATTCTGACAGCGTCAAAAAAGTTACAGTCCGGTCGTTCATAACTCACCACATGGGTAGAGAACGAATCGTGTGCTCGTCGAAAGTATCTATTCTCCCCAGCCACCATGATATCGCGAGAAGAGAATCAGCAGACTGTGACTTGTCAATTGAAACAACATTGCTGTGGGCAGGCATGTATCCCAGACTCACACCAGACAGTGTAACTTGCTAGGATCGTAAAAGTTATATGCTCTTGCTCCAGCAATCCAACCACTGCCTTGAGAAAAGATATGCAGATGTGGAAACTTGCCTGCTAAGGCGGCAGCAAAGATTCGTGGCAAGCATGGTAGTCGCGATTGACATAGTCGTCACAGCAACAACACCGTCAAAGTTCAGACGACGTCCAAATCGGAGTCTCAAGTCAATACATCAGAAGTCACGTTGAAAAGGTGGGACGAGGGTTATGGTAAGAAGAAAAAGAGCCTTGTTGAAGTCGCTCTTATTATACATTTCGTCACGGTCGTATCTATTAATCATGTTGAACACATTTGAGCAAATCGAAATTACTCGTCACTGGTCCTTCTCGAACGACCTCTGAAGTGCAGGTAGATTGTGGGAACAACACTGACACCAATCATCAATGCAGTGCCAACGCCAGCGCTGGCCTTGAGTCCAATGCTCTCGAACATCTGAGGGAACCAGAAAGGACCGATGAAGCCCCAAATCTGGCGTACGAAGGTGATGAAGACACCAATACTGGCAGCTTCTTCTTGGTGACAATCGACAGCATAGGTGATGAGGACAGTGGTGACGATCTGGTTACCAACGGCAGCGATGGCAGCGCCAATGAGAGGTGTAACGTTCCACTTGGTGATGTCTTCAGTCTGAATGAGGAAGACAATGTAGCCGACGATACCGAGGAGGAAACCAGCATAACTAAGCCAGAGACGGTACTCAGGTTGAGGACGGTGACCAGCAGACATCTTACGAGCTCCGCGCTTCATCCAAGAGTCGGACAGGACACCTCCAAGCTGTTCACCGATGATGGCACCGATGATGATACTGGCGAATTGGTATCCAATCTGTTGAGCGTTGAACTCAAACTTCTCTTGGAACAGCTGAGGAATCTCGACGGTGACGAGGATAGAGGTAAGAAGGAAGACCATAGAATAGGCCGCGGCAGGGATCATGACTGTCGCATGGCGACCCATAGTCAATGGCTGAATGAAGTCCCAAGCTCTGAGAGGAGTAGGGTCAATACGTCTGAAGCTCCAGTACTCTTGCTTGAGATCAGAGCCACGGTGCTCAACACCTTGGCGCAGGTACCGGGTTTCAGGTCCGAAGAAGATGTAGAGAATAAATTGAGCACCGTTGATCATGGCCAGAATGTAGTAGATCCAGCGGTAGCCAACGTTGTTTGCGACGAAGCCCATGGTGAAGCCGCCCAACGGGACACCCAGAGTGACCATCAAGGTCCAGATACCCATGTACTTTCCACGTTCTCTCTTAAAGAAGGTCTCGCCAACGACACCGCTACCAATGGCTCCAGCAGGACTGATGAAGAAAGCGACCAAGGCTCTGCATGCAGCCATGCTAGCATAGCTATGACTGTAGGCACAACCAATGTTGCAGACAAGACTGCAGATTGTAGAGATCAACCAGATCGGACGACGTCCATATCTGACCGAGAGAGGACGCCAAAATAGTGGAGCGCCACCCAAAATGGCAATCTGGAGACTAGTGAGATATGAAGCTCTTTGAATGCTACAACCAAGGTCTTCGTGGATGTTGAAGTACGCGGGAATGATCGCGGCAGCAGTGAATGTGCTCATCATCGCATGGAATGCGACCAGCAACAGGTTGACAGTTTTCTAGTACAAGTTAGAGGTGGTATAATTTTTCAGACTATGAGTCATCTCACCTTCCACGTCTGCCAGTTCAATGGATCCGCGTCGCCAAAGCCAGGCATAGGATCCAGCTCTAATGTTCCATGGCGTTTCAAAAGGTAGTCGCGGTGCTCAGGAGTGAGGTTTGCTGCATCGCCGGCAATGTGCGTGGACCACGGCGCAAGGCCACCGGTCTCAAGTTTTTCCAGATAGTTGTTTCCATTGACTTTAGAGTCCGTGTCCGAAGGCTCGCGAAGCTCCGCCTTGAGGTCAGGATTGTGTTGCATCTTGACTGAACCAAAGAGGAAGAGATGGGGATGGAAGGAAAGAGTAGGTGTTGGGACGGTCCTTTTTATCTCCTGGGGAGCAACTCGAAACGGTTGGCCTCAATATGAAAAATTTGTGGAGAGAAAGAATCGATTCTCTCCGCTTTCTCCACAGCGTGTCTCCGCGAGCGGTCGTCAACTTGGTACCAGCGAGATGATGTACCCACTTAGTGCACCAATGCGGTTGGACCGGTGGGTCATCCACGTCTTGATGCTCTAACAGATCGTCCGGGGTACTGCCGTATGAATCTTTGACAGATAAGAGGTTGTTTCGCCTCGAACTTCGAGAAAACGTCCTGTTTGATGTATGCCTATTACTGTCGAATTCACCAGAGTTCAGCATTTTGAAGAGAAGCGGCGTTTCGAGAAAAGTATGTCGCGAATTGGCATGCACACAAGCTTCCCAAGCAACGGCGCCATGGCGGCTCAAGTTTTGTTCGCACAGGCAAGGGGCGCTGAAGCCTAGGCAGAACATCCTCGGTGTGGCTTCTCAATTCCTTTTACAGCGCCACGTTTAGGGCATGTATCGGTTGGCATAGAGCGCTAGGCTTGGCCGGCATGATTCTTCGCCGCGACGGCAACATCTATCCGGGCTGCCGGGCCAGTGTACTCCGAGTATTGAACCCCATGGTAACCCCATACCCCACTGGTTTGTGTGTTGTACAAATAGCCATCGACAGACGGGGCGTGAGTGGTGAGTCGCTGTCGGAGATACGATAGCCCCAAGGACCAACAGCTACCTCTAGTCGACTTCTCCACCCTCTCCGTGTGCTAAAGTTTGTCACTGATACTGCTGTCAAAATGCACGATGATTTTCGAAAGTAGAGCTAGGTCCAAGGAGAGAGCGTCAACTAATCGCTCTCTATGGTCGACGTGCTCCCTCTCAAAACCATTGTGCATTTTGATGGCTGGAACGATGCGCATCGCCGCGGCTCGAGAGTCACAGAAGAACTCCTGGCGGCTTGTTCGGATGTCCGTATCCAGGTCACTGAACAGATGGCGAACTAATTAGTTGCCGTCATTCTGGTTGCCCAGTACCGATGTCCAGAGCCAAGCCGAAAGTCCGTCGAGAAGGAAAACCAGAAGGAGCGACGGCAGATGTGCTCAAGTCGAATTGCCGATTTTCTCTGCCGAAAGGCCTCGCAAGTCACAATCTCGAGCTTCACGTGCCATGATGATGCATCTACATCATCCGAAACTTGTACAATTATTCGTGATGGTCAGCAGCACACAATATACCATGCTCTCCCATCAAGGAGCTTCAAGAAGGAACAAATGACATGTCGACGATCGATCTTGCGAGGGAGAGAAGAGGTCTGGAATATACAGGACAACTTGTTAAGTTAAGAGCGGAAGACTTCCGAGCGAGTTTGGCAAGAACAGTGGGGAAACTCGTCTCAGAATCTGGGGTCCCCAGAGCCTCACCAGCACGGTAGTTGACATTGCGCCCTGTCTGACCTCTCAAAGACCGAGGATAAGGAGCAAAGAAATCCGAGAAACCGCGTGTTTTGCAACTGCCGTCCAAAAGTCATCTTGGAAGCTGTTGTTTTTACGCATGCGACCTGCTGCGACACCACGGCAGTTGTGAAATGGCCCATTGCCGAAGTCCACACATCGGTGGTCACTTGGTAGAGTACTGCTGTCAACAGCTGCAGAACATATAAGCTGCCTGCTGCAACTTGTAGGCTGGAATGACATCCCCTGTGTATCACTCTTCATCCCCTATCGTTTCTCATTCTCTTCAACCGAGTCTACTAATACTACATCATCGACCATCAATCTCCTACACTCCGAATATCTTGAGGTTTAACACATCATGATCATCGGCGAGTTAGTACCACTTCTGGTGGCATACTGGCCAATCGTACTCGCAACGTCAGCGGCCGCATACCTCCTCAACAACAAATTTTACAAGGGCCTGAACAAATATCCCGGAGCACCGCTAGCAGCCTACACAAACTGGTGGCGCTTCTTTGAAGTATGGGGCCAAAAGTCAGAGGTCACGCACGTAGCTCTGCACAAGGAGCATGGAGATATTGTTAGACTTGGTCCTAATGTTCTGTCGTTTGCCGACCCCAAGGCCATCAAGACCATCTACGGTTTGAACAAGGGTATGACCAAGTCGGACTTCTACCCTGTCCAACAAGCCGTTTCAAAGGGCAAGCGTCTGCAGTCGCTGTTCTCCACCACCTGGGAGGACTACCATGCCAAGTACAGAAGATGTGTCAATGGTGCCTTCGCCATGTCGTCGCTGGTCGAATACGAGCCTCTGGTTGACAGCACCACCGATGTCTACATCGAACGTACGAAGGAGCTTTACTGCGGAGAGAAGAAGCAGAGTTGCGACTTTACTCGTTGGTTACAGTTCTACGCATTCGATGTCATTGGCGAGTTGACCTGGAGCAAGCGTTTGGGATACATTGAGAAGGACCAGGATGTTGATGGCATCATCGAGTTCCTGAACAAGTTCCTCTCATATGCTGCACCCGTAAGTGTTTCGTGTTGCGCATCAGCATTTATACAGTGCTAATGACACATTGCAGATCGGTCAAATGCCCTTCCTTGATCTCATTCTTGAGAAGAACCCCCTCAAGCTTCAACTCGAGAAGTGGGGCGTCAACAAGAAGGTATTCCCAGTGACAAAGTTTGCCCTCGACCGCTCAGGAGAGCGCAAGGACGAGATGCAGAAGGTTCGCGAAACTGGCATCGTTGAGAAGCGTCCTGGCCGTGGTATTGATCTCCTCACCAAATTCAACCAAGCCCAGCACGACCACCCCGAGTTTATGACCGATGCCCAAGTGCTGGCTGCATCGACAAGCATGGTCTTTGCTGGCAGTGAAACCACCGCTATCAGTTTGAGCAGTGTCTTCTACCACCTCGTTAGACATCCCAAGGTCTACGCAAAGTTGATGCAAGAGCTTGACGATGCGGCTGAGACCGGCGCTATCCAACAGCGTGATAACAACAAGGTATCTTGGGCAGAGAGCCAGAAGCTACCTTACCTTGATGCTGTCATTCAAGAGTCCTTCCGCATGCACCCTGCTGCTGGCCTGATCCTTGAGCGCATCACGCCCAAGCAAGGCATCGAGATCTGCGGCGAGCACATTCCCGGTGGTGTCATCGTTGGCTGCAACTCCTGGGTCTTGCATCGCCGTCCTGAAGTCTTTGGTGCTGATGTTGACACATTCAGACCTGAGCGATGGATTGAGGCAGACTCATTGAAGCTGAAGGAGATGAAGGCCACCATGTTCCAATTCGGCGCTGGCGCCAGAACATGCATTGGCAAGAACATCAGTTTGTTGGAGATCTACAAGCTGGTTCCCACCTTCCTGAGAACATTCGAGATTGAGATGGCTTGTGATGACTGGAAGACAAGAAACGCTTGGTTCGTCAGACAGAGCGAGTTCTACACAAACTTCAAGTTGAGAAGTGTGCCTCGCGAGGTTCCTGTATAAGCATATAGATCAGTCCCCAAATCAAATCAGCATCGATCAATTATATCGTTACCCTCATGTGTAGAGCCTCATGTTTCTCCGCAAGACCTCGGGCGTAAACAAAGCCTCATCATCACCCGTTGAAACCTTGATGGTGACCCCGCTCTTCCAATAATATTAATACATACCAACCCCGCGATCCTGTCTTCTCGAAGTCACAAAAATCGATTCTGAGCAGCAACACGAATCATGCCAGACATTACGCTGTACTTCCTGCAGGCCTCTCGCTCAATTCGGACAGCATGGCAACTTGAGGAGATGGGCCTGGACTACAAAGTTGAATTCTCAGAACGTGAGAACGGCAAGGCTCCTCAGCAATTCAAGGATGACTCTGGTGATGCACTGGGCAAGTTCCCTTTGCTGAAAGATGGCGACTTGACGGTGGGAGAAAGTGGCGCTATTGCGGAGTATGCGACCTCCTGTTTTGGTAGCGTAGCCAATTGCTGATGTCGCTCGAAGGTATCTCTGCGAACACTACGACACCTCCAACAAACTCCTCCCCAAAGACTCCGCCACACGCGTGAAATGCCAACGCTGGATCCACGCGTCAGAAGCCACGTACGCACTGCATGCACTAGCCATCCTCTACACACGTTGGTTCGGCGCCGACAACCCTTCCGCAGCCGAGAAAATTGAGCAAGGCATGTCAGTGAACGTGTGTAAAGATATGGATTTTCTGGAGAATGAGTTGGCAAAGAGCGGAGGTAAATTCTTGGTTGGCGATAGTGTGACGGTGGCTGATTGCATGATGCTGTTTTCGGCGCAGTTCATTCTGGCTAGACAATTGGGTGTGCAAGGGAAGAAGTGGGAGAAGATCAATCAATGGATCAAGGATTGTGAGAATACCGAGAGCTACAAGCGAGCGGTCGAGAAGACTGGACATGCGCTGTAGAAGCCAAATATTGATTTTTCAGCCAGGATTTTGTTGTTCCAGAAAGAAGTCAGAAGTTTTGGTCTCTAAGATAGCATGTGCAATTGTGATTATTCAATATTGTGTTTGGCTGTTGAGGGGAGAGTGTTGGTCGCGACTGCCTCACCGAGCGCATGTGTCAGGGTTACCCGTTCTCAACAGCAAGCCAAATCTTCTTTCAACACAAACTACTGCTTCCTGAATTAACCACAATGGCCGACTTTCCAGACCATGAGCGACCACACAAGAGAGCGCGTCTCAGCGATTCGACAGCAAGTACTGATTCTCCTCCGAAAGATGAGTGTAGTTGGAGTTGGCCTGCCGACCTAGATGGACCAGCCACCAAAGCTATCAGCCCGCCCCCGGTTTCGCGCAACAAGGGCAAAGAGAAGCAGCACCAAGAACAGCAAACAATCACAGAATCGTCGCCTTTCCAACTCACCAGAATCCGTGATTTGCCAGCCTCTGCAAATGTTGACACCGTCACACTTTCGGACATTCTTGGCGATCCCATGATCAAGGAGCAATGGCAATTCAACTTCCTCCTTGATATTGACTACATCATGAGCCATCTCGACGAAGATGTGCGTGACACGGTTCAAACGAAGATTATACATGGCTTCCACGAAAAGAACAGTCTCTCTCGTATTAGTCTTGAGGAAACGGCCAAGAAGTACCCGAACGTCCAAGCACTACACACATGGATACCTGCCTATGGAACACACCACTCCAAGATGATGATCTTGATCAGACACGATGACACTGCTCAAGTCGTCATTCACACAGCCAACATGATCTCTCAGGATTGGAACAATCTTAGCCAAGCAGTATGGCGATCTCCTCTTCTTCCTCTATCGGCAATAGACGATAACACATCAGACGCTCTGATGGGCTCGGGTGCTCGATTCAAGCAGGAGCTGCTCAACTACCTCGAAGCCTACGAGGACAAATACAGAGATCACACACGTCCCCTGATCAATCAACTCAAAAAGTACGACTTCTCTTCTGTCAAAGCTGCTCTTGTTGCAAGTGTGCCTGGTAAGCAGCAAGTTGGCACGAACTCGATCGCCAAAGGCCAAAGTTTATGGGGTTGGCCTGGATTGGAGCGGGTCCTCAAACAGGTTCCGTCGGCTGCATCGGCAAGCAAAGCTCAGATCAATGTCCAGATATCCTCAGTGGGCATGTAAAAGAAGGCTATGAAAGGTCAGCAGCATGCTAATCAATCTCTCAGGAACCGCTCCCGAGAAATGGTTGGACGGCTTCTTCGACGTCCTCGGAACAACTACCACTGGAAAGCAGCCAAAGCCCAGGAAGCCATCTGTGCGGGTTATCTTCCCAACAGCTGATGAAGTCAGACGCTCGTTGGATGGCTATCGATCTGGAAGCTCAATTCACATGAAGCTGGACTCGCAGATGCAGAAGCTACAGTTGAAGTACATGAAGCCTCTGTTGTGCACTTGGGCTGGAGACGCAAAAGAAGGCAATCAAGTGCGTGAAGCAGGCCGTCGCCGCGCCGCGCCACACATCAAGACGTTCATCAGATTCTCTGATGACGATTGCAACAACATCGACTGGACGCTGGTGACATCGGCAAATCTATCGAAGCAGGCTTGGGGGGAAATGGCGAACAAGCAGGGAGACGTCAATATCAAGAGCTTCGAGATTGGCGTTCTTGTATGTCCGCAGTGGCTTGCAGAAGATGGGCAGAAGGCGGTTATGGTGCCAGTTTTCAAGAAAGATAAGCCAGAGGTCGATGTACCAGAAGATGCTGACAAGGTGATCGGCGTGAGAATGCCCTATGACTTGCCGCTTACGTCCTACCTCGAGGGTGAGGAGCCATGGTGTGCAGAAAGGTCGCATGCGGAGCCTGATTGGCAGGGCGTTGCCTGGCCGGGGTTCAACCCAAGAGTCTGAGGTTTCTGGCTCTTTGGACGATGTCCGAGTCCTCGAGGACGAATTGGTAGCTTGGTAGCTTGGTAGCTGGATGAACGACGGCAGCATGGCTTTGACAGCTTGAAAGACGAGAACACGAAGAAATGACCAGACGAAGAAAGTTATGTTATGCAGATTATGATATTGCTTCTCTTTATTCATGACGACAAGCAAAGGAAAATCGAGGGGTATTCGAAATGACGCAAAGAGTCGTTATTTAACCAGTGTAACCGTGCTTCTTCTTGAGCGACTCGACGAGAGCGACGTACTTCTTCTGGGCGTCCGAGGGCGAGACACCCTCGTCAACGAGCTTCTGCCATGCGTTTCTCTTGGCCTTGCCCTGTTTGTAGAAGGTTGTATCAGCGTGTTGTTCGGCTCGTAGAAGAAACGGGAGCTCTGTTCGGAGTTGGAGGAGTGTGGCGTTACCTTGAGGTCGAACATGCCGGGCTTGTCGGAGGACTCGATGGGAGGGTCCTGGGTACCCTGCTTGAACAGTCCGTAGAGCTGTGAAAAGGAATGTCAGTCATGTGTCCACTTCTATTTCACTTGCTTGTAGCCACTGCTGTCGTACCTGGAGGAGCTCGTCATCCGAAGGCTTGGCCTTGAGCTTGCGGCTGTCCTCGACGGCCTTCTTGAACTCGGCGGTTTGGGCGACCATATTTGCGGTGTTTGTGGTATAGGAAGAGAGTTTGGATAGATGTGTGTGAGTGTTTCGAAGGAAAGAGAGAAGGAAGGACAGAATGAGGGGTTGGCAATCTCTCGTGGTCTCATTTGCTGCGGGCCTTGGCAAAAGGTGGGGAGCTCTTCGAGACCCTTTCGGATTCGAAACATGGAAGCCTTGACATCATCGTGACCTTCTTCCCACCTGCTAAAGTTTGTCACACCGTCTTTCTCTCCAACCTCGCAGTGAGACGCGTGAGGTAACCCATCAAAATGCACGATGCTTTTTATTCCAGGCACCTTGTCCACTGAGAGCGACTGTTTGCTGTCCTCTCTTTGGACATTCACGTCGAGATCAAAATCATCTTGCCTTTTGATAGGTAGCTTGACGAGCTATCTGAGTTTTGGGACTCGAATCAAATGTGAGTCTCGTGTCCCCCACCTCCACGTTATTGTATCTCGATGGGAACGTGAATGTAAATGTGGATGTCAGGAGTAGCGTCGACTGTTATACGCCGCGCTCGTGGAAGCAATTGACTGGGCACATACAGTGAAGAGCCAAAGTGAATAGTGGTCACTGTAGAATTGGCACTGCCAGCCTATCTTTTCTTACAATCTTGTTTCCAGGAATCTTGGATCATCCGGATTTGGAAGACTTCACTAGTTCTGGTGAAGCAGTGACGACTCTCACTCACACTAGAAGTGCTGCAGACTTTGGTTTCATGGCGTTGACAGCGTCAGGAAAGAGCTGGACGATTCTATCCACAACATTCGCGCTTCTCATACCGAGTCGCCGTCACGACCTTGCCGTCACTGAGCTACCACGACCTTGACGACACCGAGCCACTATCACGACTTTGCCGTCACGACCCCGCCGTCACTTTCTTGCCGGCACTAAGCCACCACCACTGTCAGGATCTTGTCGAGACTGAACCACCGTCACGATCTTACCGACTCACATGGTCACTGCAGACGACTCACTGATATGGCTCACTGCAGACGACCCGTCAGCGTGACTTACTGCCGTTGGACCACTCCCGCCAGCGTCACCTCACTACAGCGCTCCTAGCAATCACATCTGCTGTGCAACTGGTTCTCTTCTCCGACATCTTCGCCACGATGGCTCCTACGGAAGAAGCAAACCCGAAGAACCCACGAGACGCGGCCAAAAGAAAGAACGGTACCTACTATGTCGAGAATCTCACCGACAGGATTATCGTCAACAAGCGCCGTGTCACGGCCGGCCTGGCGCCCAAGCATATCAATCAGTCCAAAGACACCATCCAAGTATGCGAAAAGAAGCTCCCCGTCGCGTACACCAGTCTCACATCCCACAGAGGCGGAATAGACGCGGAATGGGGAAAGGTCGTACAGCTTGCTCAAAGTCAAGGAATTGAGCTGCCCAATATCAATGAGGCAAAGCTGCCGAAAGAGTACCAAATCTCCAGCGCCAGAGTGCAGACCCCTGGTAGCAGCGCCCCCGTGCTGAAGAAGAACATCGCAGGTCTCATGGCTCAAATTGTAGCATTTGAGATCATGTGGCCGTCTTGGACATCCTAGGCAGTTTCGAGGCGTCAGTTCCAGACATGGAGAGTTGTTCAACAATGTCGTCTCGGGTGTGTTGGATGGTGTGCGCGATGCGCGTGCGTCGAAGATCGCGACGGACTTCGAAGATGATTTCGTAGATAGTTCTGAAGGTGTCTATTGTGTCTCGATGTCGGCTTGCTAGAAGGACTCTTGTCTTGCCATGACAGCGGTGTGTCCGTGACCGACTGAAGGTTTCTCTGACATGGTTGTTGAGTTTGGTTCGTGAAGCCGACAGAACGCGGTCGTCATCGCTAGGTCGAAGCGCAGCATTTGCAAGTGCTGATCAAGTGTCGAAGAGTGATTAAGTATACTCGTGATTTGGGACGCATGAACGAGCAGGATCCTTGCAGGGGAGCCTCTGATACCGACAAAGGCTCATCGAGTATGTTTTTGAAATGTAGGGCGCATTGAGTAAACCCAATTGCGCCTATTCGGACCGGGACTAGCGACAACATCGCGAGAACAGCTTCCTGATTCCTTCGACGCTTTAGACTTGGAGTCTGACAGGCTGTGATCATTGAAGCGAGTGTGTGATCTCTGGTGAGCTTGTGTCGGCATAGGGAGTGGTGTGAAACCGAACTGTCCAAAAGCATCGCCACGGGTCTTGGTGAGTGGGAACTGCGTCAAGACGTGCAATACGTTGCTCCACTCCTTGAAAAGCACGAAGCACTGCTGTCGCGCCAGTTGAAGGTGGTGACCCTTTGTGATGTAGATGCCGACGGTGACCAGCAGCTTTGAAGTGCCCACGGAGCCGGCCAGAGGGAAAGCTACTGAGTCGTGGACGTCGGGATCATCGATAGTCAGGCAACAGTAGTGGTCTTCTTCAGGCAGGGAGATGCATAGTTGGCGAAGATGCTTGCTTACAAGGAAGACGCTCTTGTCGGATTCATACTCGAGAGTTTCTTGTGAGCGTCGGGATCGTTGGGCGCGATTGCGTATTCGCAGTCATGCTGAGCACCTCGTTAGGTCGAGCCAGCAATGTTCAGGAGACATCGTAGTAAGACGAATTGAAGGGATCTCCGAGCACAGCGTGAGATTCTTTTTGTGCCTGTCAAAATGCAAGAACTTATTTGGTTCCTGGAGACTGTCCACTGAAGCCCTACTCCATACGATCTTCCAATGGACGCATACCCGGTTCTGAAAGACATTGTGCATTCTGATGCAAGAATCGAGAGGCACGCACGGTGAGAGAACTACCGCATACCGAGCTACGTTGACAGTGCCCTGGTCTTGGTATAGGGGAAGGGTGACCGCACCAGGACCAAAAGGGTCATCTCAACCTCCCCAGACGCGGACTGACTTCCTGCCAAAAGGCAAGATGATTTTGACAATCAGCCCTTTATCCACTGAGAGCAGCACTTGCTTTGTGATCTCTTTGAACAATTACACTGAGGTTAAAAACATTGTGCCTTTTGATGTGCATTTAGTAAGGTGTTTTGGCTGGCTGAGAGCTGGTTCTTTGTGCCATTCAGGTTGACAGCTGACCACGAAAAAAATAGGTAGAACTTCAGCTTAGATATCTTTGCATTAACTACCATGACTTTTTTGGTCGTCTATCTTCGTTTCCAGATGCCTGTACCATCCATGCAAGTGTTGAGTGAGAAAAAAAAGAAAAAGAAAAATGGGGGAATAAACGCCTCGTAAAAACATATCGCTTCCAATGAACATCAAACCACACATCGATGCAGCACATCCCATACGTTTACTGAGAAGAGCCGCCAGAGATGGTGAGGACCTGGCCGTTAACCCAGCTGCCGTCGCCACTGGCGAGGAAAGCCACCACGCGTGCGACATCTTCGGGCACGGCGCAGCGGCCCAGAGGGCAGTGCTCGGCCATGAGGTTCTCGATCTTCTCAGCGGGCCACTCGGGTGTTCCACCAGGAATGTAGTGCTCACGGGGAGTCAGCGGGCGGGGAGTGATATAGAAAGGTTGTAGAGTGATAAAAACTTACCCAAGCATTGGAGGTGAACATATCGGACTTGATACCACCAGGAGCGACACCGTTGACGGTGATACCACGCTTACCGAAGTCGGTAGCGAAGGCCTTGATCATACCAATGACGGCCATCTTGGAGGCGTTGTAAAGAGCGTGGTCGCGGACACCGAGAAGACCAGCGGCGATAGAGGACATGAGAATCAAACGACCGTTGTCCTCGAGGTGCTTCCAGGCAGCCTGGCCAACGAAGAACTGGGCACGAGCGTTCAGGTTGAAGACGTGGTCGTACTTCTCCTCGGTGATCTCCTCAGTCTTGTCCCAGCTCTCGGTACCGCTGTTGGACATGACAATGTCGATCTTGCCAAAGTGCTTCTTGGTCTCCTGGAACAGACGCTCAATTTCGGCGACCTTGCTGACATCAGCCTGGATGGCAATGGCCTTGGCTCCGCTGCCGGTGGCCTCGATCTCTCTGACGACCTCGTCGGCGGAGGACTTGCTGCTCTGGTAGTTGACAACAACGCTGGCACCACGTCTTCCGAGCTCGATGGCACAACCACGACCGATACCACGGCCGGCACCAGTGATGAGAGCGACCTTTCCGTGGAGGGAGGCGGTGGGAACAGTAACGACGCCTTGAGACATGTTTCCGGTAATTATTTTTGGATCAAGAGGTGATATGGGGATTGGATGGTGTAACGGTGTCGTAGCGAGTGTTGAGAGTAGATGGGATGAGAGGAATATGGAAACAGCAAACCGTGGAATTACCAGACATTAAGTATCACTTACCTGTGTTGAGCTCTACCATCACAACTACTCGAAACAGTTGTTCTATCCAGCATCCCGACACAACGAGGGCCGAAGTGTTGAAGTCCAAGTGGGGAGCCGAAGTGTTTGAGAGACCGAGCACAGCGTTTTGAAGCCCCGAAGCGGAGCGGACGACGGAGACACTCTGAGGCACAGCGGACGTGAGACATGTCTTCCCTCGAAAGTCCGACAATTGATGATGAGCATTGATCTTTCGGGTGCGCCAAAATAGAACCCGTCGGAGAATTTTGATGCATAACGACGATCTTGTCCGTTCGGTTCGCAAGGGCCGCAGGGTAAAACTGGTGAGGCAGCTTGCCTGTCAGGGCCATGGGGCGGGGCTGTCTCTGGAAACTTTCGGCAGACAGACTTTCGCTCTCAACTTCCTTTCTGCAACAACACCCGGTACAGCACTCGATACTTGTTCACAATGTCATGGAGAATGTGGGGACCAAGTTGATGGCAGACAGATTCCATTCTGAGTATTCTCTTGCAACACCACTATGCACCTGCCTGTTCGATGCTTCTACCATTATAAACACCATGAAGGTGCAGCCTCGCTTCTACTAGCCCCTCCGTCAAATGCGCTTTCCAGGACTCCGAGCAATGGCTGCGATCCCAAAACACATCTCCGGTATGCATGATGAACAACGAAGAGAATCGGCCAAAGAAGCAAAAAGAGAAAAGAAAAGCAAGAACGGAACATAAAACAAAGAAAAAGGGTAGAATCGCTGCAATTAAGCATACGATTCTACATGCGAATATTAAGTGCTCATGTCGTCGTGCCATCGTAGTAAACCGCCTTCCAACAGAAACCCGCCGATTCGCAGAGCGAATATCGTGAGTGAGAAGCAAACAAGCCGATGGATATGGCTACAGCTAGTGTATAGCGTGATCGTCGCTACACCAAAGTTTGGATCTGAGAGCTTGGAAGCAAAGAAAGGAAGACCAGTAAACAACGTGGTTGTGTAGGTCGAGGGGCCCTGAGGGTATCATTTGAAACGCCAGTATCAATCCCAGAACTCCGAAGGATAACAATTGTTTGATCGTAAGGACCTGGTGTACATTCATCACCAGCCCTTGTAGCCGATAGAGCCAGCACGCTTGAAAACGGGAAGCTTGAAGCCCTTCTTCATTTCGGTCTGGACGAAAAGAGATGCGCGCTTAAAACGACGGTCCTGGTACTTGTGGAAGACGGCGCTGTGGTGAACATCGGGGGTCTCGCAACACTCAACCATGACAGCCAGTAGTTGACGGATCTGCAAGTAGGTGTAGTTGGAGTAGTAGACGTGGGCCTGTGTCCATTCACCCTTACGCAGCATTAGACGAGCGAGGCAGTGGGCGCCTGCGGCCAGGAAACTAGGAGTACAGCCGACAAAGCGTTCGTCCATGATGGTGATCTCCAGGAAGTACTTCGCTAAGGTTCTGGTCTCAAGGTCGTAATCATCGGCTTTGCTGATGCGACGCAGGAAACTCATGGGACCAGGCCAGCCAAGCTCGAATGAGAGCATACTGAGCATGTAGCGCTCGGCCTTCAGGATCTCATCTTGAGTGTAGCCGCCGTCAACCATGTAAACAACCTCTTGGACTGAGGGGCAGTTGACTTCCTCGTATTTGGCGGCGAGGAATATGGCAGTGGCTCCGACGAGCTGGAGTTTTCCAAGCGAGATGACCTTGCAGGACAGGAAGCGGTCGATGTAGTTGACGGCTAGGAACAGAGTCTCGGGCAAGAGGGTGAAGCGAGTATGGACCTGGATCAGCCAGTCCATGAGGACGGAGCGCATGGACCATTGGCACTCGTTCTGGTAGTCCATATAGTGCGCATTCGGGCGCATACGTTCCTGTTGCATATTAGTAGCTTACACTTGATCGAACAATGTGGTCTGGACATACCTCGAGTGTGCGCATGTATTCGAAGATTTCGTCGCCGTACTCAGCCACCATGGATGTATCCCATTGGTCGTCCTCGATGTCCTCAGTGGTGCGGTTGCTCTCGACGAACAGCTTGGCCTCCTCAATCTCCCTCAATGTTCTTGAAGAGTGCTTTGGGCATAGCACGACCGTGGCACCTCCAGTTGTGTTGTCCGTAACACCTCCTCGTGTCACTGTTTGGCTGCCTTCGTAAAACTCTTCGTCATCTTCCTCATCGTACTCGTCGTCGTTGACAGTGACCAAAGACTGACTCAAGACGACGGCCTTCTCCTCGACTTCACGCTCGAACTGCTCCAGAGCGTCGTCGGTCTCCACAATGACCGCAGCCGGGTGGGCTACGACTTGTGGCGGTTGGGCGATATGCTCTTTGGATTCGACCACAGCGGTGGTTTGATGCACTTCAGCGTCGTCGGTGGTACCTTCAGAAGAGGGGACGGTCTCTTCAGTTGCGGTTGTGTCGACGGTAGGCACTGCAGGCTCTCTGAGAATAGGGGCGCTCTTCTTTGATTGAACTTTGCGGATAGTAGGAAGGACGGTTGTGGGAGCAGCGGTAGTGATATTCTTGATAGTGAGAGGCTTCTGAGAAGGCTTTGAAAGGACGAGGGGCTCCAAGTAGACAGCGGCTGCCTTGGGGTTGTCATGTGCCTTGACATTGTCGTCTGTCACGAGAGCGGTCCTGGTGGTGTTGCTCACATCGGCAAAGACAGCGCGCTTTGCGCCAACGCGCACAGCGCCGTTCTGCATCAGGGTAGGAAGAGTGGTGGATGACTTGTTGCGCTGGTGGGTTCCCTTGGCGGCGACAGGGTGCGAAGGAAGAGCGTTCTCGTCATGGACGCGCAAAGGGCGTTGGGGTCTCTGGGGCTATTTATGGTCAGCATGGGCACGCTCATGGCTCGTGGATGCAGGTGCTTGGAGGGAGTTTGCGCGTGTTGGTAAACATCATGTGGGTACACGTGTGTATGGGACGTGTTGTGAACATGCAAGGGTTGGACGAGCATATTCGTTGCAGAAAAACAAACAAAGGTCTGCAAGGGTATCTTTCGTGGACGTGATATGGGATGGATGGGATGGCTGTTCAAGATGATCGAGTATAGGTCTTACCTTTGCGTCCATGGTGTTCGAGTTGAGACAGGGTGCAAGCAATGTGCGGTGTGAAGACGAATCAGAAGCGCGTCGCCGGCGAATCTTCAAAGTCTGCGAGACGGCCGGAGTGGACGAGACGCGTATGGACAAGGAGACAGCTGGAGACAAAAAAGATCAGTGGTTCAGCGCAGGCTCATGGCGAAGTAAGAAGGTAGTTGATGGTCGAGGGAGATCCTAACATAAGATTGCTAGAGAACCGAGTTTCAAAACATCCATAACGGTTCGCATCAACAAACAGACAGCTGCATCGCATGCAAGCCAAGATAAATGAGATCCGTGCGTCTGGGACGCCGTAACTTTATCACCCTGTCCAGAGAGTAAACAAGTCACGTCTCCCATCCTTTCTTGAATATCACTTTCTCTGCTTAGTTTCATCCGGTGACCAAAATCTTGATGCAATTATATTTCCACTAATTCTGATTCATCACCGAATATCTCTGCCATGTTTTTGGCCGAGTTTGCTAACCAAACCACTCGAATGTCGCGTCCGTCCCTTGCAACTTTCTGGAAACGCGGGTCTACACCATTGCACGTGATTTCGAAGATAGACATCAATCGATCAACTCTACCTCACGTTGCAACTCTGTCTCCACGCGGATGTAGAGTACTGATCCCTCCCAAAGCTGAGTATCTCGAAAACAACTGTTGAGATGCATGTTGCTTTTTGCGGTGAGAGACACGTCCAGTGAAACCCCTCAGAGTGTCCGCTCTCACTCAAAATGCTTCCTATCTCAAAAGCGTTCCTGCTCTGTGATTGCCTCACAGTAACCCTGCACGCTTCACAAGGACCAAAGCTAAGGGGTAGGATGCTATAATATCTTCAGGTGTTGCCAAAACTGTCGCGCAGATTGCGACTCACGGAAGACAATCTTCCTGACAGTTACGACCTCGGCACACTTGCGCCGGCGCATTTGAAACCGACATTGCGAGCGGGTTCAATTCCAACATTAGACCTCATGCTCTCCTTCTGAAATGACATGCGTTCATCACAACTTGGTTCTCGCTCCTCGAAAGCAAAAGTCAACTCTTGTCGCATCGCGACAGGGATGAGTCTGTCTGGACCATGACTCCGCCGCGGGCAGATCAGCCTCGTCATGCCGACGGCAATTGTCGGCCTGGACTTGCGCACGCTGCGACCAAATGTGCAATGTCGTTCTCGTCACTTGTCATTGTTTTGTGCAGGCACGCTAGGGAGTTTCAATCTCATCTGTCGTAGGCGGTCTGCCTGGTCGCCTTTATAGGCAATCTAACACCGGCTCATCCTCAAGGTGAGGTGCTAGCTTCATCGTGTCGCAACTCGGACCACGCATTGCTTCTGTGGGCATTCCATACGGCTTGGCGGGTCGGTCGCATTCGAACAGGATCGAATGTCGATGTACGCGATTGAGTGGAATGATTGCGCTGGTTAGCGCTCAAGTGGAAGCAGTGCGAGGAAGCGACGCTCGCCATGGGTGGTGTTGCGTGCATTATCAGAAGACTCGGGAGGGGAGCAGCGCGAGCGGATCTGCAGCGCTATGCTTGTGCTATGCGCGTCTACATGAAATGGGCCTTGAGGTCATTGTATCGGTGTACGAATGCATTGCGCATACAGAGTTTGGGGATACTGGTATGCGCTTGCGTAGCACAGGCACTGGGTGAGGGACTCGGACACAAGCACCCGGTTTGACAAAGTCACAAAGATGGCAGACAGACATGACAGAACAGGGCGATTTGGCCGTCCAAGAGTCAGACACCGCTTTTATATGGCACAAGCGGAACTAGACGTGGGCAAGCGCAACGCCTCTCATTGGCTTCCACAAGCCGCCCACAGAGCAGCGCCATTCACGAGCCTATAGACTGGCAGGATTGTGCATGCGATGTACTTGATCGAGGCACACAGTGCAGGTACAGGGTAGACTGGCAGAGATATGTCTTCCTCAACAGAGTAGGCCTGATAGTGCCCTGATAATGGACTCCAGCAGGCATCGGGATATGGAAATGGATAGAGAGCCAGGGCAGCGAAACGGGCACTTTTGAACAGAATTCAAGTTCGAGTAGCAGTTCATGTAGAATGCGACCACAGTAAAGGCGATTGTGAAAGAGAAACAAGAGGTGTTTCGCATGATGAATTGGGCGTGATGGTTAGTGGGCCCGAAGTCTCCGTCCGCTTGGGGCTTGCGAGCTTTGTATCTGCACTCCAAGACGACTTCCCCCACTTGCTACAACCTCTTCTTCTGTCCAAGTCTCGGTTGTCTTCTATCATCTCATCTTATCTTTCTCATCCAGCACCTTGTTGCGCTCTTACCTTTCGAGTCATCCGCCATTGCTCGCTGCAATCCCGGCTCACCACCACCGCCCACCAAACTTCGGGTGAGCGCTCGAGCATACCCACAACCAACAACTATTCTGTCTACAAAACTTGTACGAGGGATCGCCTGTATCTCTCGACCAGCCACCGAGTAGCAGCGACAGCAGTCACTTGCTGAAAGCGCTCGAATCGGTTCGTTGACCCTCTAGGGCGGCTCCCCAGCGCCGCCTAGTCCCAACCGCCATCAATGTCTTCGCATCACCGCTATCTAGTGTCGTGATGCACCATCCTACCCATCCCCCTTATATCGAAGGCCAATCGAGACATCAAGCGCTGACCAGACTGCCATTCCAGCTCCTCGACGACCTCCCGCTCCCGTTGCGCCGACGGCAACGTCACCACCACGAACCTCACATACCTTCCAATACGCCTTTCTCAGTACCAGCAAGAGCCTTGACTATAACCACATTACCCCAAAAAGTCATCAGAAGCCTTTATCATGGACGTTGGTGACCTCTTGGCAAGAGATGGGCCTCGGGCCACGAGCGGCAGCGAGGGCAGGCCATCGAGCCGTCAGCACTCGACTCGACATTCTCTGCCGTCGCATTCAAGCCAGTATCATGACTACATGTATGATGGCGCAGCTGATGCGGCTGCGAGGCTGTATGCTGACCCTCCTCGCCCCTCACGGGCCAAGCAGCAGAAGCATGTCACATTTGAACTTCTCCTGCCCGAAGGCCAGAACCGCGAGAACCGCGCTCGTCTCCCCATGCGCGTTATGATCTCCCCCCATGACACGACAGACTCTATCATCACAACGGTGCGCAACTTTTATGGCCTGTACGAGGGTCCCGGTGTCAGCTTCCAAGACAAGGAAGGCCGCATTCTCATTGCGACCTTCGAGAACTTCGAGCACAACATGGTCGTCTACGTACGTATGACTGCTCCCGACCCGGCTGTGGCCGCTGCTACCAGCCAGGTACGCTCAGCTACGACATCGCCTCGCAAGCCCAAGCTGGCTGCACCAATTGATATGCGTCCGCCATCGCGAAACTCCCGTCCCGCCTCGCGCGCTGCCCCTGGCCGTAGCGTCTCCCCTCAATCGAATCGCAGCCATCGCAGCATGTCCAAGCCGCACTCTCGCAGTGGCTTCCGACCCAAAGAGGAGAAGAGCTTGTATGACGACATGTATGCTGGAGACACTGATTACGACAGTGACGGCGCTCACAGCCGCCGTTCCAAGATCGAGCCCCACGCCAGCGCTGAGATTAGCGTTGAGAACATAGTCGAGGGTGGCAGGAGAAAGCGGGCTAAGTTTGACAGCTCGGTATGCGCTAGGGCTCTGCCTTGGTCCCATGTTTGGTCTAACCTTATCCCAGGAACTCCCTCTGTTCGTCCCTCCTCAGGTGCCAGCCACCAATTCAATCTCATCTGTATCGCCCCAGCGACGTCCTGCTGCTAATGGCGACATTGTCGCGTCCCCCTTCTCGTGGTCCAACCAGCGCAACATCACCTACCAGCAGCCTCTCCCATCACCTCAGAGCTATACTGGCTATTATAGCAACACTCACACTCCTTACAATAACCCATTCCGCAGCCGCGCTGTACCTACCTTCCAGCCCCGCTCGTCTGTGGGTGGAGGTGTCATTCTGCCCACTCCTGAGCCCACAAATGCAAGCGTCATCTCAGATGAAGATGTCGCCTTGCAGCTCATGCGCCTTGGCGATGCATCAAACTTCTCCCACGGTCGTACTTCCACATCTACAATGGATGATGGTCTAAGTGGCAAGGCAGACGCTGCTTCATCGGCTGGAGACGAGAGCGAAGTCATTGATGATGAAGCTGCTGCGCCTCAGCAGCCCACTTCGCACGTCGCTGGACCGCGCAGAAAGAAGCAGCGCGTGCTGGAAGAAACCCTTCCTAGCACCGATAGCGTTCACTCTAGTGATGACTACTCCGAGGCAGATAGTGACGTTCCCGAGTATGACGAGAACGGCGTTCACATCGCTCGTGCTATGTCCAAGGCTAAGGGCATGCCTAGCATGCAGTCTCATGGCAGCGTTGCCTCTGTTAATGGCTCTACCAAGTCTAGCAAGAGCCGTCTCCCTGGCCTACCAAAGTCCAAGCCAAAGTCGAACTCGACCTCGGCTTCAGCAAAGATCCCTATGTCGCCAGCATCCCTTCCGTCGCAGTCCCGTAAGACGTCGGCTGCTTCGACGATCAACTTCCAGCATCAGCTCGGGATTGACGAGGAGGACTTGTCTACTAAGCCTCGTTGCCAGAGGTGCCGTAAAAGTAAGAAGGGCTGCGACCGTCAGCGACCCTGCGGACGCTGCAAGGACGCTGGCATCGGTATCGAGGGCTGCGTCAGCGAGGATGAGGGCAACGGTCGCAAAGGGCGCTATGGCCGTCACATGGGTGTGCCCGTCAAGAAGTCTGACCTCGCATACGATGCTTATGACGCTATCCCTATCGTCGCTGCTGGCGGCGCTGGAGATTTCCTCGCGCCCGCCCTTCCTGACAAGAACAAGAAGAGGAAGCGATGAAAGGGTCCATGGCTTTCGGCTGACTAGCCAATCTCGTATGTTTTTGTTTCTGTTTTCTATCATCATCGCATAACTCGTCTTGGGCATTTGGAGTACATGTGGGCCGGAGGAGTTCTGTTTTTCATCATTTGGGCAAGCGAGCGTTGTTTCCAGAGCTGGTCGTCTCTCATTTTGCTTTACCAGTCTACATGCTATCACAGCGCGCATACACACACATCAAATGCTATTTACCTTTTCCATCATCTCATCAATAATTGGCCTCCTGGAGCGAAGCACCACAATGCACGATGTATTCTGTAATTGAGCCACGTACAAGGAGGGCTTGCGAAAGGGTCGCTCTCGGTGGACACGATTGGGAATACGAAACTTCGTGCATCTTGACGGATGATATCTCCAGATGTGCACTGGTGAGAGGGTGCCATCAAGGGGAGGACAACGAAGCTTTGACAGCATGAGATTATGGACACATGTCAAGCCAACAACCAGATAACCATATGATGTCGATAAGAATGATTCTCAAGAGGTATTAGTGTCCGATTCTATGCTGCAGAAACTGTTCTAAGGTCTGATGTTGGATGTGGTACATGGTGAAACTGTCTGACAGGGTGATGAGCATAACAAAGCGAGATAGCGGAAGGAAGGCTTGGTCCCGTGCGGCATCTCGTCATTGGGCTTTGAGACCTCGACCGCCGTGACCACTGCACTCGACCTGATAAACAACAACACTCCGTCGAATCGCTCACCGCCTTTCATTTCGCGATCGCTTAGTTGATATTCAACTGCACATACTCGCCATCACCCGTTCCTTGCACCGAAGCACGACGACAAGCATACGACCTTCGCGCCAGGCGTCCCGTCACACATCATGTCTTCGCGCAAGAAGGTCCTTCTGAAGGTTTGCTCCTCCGAAGACCTAGAATCTCGTGTCGCGTGACAATCTGACAGTGAATAGGTTATCATCCTCGGCGATAGCGGTGTCGGCAAGACCAGTTTGATGAACCAATATGTACGAATACCCCACCATCGACGACCGTGAGCGCGAAGAACAAGAGCTAGGGACAACGAGGCTGATAGCTGTGATACTCTCAGGTCAACAAGAAGTTCAGTGCTAGTTACAAGGCCACCATTGGCGCAGACTTCCTGACAAAAGAGGTTCTGGTCGACGACCGACTGGTCACCATGCAGGTGCGCATACCCAATGTCCAAGAAGCACGTCTATCCCAGCGTATCTGACTATAGCAACAGCTCTGGGACACCGCCGGCCAAGAGAGATTCCAATCGCTTGGTGTTGCCTTCTACCGTGGTGCAGACTGCTGTGTACTCGTCTACGACGTCAACAACTCCAAGAGTTTCGATACCCTTGACAGCTGGAGAGACGAGTTCCTCATCCAGGCCAGCCCTATGGACCCTGAGAGCTTCCCCTTCGTAAGCTGCTGCCGAGCGTAAAGGACCAAGAGCTAGACTAACAACCAACAGGTCGTGCTCGGCAACAAGGTCGATGTTGAGGAGAGCAAGCGCATGGTATGTTTTACGTGAACCCATGACAAAATGGCGGCCAACTAATTGCGATACAAAGGTCTCATCGAAACGCGCCATGGCTTTCTGTCAATCCAAGGGTGGTATCCCATACTTCGAGACCAGTGCCAAGGAGGCCATCAACGTTGAGCAAGCTTTCGAAGGTGACCATACACGTTCTCTATCTGCTTGTTCGACCATCACTGACATATCTCAGTCATTGCCCGTAATGCCTTGGCCCAGGAAGAGAGCGGCGACTTCAACGCAGACTACCCTGAGACAATCCCTATCAACCTCGACAATGAGCGCGACGGTTGTGCCTGCTAAACACGTCCAGGATTGTTGATTTCTCATTAGTTTCATGCCATTCGTTTTCTTTGGGATGCAATCGGCGTTTCTATTTGCATATGGAGTCCTTTAACACTCTATGGCCAGGCTCTGTCTTGTTTCCTTCGTACTGGCTGCTTCTATCCGTCGGTGCATGCGGTGTCGATATAGCACAGATACCTATAATCACCACTAAGTTTCATGTATAAGCTCATTTTCCAGATATGGCGCCCAAAGTATGAGACAACTTCGACCACGCACTGGTCGCAATCTCCCAAATAAAGAAGTACCAGACTCTGGAACAGCCCATGCAACGTGCAATTCAATTTAGCAGCAGCAAATAATCCGCAACAATTCCATTTTGTGACAACATATCAGTTCAACACAGTTTCCTTCTCATTTGCAGTTCTTGACGATCTCCGTCTATTTCCAACCAAACATCACGAGTGGACGCTGTCTCACCCAATTTCATCATCAAAATTGCCCCACAATTTAAACGTCCCCTGTCACCAATCTTCCCCGTCCTTGCATTCACGTTCAAGCATCTTTATTTTCTGCATCCTTTTCTTGGTTATATCTTGGCAACATTATAGCTGTAAACAAGTACCATATTTTGATACCGCCAGCCGTCTAATTGTTATACAATTCAATTCCTCCTGTCCAGATGCTGGCGCCGTAGTGTTACCATCGATTCCAGGAAAACAACACCACGCGACGACTAATTCTTCGTACCAAAGGCACAGCATGGCCAGTACCACAGTCAGAGACTTTCAGTCGCCAGATCGAGTGGCTTTCCAGGACCAAGGACCAGTGGGTCGGAATTCCATTGCCTCTCCTCGAAGTCCAGAAAACGCAACCGGTCGTCCGAGATTTGGCAGTGTCACCTCAGGCACGTCATATTTTTCAAACGACAACACATCTCGTCAAAGACGTCTATCTCGGTCCAACACTGTTAAAACCTACCATGAGCCAAGTCGTCCGAATTGGCAGCCGGGTGCCGAACCTGGTATTGATACCGATGCTGAGAGGGTGAGCCCGCACTTGGAGGCTCTTCGCGCGCGATGCGATATTCTTGTTGCAGATTTTAGCGCCGAGCACATGGAGTCAGTTCAGACCGACAATGCTTCGCTGGAAGAAGTCCTGTCGGAAAAACGACCTCCTCATCTACCTTGCCGCTGGATTTCGGTAAACGGATTGAGTTGGGACGTCATCAAGATCCTCGGTCAGCATTATGGACTGCATAGATTGGCCATTGAGGACCTGATCAACACGCGTACTCGTACGAAATGTGATTGGTATTCTGATCATGCGTTCGTGGTCTTGACGTTGCAGAAGCTTGTCCGGATACACTCGCATTCAGATTCGGACGATTGCGACTGTTCTGACGACGAAGAACCAATACGCTATGATGAGATTGAGGAAGGGCATGAACATCATCCCGAGCGAGAACGCGTCCCATTTTGGAAGAAGCCTTTCAAGAAGTCAAAAAGAAGAGAATCTACATTGCCGCGCTACCGCGACACCGAAGGACTGGACAAAACGGGAGACGCAATCCGGGCACACAGTTCAACAGCAGAAGGCGCACCACTGCAGAACATCAGAACGCTCCATCGATACGAAAGTATGCAAAATCCAGAGCACACGCTGTTCATGGAAAAGCACTCGGCACTCTTCGAGGAAAATCTAGTCGTAAGCGTTGAGCAGGTGGCTATCTTCCTGATGTCAGACAACACAGTCATCTCCTTCTTCGAACACTCCGGCGCCGACGTCGAAGAACCAATATTGGAGCGTCTGAAGAGTCCTGCCACAATGCTGCGTCGTAGCGCGGACTCATCATTGGTGCTACAGGCCATCATCGATGCCATTGTCGACTTGGCAATACCCGTGAAAGAAGCTTACAACAAGGCGCGAAAGGACCTGCAAATCGACGTCCTGACCAACCCATCTATGAGCACTTCCAAAGCCCTCCATATTTTCACTGAAGAAATCGACATGCTGCAGAATCTCTTCAAGCCAATCATTAATCTGGTGAATTCGCTTCGAGACCACAAATCAGAGCCATTTCCTGGAGCGCCACTGCCTCCAGAGCCTTCGTCACGGAAAGTGGGAGATCATCGGCGACCACAACCGAAAAGGTTCTTCACACAAACGCCCACCACTGTCGTCATGAGTCCTTTGGCTCATGTGTATCTGGGAGATGTGCTTGATCATTGTATCACTATCATTCAATCGCTTGAGCAGATGGATGCATCGGCTAACAACTTGTCTTCTTTGATGTTCAACACCATCGGTTCGTTTCACCATCCCTCCCTCCCTATACTCTCAATATTACTGACATCTCTTGCCTCACAGGTGCACGCACAAACACAACAATGTCCATCATCGCCCTCGTAACAGTCTTCTTCGCACCTCTGACCTTCCTCTGCGGTTACTTCGGTATGAACTTCGAAGACTTCCCCGGTATCAAGAATTCAGACGTTTACTTCTGGATCATCGCCGTTCCAACCACATTCGTGTTTATGGTCATGATTGGAGGCGGTGTGGGCTACAGGACCGTCAAGACTTGGGCAGCGAGATTCCATCTTGCCAAGGCGAGGAGAGGGAGGAAACAGAGGCAGGCTAAACTCAGGGCTAGACAGAGGCAGAGAAGGATGGCCGTGTCTTGAGACAGAGTATTGAGATGTAAGAGTCGTCATGTGTAAGAAAACAATGTAATCATCACGTCAAACAATCTTCTCCGGGCACGCCTTCTCGATAACGTTGACGGACTGCTTCTCCACAAGAGTGTTGACTTGCTGAGTGCTGGTAAGAGTGAAACAGAACAGCGCAAACAAGCAAACAAACATATCAAAAAATCCGAAAGCGCACTTCACTTTGCAATCGAGACTATATAGGTATCAAAAGTTTTCTCTCTGTCACCTACTCAGGAGGAAGCGGAGTCCAAAAGGACGTATGGCCTGAGGGGAATAGCCTGTGCTAATAAGCATCGGGAGAAGTAGCGTCGGGGTGCCTTCTCCTTTTGCTGGTTGTGTGTTCGATCCTTTGATGTGATTTTCTTTTTTTGTTTTGCTTTATTTCATTGATGGTCTACTCATACAAGAAATCCTCAGCGCATCTGATTCACCAATTTAATCGAGCCTTCATCGTCGTTGCTCTTCTTCTCGTTGGACTCGTGGTCATAATCTTTAGTATCAAATCTAAAACCGTCATCGCCATCTTCGAAGTAATCACTATCCCACTCAACGAGGAAAGAGCGAAGCATAACGTGCTTATCCATCTCACTATCATCAAATCGCCAGGCTGTGAAAGAATCAAAATAATCGTTATTCTCCTTAATGAGGCAAGTGTGAAGCGCGATGTGCTCATCCATCCCATGGTCGTCAAATCTGCCAGGCTGTACATGAACCTCCAACTCATCTCTACTGAAATAGCTGACCCCCTTCATTGTGCACTCGCGAAGCCGCGAATCTTCTGTTTGATGGCATTATAGGGTCTCACCGGGAAGTTCTACTTGGTGAAGTTAAATATGCAAGTCTCCATCAGCATGTTGTTACCTCTGTCGTCGAATTGTGAGAAAGACGTGCACCCCCTCGAGATGAGCAATTTCGAAGCGGAGCGGGTCATGATAAGCCAAGGTCATTGGCAAACCCAGAAACTCACCATACTTCTTTTTGTAGTGTTCCTTGAGTTCAGCGTTGTGATCGCCGGCCTGGATCTCGCACTTGATGACACAGATGTATATCGTGTCTGGAGTGTCGATCGTGATATCATGGCGATTGCACCATGTGCCACATCTCACCCGGCGCTCAAAGCAAAGCTGGAGGCATCTGCCCCAGCCCCAGTTCTTTGGCTTCGAGTCGGGATGCAGAAAGAACCAGCAGTTGTCATTATCGAATTGCGGAAGCTCGACATTAAAGAAGGCGAGGATCTCATTGACGACGCTGCGGATGCGGTGAAGATTCTTAGACAACCAGGAGACATCTGCAGGGACAGTGGTGCACTCAGCGTATCTGTCGCCGCTGTTATGCCATGGGCCCGGCTTGCTCAGTCCGAGCCTGGCAGTCAACCATTCTTCCATGAAGGCGCCCATTTCTTCTTCGTCCATCTTGTAGATATGCTTGAATCACTTCCACTCGCTCTTGATTCGGATCTTTCGTAGACAGGCGCAGATCTGAAGCATAGTCTATTGACTATCTGCGAGCGCAACACGATCTTCATTCTCCTTGAAGAGGTCGATGACGTTGAGCAAATATCAGCTCAACATCTTAAGAAGGCAAGGAATATGGATGTGATTGGCGAAGTTAAGGACCATGGATGTGACGGCGATGTTGCCACTAGGATGAATTAGAGATCGATCAACGAATCATAAGAACGGCCAGACCGCATCACCGCTGCAGTCCAGAGGTTTCTTTTCACCAGCCAAAAGGTCGACTTGCTTGTCTTGCAAGGTGTACTGGTTGGTATAGGTAATCTGATCGTGGTGATCGGCTTCGGCAAAGATGCGGGCGATGTCGACTCGAACGGCTTTGATAGCAAGTTCGTACTCAGCACTGCCAGCTTTGCAGCCAGCCATCTCGCACTCCTTCTTGAGTCGACTGGTAACACCACGACGCACTCTGGTTTCCGGAACACTGCCGCCTGATCTCTTGTCGTCCTTGCGCTTGCAAGCCTTGCACGATATTAGGCCGAGACCGCTGACCACCAATGCCATGCAAACCAGAGTCCTTCCGCAAGCCGAACACGGATGAGGAGTAACAGCACAGGTGGCGTTGGCATTGCAGGTACAGACACCAGGAGCCTGTTCACCTGCCTGGATCTGGATATCTATCTCGTCAGCTTTGTTGGCGGCGGCTAACCGGCTAACCAGGCGGTGAGGATGTCTCCAGTGACCATCCATGTTTCGTCGCATGCTTGCATGACTGGCATCAGCCAACGTTTGTCCAGATGGAATGTGGTGATAGTAGGCAGTTCGACGGAGATGTTTCTTTGCGCAGCATTGCTCATCGTAACCGTGTTCGATTTTCGCCGAAACTGCGGCGCTGATAGTAGAGCACATTGCCACCGTACAGTCTGGGTGCCGCCGAAGCTGTATACAAATCAGTATCATGCGTTGGAAAAAAAGAGGACGAGACACACATCTATCAGCTTCAAACGCTCCCAGCATGACTCGCAGCAACGAGTTTGTCTCCAGTCTCGTTAGCATCAAGTTCTGTCCGTGAGCCTGAAATATTCTTGCGAACTTCTCGGCCGTCTGCAGCTTCGCGACATCGTCGTCACTCAAGGTGTCGTTGTCCTTGGGGACACAGGGGGTCGGTTCATCGTCGGTATCGCGAGGAATACGAATGTTGCTCGAGATGTCGGGATAGTCGAGGCCGACGATTTGCGAGATGCGGATGATTGATGCCCAATTGTGAAAAAGGCATGTATGTGCTTGGCGAAGTTAAGGACCAAACAGGTGAACCGCTGTCCAGAAGGGTCTACTCTCACTGGACAAGACGGCGATCTAGAAAACAATCTTGCATTTTGATGGATGTATAGCGACCTCTATCTGTCGGCAGGAGTCAGACCTCTGAATAGCCCCTTGTATTCACCCTGACTGCAGATCTCTAATCGCCCCTTGCGACATCTCATTCACGGCATCTAGTCGACGAGAGTCACGTCAAAATGCATAAAGTTTTTGAGTAATGCAGCATTGTCCACTGAGAGCGCTCTCCTCACTTGCTCTCACTGGACGAAACCTTAGTTCTGAAAATCATCTTGCATTTGGACAAATATTTGGCGAGGCCTAGTCGACAGCGGGAGACAGACCTTTGAGATGGATCTTCATTTGCTCCTGCTCGGGCTCCCTCTCTTAACAGATTCTGGATTTACATGCGATTGTGATACTGACAGACCACACACATGTACGTCAATCATACCGACAAAATATGCAACGAGATTGGCAACAGCCAAAACAAAAAAACAAAAAAACCGACCGTCGGCATGCCGTTTGAGAAATGAGGATTAGAGAAGAATCTTCAAAATCACAAGCTTGAGTCTAGAAGGCAGTACGTTGGTATATGACAATCACGCTCAACTTTTCCGGTGACTTGATGGTAAGCATTTTCCGCCATCAATCGTTTCTGTTGGAGCGAAACGTCGGAAGAGTCCCAGCGGCTTCAGATTTCGCGTATACCATACACAATCCGACTCATGATTTGTCTGTCGATATTTGTGTCGGGAATCCAGAGATAGACAATTTGCATGCTGGTCCCCTATTCTCGAAAGTGTGTTGTACCAGCGCCAAGATAAAAGATGGGTTTCCAAGATTCCATCTTCCTGTTCTTGGTTGCCAGCAGCCGCATAGTGTTGAATGTTGGTGGGGACAGCGATGTAGGCGACAAGAGCGTCTGCAGACTGCGTGCACGTGCTTTCTGTGCGTTAAACTCAAAAGGTACGTGACGCAGCTGGTGGTAGTAGAGGACATCGTGGACTTTCTGACGAGTCGAAAGAACCTGGCAACGGCAAAACGCACCACAATGTAAAACATCAACTGAGCAGCGCCGAGTGGGAACAACCCAACCTTGACAAAAAGAAAAGTAGCACCATGAGCAGGAATCGAACCCGCGACCTCCTCGGATCTAGACTGACACGGCGTTGAGTAACAACGAATGACTGCGCACGTGTTAAGACCACGGGTGTGTTAACCACTACACTACCACGGCTGAGAACTTACAAAGAGCACAATATAACTATTATATAAAGGTTAGAGCTGCGTAGCGCGTGATCAGGTGCACTGCGTTAAGTCGCGAAAGGAGAGCTGGCTTGAGTTAGTTTTGATTAGCAGCAGGTTGCAGTTTTTGGGATGATCTGATATGAGTCTTAGACTACTGTATCGGTGACTCAAATACCAGCATGATTGTGAAGCCCTGTCTTGAAATTTCAAGTGTGGGTTGCTGAATAGTAGAGGATCGTGGGATTCCCAGCTGAGCAAGGGTTGGTTTTGTAGTCACGGAGAGCTGACATCAAATCGAGGATGTTGGCCGTACAGGACATAGTCTCTCAAGAAGATAGCGATGGACTTGTTGAGATAGTCCGATGCAACTTGAGTATCTCGAAGGTGCGAGACCGCAATGAATGAAGACGAGATGTCGTTTTGTGCAATAGTCCAGGAACACCGTCGATGAAGATTGCGACGAGGTCAGAGTATGTCGCTGAGACCAGAGCAATACGCTGTTGGATCGTTTTACTTGCCGAGGTCTTCGGCCGAAGCCTTTGCTCTGCCGTATCTCTTGCGGCATTCTCCTGCCGAGATAGCTAGATGCTGCAGGCAATGCTTTGATCCCATGGAGAGTGTGTACGACCTGCAAGTGGGACCACCTGTCTGATAACCATGTGTGTGGCACCACATCTTCCTCAATTCGTGACCGAGGACCTGGAACACGCAGGACGTTTGAGCAGCGAGGCGACATCGTGGTTGGAAACATCAGGAGCGTGTTAAAGACTGCTCGTATCCTGATCAGAAGACAACATAATCGCGGAACCGACATCACGAGGGCAAAGTAATAGAATGCGGCAGTGATCGGAACGCTCCTGTTTGTTGCAGAAATTTTCTCAGAGATGTTCGTCTTCGGTCAAGATGATTGCTTTCGGGTTCGTAAGAGATTGTACAGACGGTGTGGGTGGGTCTTTGAGGCTGCCCCATGGAGCAAGATGGGTCAATCTGTTTCGGTCTCCAGAATTTTTCCGGTTCGCAGAACGGTAATTTGGCGATAGGGCAAATCAGTTCGACTGTTCGTGATCGCTCGAAGTGATTAACATGGATTCATAGCAGCCTCTGATACTCCAGGTGTCACTCGGATAGTGTCCGTCCGAGGATGGATGAGGGGTCGTCTACATAGAGTAGATACATGGCGGATTAAGCTCCAGCCAAAAGTGGTGGTACCTGTACAAGCAATACAGAGTTCGCCCGTTTCACCTGGCAAGAAAGGATTTCGGAAGTCGGGACGCGATTTCCTGCTCGGCGCAAGCCACCAAAAGCCCTGACAAGCGCCTCCCGCATGGTTGGCTTGGGACTTTAACCGTGTTTTCGTACTTGTAGACGTCCATCGTCACAAGGCTGCGTGCATGTACCCAAAACCAGGTCTCTGCAAGGATGCTAAGACATTGGCTGCTCACGGTGTTAGTCTGAAGCCTCTTGACGGTGAGGCGCCGCCAGATTGCGTGGCGCGATGGTGGTAGACTTGAACGACTCAATCGCGTTCTTGCTGTATACCATGAGGTCGCCTTTTCACCGTCAAATCTTCCGAAAGCTGGCATTATCCACAGAAGGGCCGAATACAGAGCTGGAGAAAGTCGGGAGAACTGGAGACGAAAGCTGGAGGGATGTGGGCTGTGGGGCGTGGAGTGAACTGTGCCATGGAGAAGAAAACTGGAAAAAGGTGATCAACACTTGGATGCAACCTCTCGCGACATGGTCACAGTGCGGTGTTGATACGACTGTCCAATGAGAACGAGATGCTGTAAATTGAAGGATTTCGGGTATCCATATCCCATGGCATTCCACAGCATGCTAGTTACTCCGAACGACTGGTGTCGGATTGGTTGTCATTTGCGCCAAGTGGCTCACGTTTTGAGCTCCGATCTAAACGCGTCGAAAAGCGAGTTGCTCCTGCCTCGAGCCTGTATATATTGAGCTTCCCTGCCCACTTTTGGCACCTTCTTTGCGCCATACGACCTATCCCATAACTAAGAATCAATACCTGGAATTGCCTCGCCCTTGGGGATCGACCAACGATGTATCAAACAGGGAATGTCTACACCATTGCCGCCATCTCCATCATTGGAGGTGGTCTGTTCGGTTTCGACATCTCTTCGATGTCTGCTATCATCGCTACTCAGGTATGTGGATATTACGTGACATTGTGAACCTTCATGATCTAGTGCTGATATACCGCCAGCCATACAAGTGCTACTTCAATCAGCAAGGGTTCAATGATGTTGGCGAGTGCATTGGTCCCAAGGCCGATGTACAGGGAGGTATCACCGCCTCAATGGCGGGAGGTTCTTGGCTTGCCGCTCTTTGCTCTGGATACCTTTCGGATCGCCTTGGCCGCAAGATGGCAATTCAGATCGGTGCCGTCATCTGGGTGATTGGATGCATCATCGTTTGTGCCTCTCAAAACATTGCCATGCTTATCGTCGGCCGTGTCATCAACGGATTCTGTGTCGGTATCTGCTCCGCGCAAGTGCCTGTTTACATCTCTGAAATCGCACCTCCAAGCAAGAGAGGAAAGCTTGTTGGTGCTCAGCAATGGGCGATTACATGGGGTATGTCTTGTCTTGTATCTCGTCCAGCAAGAAAATTGCTGACCATATACCCTCAGGTATTATGATTATGGTAAGCACAACCAGTGCCTACAATTAGATGTCTTAAGGCAGTGCATTACCAATCAACCCAGAAGCATGCTGACTGTCACAATAGTTCTATATCAGCTACGGTTGCTCGTTCATAAATGGCACTGGTGCCTTCCGTGCTCCTTGGGCTCTTCAGATGATCCCTGCTATCTTGCTCTTTTTTGGCATGATGATCTTACCCGAGTCTCCCCGCTGGCTGGCATCCAAGGATCGATGGGAAGAGACCCGGGCAGTCCTTGCTCTCACTCACGGTCACGGTGATCCCGAAAGTCCCTTTGTTGTTCGCGAGTTCGACGAAATCAGGGAGTGGATCAGAATCGAGTCTGAAGCTAAGAACGCCTCTTACCTCGAGCTCATCCGTCCTCGCATGCTCAACAGAACTATCATCGGTGTATTCATGCAAATCTGGTCTCAGCTTACCGGAATGAATGTCATGTACGCTGATTCAGATCACTCTTGGCTGTAAGGACTATGCTAACTTTACTCTCACTCCCAGGATGTACTATATTACCTATGTCTTCCAGATGGCAGGTCTCTCTGGAAACAACCTCCTCGTCTCCTCGTCCATCCAATATGTCATCAACGTCGTCATGACTGTTCCTGGTCTTCTTCTTGTTGATCGTGTTGGTCGCCGTCCCCTCCTCTTGGTCGGAGCTGCGTTCATGGCACTGTGGTTGTTCGCCAATGCCGGTATTCTTGGCGCTTACGGAACCAACCCTGGTCCCGGTGGTGTTGGCGGCAACACTCCTGAAGCCTCTACCGAAGTCACTGGTGCAGCTTCCAAGGCTGTTATTGCTTGTTCATACCTGTTCGTTGCATCATACGCCCCTACCTGGGGTCCTGTAAGTCGCCTACATTCCATCTTCCAAGAAAACAAGAATGCTGACTGCATCCTCTAGGTCTCCTGGATCTACCCGTACGTACTGAACATGCATACACCACGAACCACCAGCCGCTAGGTGTTGTCACGGTCACGACCTCACCAGACGCCATCTCATTGCAGTAACGTTTTGTGCCGGATACGTACCACGATCGAGATCATCTTTTCTTCATCAACACGATGTAACTCTCGACAGTGACGTTCTCCGACACAACGTACTCTTGCAATGAGACAGGTGTAGATGATGGTGTCTGACATGGCCTCGTGGTGGTGCATCATTTCACACATAACAAAAATGTTGACTTTTTTTCTTAGCTCCGAGATCTTCCCCAACCGCGTCCGCGGCAAGGCCACTGCTCTTGCTACCTCAGCTAATTGGGCCTTCAATTTCGCCTTAGGTAGCTTCATCCATTCAGAGCACCATGAGGGGATGTGATGCTAACAATATTGCACTGTAGGCTATTTTGTCCCCCCAGCTTTCATCAACATCAGATGGCAGGTCTACATTGTTTTTGGCGTCTTCTGCGTTGCCATGTGGCTCCACGTCTTCTTTTGCTTCCCTGAGACAGCAGGCAAACCACTTGAAGAGGTCACCGCTATGTTCGAAGACCCCAGTGGCATCCGCTACATCGGAACTCCCGCCTGGAAGACCAGCGCATCCACCTCGATCACCTCCCGCATGGAGAGAGGACAAGATCTCGAGAAGAAGCTCAGTGAAGACGAGGCCCCCGAGACTCACGAAGTCGCTCCCAAGGCAACTGTCTAAAGGATGTTTACAAAACCATCCGACGAACTGCTTTTCTATCGAGAATGCAGAGATAACCTTCACGAGCTTGATGTTGATTTGACCGTACTGAACGAGTACGATGTCTATACAGTATAAACCTATACACTCTAATAATTACATACCATTCTCTACATTTCGACTGCCACTACATCTTCTGAGTGATTTTGTCGAGTCACGGTACTTGGAAGAAGGGCAGGGTCGCGTTCGGCGTCTTTCAGCCGCACACTCTTCAGCATCAGCCAAACCCAACTTCGACCTGGTCTTCGTCGCTGCTACCTACTCTGTCGCAGGCCAAACAAATGCTCAGCCCCAATGACGTTTGGAGCACAACACAAGGGGACGCATGTCAACTCTCGCTCTCTCCCGTCGGCAATACAGTCAGATTGCTGTCCATCAAAAGGCACAATGATATTGAGAACCCGGCGAGGGTCCACTGAGAGCCCAACTTTCTTTGCACTCTTACTGGATTTTCTTTGATTTCCCAAAAACTTCGTGAAGTTTAGAGTTGAATTCTTGCAGCATCCTGTGCTTGGAGTTCAGCATACGCTCAAAAAGCCCGATATGTTTTTTGTCAATTCACTAGGCTCGAGCGCAATTAAAATCAGGGGGATTCTCGATTCATGTGTGGATATCTAGGTTACTTAGGAAGCGATTGAGTACGAGCACAAACTAATCACAGTTTCGATCCTTCAAGTCAAACGACATTCTTCTGCAACCACTCTTCCCAGTCTTTCTTCGAGAAGCTGCTCGAGATGTTTGGCTCGTTGAGTCCCTATGATTGACGTCAGTACAAATATCCTGGCTCAGGATTCATCTTTACTCACGTTAAACAGAACAGTGGGTGAGACATGAACTCCAACCAAACGACCAGCCTTGATAAGTAACTTGAGATCGTTGGTGACCTGGTTGCCTGTGTTCAAGCTTCCATCTTGACCGGGCTTGTCAGAGATCTCGAGAAGGCTGTAGATCTTGCTCTCATCCAGACCTACACCGGCAGCAAGCTTGGCGAGACGCTTGTATGTCTGGTTTCTGGTCTCATTGACTACATTGACGTCAAAGTAGTCGGTCTGCTTGTCAAACAGAGCGGCGGAGAAGGGCCAGAACTTGGAAGCATCGGTTCTCAGGACTGCAACGGCGGCTTCGTGGACCAGGGTTGATGACGGGTGCCATGGCTGGATCTGTTGGCGGAAGATGACCTGAAGCTTATCTGAGTACTTCTGCTCGACAATGGGCGCAACATCGTGGTAGAAGGTGTCGAACTGCTTCTTGCTGAAGGGACAGACGTAGTCAAGGACTACTACAATTAGTCATGGTGATTCTGCAATGGCTTTCATCGATGGAAATGGAACATACATAGCTCCAGAGTGTGACTGGCATTACTCGACAGAGCCTGCCCAGCAAACTTGGGAGCGAGAGCCATTTCAGCAGCTTGTTCGCTTGTTGAAGTCGAGAAGTCACTTGCAGTACTCTGATCCCGGGTCGCAGTGCTGGAGACTGGTGGAAATGACTCGGACAAGGTGGGTTGACGAGACTCAGATCCAGGTGGAGCTTGGTTTGGAAAGCCAAATAGATTGCCTGTCAAGCGGGCCACACGTGGTCTTTCTTCTGGATGCTGAGTATAATAGAGACCTGCTTCAGCCTTTCTGATCTTGCGTTCTTGTTGTGCTTTGAGTTTTGCTTGTCGTGCTCTGTGTGCTGCTACAATCCCTTCTGGTGTTGGGCTGGAGTGACTGCCGCCGATTCCTATCTTGACGGAGTGCTACAGTGAAAATGTGCTGAAAGTCGTGTACGGATGGAATTGATTATAGGAGCAACGATGGATGGAGTTGATTGTAGGAGCAACGATGGATGCAGGCTTGAAGGATGATGGTTGTTGAGTTGATGTTTATATCTACACTTGCGGTTGGCGAGCTTCAGTCAAACGATGACGCGAGAGTCGGAGCTGTCGGATTTTGCGGAAGGAGCGTCTCCCGACGGGGTCCAGATCTCTTTCCCGAACTTGCGCGTTCGTCCTTTCGTGCTCAATTGACACTTCTGTAGCTATTGAAATATACAATGGATCTTGGATCAAGCTTAATGTCCACAGAGAGCATACCACAAAAGTCGGTTTCTACGGACAAAGTGTAGCTCCTTTGTGCGCGGCGGGGTTTCGATTAGAAACATCGTGCATTTTGGGTGCATCCCCATGTCGCTGCAGTGGGGGAGTCGAAGGTGACAAACATTAATCATACTCTGACTCGGAATTCAGATCAAAAGGCCTACGAGATTGGCCCAAGTTCTACGTGACTGTCCAAGAATCTAGCCCCAGTCTCGGGCAATCTCAGTCTAGAGTAGAGCTCGCGAGTCGCGAAGGAGCTCACGAAGTAAAGCGAAGGCAACAGCTTGGCATGCGCCGGATAAGAAGGCTCGGCTGGTCGATAACAGCTCGCGTTTCGGCGCGTCTACCTTCGCCACACCATCTTCTCTATCCTGTCATTGGTGAGGACAGAGGAATGGAATCTTTATAAAGATGTCGATACATGCTCTTCCACAGACGGCAGTACGCACAATCCGCTCTGGTCAGGCCCTGACAGATCCAGCTTCTGTGGTCAAAGAACTTATTGATAATGCTCTCGACGCGCGAGCATCGAACATCACTATCGAGATATCGACCAATACTCTCGATGTGATCCAAGTCAAGGATAATGGTCATGGAATTGCGCCTACAGACAGGCCACTTGTGGCAAAGCCTTATTGCACCAGCAAACTCAAGGATGAAAAAGATCTTGCTCTTGTAGGTTCATCCTATCTTGGCTTCCGAGGTGAAGCCTTGAGCAGTGCATTGGAGATGAGTGGTGAGATGATCATCACTACAAGGGTCGAGGGCGAAAGCATTGCTACTGCCATCAAAATCTGTCAGACTGGCGATCCAGCTCAAGATCGTGCAACGCACCCCCCAGGAACCACAGTTCGCATTGCCAACTTCCTCAAGAATCAGCCTGTTCGCAAGCAAGTCGCCTTGAAAGCCGCACCCAAGACACTGTTGAGGATCAGACAACTACTACAGTCGTATGCCTTTGCCAGACCATCCACTAGGTTGTCATTGAAGGTTATCAAGGCCAAGAATGACAAGGATAACTGGACTTATGCACCCAAGATTGGCAGTGGAATCGAAGACACAGCTTTCAAAGTTGTGGGAAAGCCTTGTGCTTCTCAATGCACCTGGGCAGAGTTGGAGCACGAGGGCTTCACCGTACAAGCCTTCCTTCCTCGCCCAGACGCTCATGCTTCCAAGATCAGCGGAATGGGACAGTATGTGTCGGTTAACGATCGACCTCTCACTTCGTCCCGGGGCATCTCCAGGCAACTCATTCGAACATTTAAGGAAAGCCTCAAAGAATCATCACCATTAGAAGACGCGAAGGATCCATTTCTATACTTGTCGCTCTCTTGTCCGCCAGGCAGTTACGACGTCAACATCGAGCCAGCCAAAGATGATGTTCTGTTCGGTGATGTCGACAAAGTCCTGGAAGCTGTCAGAAGACTGATGCTGATCTCGTACCCGGAAAAAGAAGAGTCAGACGAGGTAGCAGCTGCGATTGAGACCACTGCCAATGCTCGTGAGCTCTTTGCGACACCAGCGCCTGGAAACAGATCGAACAGGATTGAACCAAAGAGCAACATGTATGACCTTGATGAGGATGATCTCACTCTGTTCATGGACTCTGTAGATCAGCCCAGGGATGCCACTCTTGATGAGGAAGAGGAGCAATTGGGATCAATCAGAAGTGCTGCTGTGTCAAACCCTTGGATCACCGCCAAAATGAATGCTTACAGCAACAAGAAGAACAACGCCAACGTGCAGCTTCTGACACCAGCGAAGCAAGCATCGAGTTCTCTGATGGAAGCAAGTTCGCCTGCTTTTGAGACAAACCAACTCCAAGATATTACGCCAGGATTGCCAACGCCTCGTCCGTCGTCTCCAATGTTTTCCCGGTCTGAAGATCCTGATTCAAGTGGTCCTCGCCGAGTCATAGGTTCCTCCAATCTTCCTCCGGTACCTCACATGTCAATCCAGAGAATGTCGCCAATGAGGAACAGTGTCGAAGCTTTCGAAAGCTCTCCCGCACCACAGCGCATGACTCTGCCTCCTCAGCAATCCTCCGAAGGTACCCCACTAGACATGATACCAGAGGCAGAGCCAAGAAGACGCAGTCCACCCAAACAGCAACAGCGGCAGTTTGTCAATAAACCTTTCGTGTCCCCGGTCGATCCTGAGCGCGATGCGTGGTTTCACTTCCCGGAGTCGCAGAAGTCGAAGCAACCTGGACGGAAAGTGCAATCGCAGAGGCCGAACGGCGAGAGCTTCGTTCCCAGTGGCGAACCATACACTTCAGCCTCGAGTGCTACGCCTCCTCCCAACAATGCTGATATCCGTGACTTCCTTGGCCGAGGTCGTGAACAACACTCTACTACTCCTGCAACCACTGTCCCTGAGGCCTCAGAGAGCGAAAACTTGCCACCGGTTGATATTCACCGCGAGACACAGCCTAAGGGGTTCTGCAGAGCGAGCGAACTCAACCTCGAAAGTACTCAATTTGTCGAGCCAACACGTCCAGCTCCATTACCAAAGCCGAGACGACGCAGAACGACAGATAATCGAGCACTGGAAGAAGTATCCGGCAATGTCAGAGCGGACAACGATGAGAGTGGGTCTGAATACGAAGATCCCCCTCGTCGCCGCCGCACTGGAGAATCCGATCCGAAACGAGTACGTCGCGTCAAGTCATCTACTCTTCCGCTCGAAAAGGTACCTCTGAGTGCACAAACTCAAGGCTGGACTGCTAGTGTATCTACCACTGTTGATGACGTAGAGAAAGAGTTGCAGGTCGTTGAGCCGCAAGGTACATTTGTGGCATGGAATGAACCTGCATTTGACACACAAACGGTCGTGAACAGAGGTTTCGCAGAGAACGATGTTCAACAGTGGACCTTCTTGCTCAGCCAGTCACTGCTCAAGCTCGAGCCAGATGCCGAATTGGTGCGCGATCTGGAAGATGTGGTGAGAAATACGATGAGCAGATGGGGTTCTTTTGCTGCTGCTTGAACAGGCATATATTCTTGTTGTTTTGCCTTTCCGATCGGAGAGGATTCATCGCTTTCTTGATATTGATGATTTTGCTATCGAGCCAGGAGATATTGCCTACATGAGAGGGGAGGCTCATGGTGCTATGAGGTGGCTTTTTCTTTTTGATGTTTGGCATGATACCCCAGCGAGAGAAGGCGCTTTTGACCTTTATGATGTATGACAATCGCTGTGTATGTATAATCAATGCTTTCGATCTTTGCTTATGATGCTCTTCAAAGTCATAGTTCAGAGAAGTTGCCTCTTTGACTCCCTTTGACACCTCCACTACAGTTCAAGAAGTAGCACATCTTCCTGCTCACTATCACACCCCCCTAGCCCCCCTCTCATATCCCTCCATGAGCTCCCCAGCACGTACGACATAAGCCCTCGCAGGCAACACATCCCTCATCAAAACCTCATGCACCTCTTCCTTGAACTCAGCACACCCATCCTCCACAACCGTAACCACAAACTCCTCATCCGTTGCCGCCAACGCCGTCCTCAATATAACTCCCGCACTGCTTATTCCTGCCAACACCAAAGACTTAATCCCATTCTTCTGGAGATGTTGCAGAAGACCCGGTGATTTGAGAGCAGAACCATAACAAGCCGGTCGTATAAATGTCACCTCCTCTCCACCATCACCATCCACGCTTTCCACCAAAGAAGCAGGTTCTCCAGCATCGAGCGACTCGATCATAGATGCAACAACCTCTTCCACCATGTTATTGGGTTTACATGTAGAGAAAGAAGGAGGATTTGAAGTATCGACCAAGCAGTGAATGACATGGATATTTTGATATTTGGCCCATTTTCTTAGGTTTGCGGCGGTGGTTACAGCGGGTGAGGAGGAAGGACCTAGGGCTTTTAGGAAGGTTGTGTGGAAGTCTAGGAGGAGGAGAGCTGTTTGGGAGGGGCTGTAGTGGGCGGGGTTTGAAGGGTCGGATGGGTTGAAGGTTGTTGTGTTGGTTGCCATGGTTGTATTTCTGAGTGTAGTATGTTGCAGAAAGTCAGGTGTGCTGTGAAGATGGTGTGGATGATTGCACTTGGAGATGAATGCAGTATCACCTGAGAAGGATTCTACGCGCGGGGAGACATCTTGGTCCGAGATATGTCGCGATCCTGTCGACCAGATTGATCCATAGAGCAGGCGCATTCACCTGATAAGAGTATAAATCCCAAGAGGAACATAGCATATTATACACAGATCTAAAAAGATCACCTTCAATATCTTACACGACATCCCACCTCTTCCATCTACGCGTCCAGCGCCTTCTTAGCACCATCCACAATCTTCTTGACCTCACCAACGCCCTTCTCAACAACCTTTTCCATCTGCACACCAGCCTTCTTCAAGTCATCCGGTCTTGCAGTCTTTGCCAACTGCATCGCCCTCAACTTCTTCTGTTGTCCTTGTCTAGCATTCCTAACTGCATTGCTTGCCACATCTCCTGCTTTTGCTGCTGCATTGACGGTGGCCTTTCTGGACTCGGCGGTGGGTGGTGGGATGGGGATGTTGAGGAGGAGGGGATTTGCGCCGGTGGGGTCGGGTTGAGGTGTTAGGTTCAAGTTTGCGGACTGGATTGACGAAGAGATAGGTTTGAGGTGCTGTTGAGGGAGGCGGTCAGTATAGCCCTTGGTAGAGGAGTAAGGCATGAAGTGTTTACCTCTTGCTCGCCGACTACGACTTGAACGACTCTTCCCTTGGGGACCACTTGCGCGAGATCTCCCAATTTAACAGGTCCACCCTGCTTGAGCTGCACACGCAAAGACTCGAGCACCTGGGGGTTGAAGCGGCCACCTTGTCTCAGCTGCGAGAGGTCGGCCTTTAGCTTCTCGACAGCATCGTTGATATCGGACTCGAGGGCGCTGAAGTCGAAGGGGTCTTCCGAGCCAACTGCTGCTGGAGCAGAGGACGACGAGGATGAAGAGTCGGAACGAGAAGCCTCGCGGGCTGCTTTGCCGCCTTTCTTTAGCGTGGCAGGTGTGTTGCTGAAGGTGCGGATAGATGTGTGTTTTGCTGAGGCAGCTGCGACCAGACTTGAAGGACTGCAGAAATTGGGTGTTAGCTCGAGGTCGCAATTGTTATTGCACGATGTGAGGCGCATACCGGAAGCTACATTGTCTTACAGCAGCTACATCCCGCGACAGCAGGCGAGAGCAAAGTAGTTGTGTTGATCGTGATGGGCGCATTTTGGGAGTGTGGTTTTGTCTTTGGGCGCTCGACCTCGAAAGCCGAATGTGGAAAGAACTTGTGACGTCGGCGTGCGTGCAAGCTCAACTGTGACCCTGTCCTCATCGATCACGAGCCATGGTCGGATCGACGAGCGATCTTCTGCAAGGGCAGGCGCGCGTGTATCTGGAAGCAATTGCTGTCTGGTATTAGACGCAACTAGTACGCGCTTGTGTCAGGCACATGAAATCTACTGTGAGAATGACGACAATTTGAACGACGATCCATCAATGCATTGCTTAAAACTGATTAAAGATTGTCTGACTGTGTACGCATGAGTATCTCGGCCGTAAGGACTTGGAGGATAAGAGAAAGCAGACCCAAACACACTGTGTGCGTGACAACAAGAAAACAATAATGCAATCCAAACGCCAAAGGAAGGTGACATATCACCTCTGGTGAAAGCATGTCTGTGAATTACCGTAGTGGAAAAGCAAAAACTCCATGGTGGGAAATGTGATGGGGGGATATTTGTAAAACCAAATGAAAAGGCCAACAGTCTGTCTCATCCAAGATCGAAAGACTAGTCGAGCCTGTCTTATGAGAAAAAATCAATCGCTCGTGGGGAATCTTTTATGCGTGATGCAAACGCAGAAAAACACTTTCCCACCTAACCTCCCAGCTTGCGCCGTGATTCATATCAATATGTCTTTGCATTGTAGCAGGAAAAGTGAACGCCAACCTGATGCCCAGAGAGTAATGAGAAGTGATGACTGTAACGCTTGAAGCGCAACAATCCGTAAAACCAAGGATTAATATGCCAGAAAGACGAATCAAGACCGACAGTCCTGATGATTATCATGACGCCAATCAGTGGGCGGACGACAACGAACAATACGCGGAAAGAGGCGATCAATGGGCGGAAGACCACGATCAATACGCGCAAGATCATGATCAGTGGGTGGTGGACCATCAACAATACGTAGAAAGGCACGATCAATAGGCGGAGTAGGCGGATGACCATGATCAGTGGGCTGTGGACCGTCAACGATACGTGGAAGGACGGAATCGATGGGCGGAGTAGGCGGAAGACGCGGAGGGCCATTGACAGCACACGGAAGACCACGATCAACGCGCGGCGGAGGACTTGCCTATTTTCCGTAGCCAGCATAACCGTTGTGGCCGCTGCCGTTGGAGTACGAGGTTGCGTTAGGAGGACAGTCCATGAAGCTGTTCATACTGCTAAACGCTGCCGGATTCGAGTATTGAACAGGTGAGATGTTGCGTGAAGCTTGAGGGTAGCTGTTCATACCCGGTTGGGAATGACTCTGAGGGGGAATACTCCTGAAGTTGTGCGTAAACCCACGAATAGCGCTATTCTGTTGCATGGGCGGCATAGGATTAGAGTGTTGCAGCATAGGTGGTGGTGGGGACTGAGTTGGCGGGCCATGTAGACCAGGAGCCATCAGTCCAGGAGGTGGACCTGCTGCAGTGCTGAATCCAGGACCCGTTCCGTTGCTGAAACCTGGATGACCTGCGTGAGGGCTCATGGAATGTTTTGGGTTGTCGCTTCTAACGCCTAGAGGATTCTTAGAGAAGCTGACCCGGATGCCTCCCTTGTAGCTGTTGTGCAATTGTACGCCATACAATTCATGGAGGGCATGTGATGCATAAGTCACATCCTCGAACTCGACGAAACACATCGGGCCATTGGCTTTTGTACGGAAACAGAGTCGCTTGAAACCTCTTGCTTTGGAGAACAAAGACTTGAGCTCGTCCTCACTGGTGTGAAGCGGAAGATTGCCCACATACAAGGTATTGCATGGAGGGTGCTGGTCGGCAGGGTTGGCAGGAGGGAAATCATGTCTCAGATTTTTGTGCGAGAAGCTTCCGTTTGTGGTGACATTCGAAGGCCTGGAAGAAGCTGGCAAGGGCGGCGACCGCATTGAATGCGGCGAAGTGTAGTTGGGGCTCGTGGGAGAGGTCACGTAGTGAGGGTAACCACTTCCGTTCATGGCGCCTGTCTCAACAGATAGGTTGCCAAATTGGGGAACAGGATTGCTGTGACCCGTCAAGGCATTTCGTCCGTTTTTGGCGTAACCAACTGGATCCTTGAGGAGCTCTCCGGTTTCGTCGTCGTCGTTGCCGTCGTTGATAACAGACTTCCCAGAGATTCGGTTCGGACCAGGGTAACCATTGGCGTGCGGAGACTGAGGAGAGAAGATGCTTTGAATATGATTGCTGCTGTCAGGAGCGGGAAACTCGAAGGACTGGGCAACAGCAACAGGCGGAGACGTGAGTGGTGAGCTTACGCCCCAACTGGTACTGAAGCGAGAAGACTGACGACTCAAGGGAGCCTCCGAACCGTTACTCGAACCGCCGGAGCCAGTTTGTTGTCGAGCTGCCGTACCGTCGACAGTATTGCGTCTCGAACCATTGTACGCGGATTGGGATTGGGATTGAGAGTCGGGCAGAAGCTCGACAATCATTTTTATTCCATTCTTACCAAAAGGCTTTCCGTGAAGGCGATCCTTGGCTTCCATGGCACCAGCCTCGGAGTGAAAGGTAGCAGTGGCAGTGCTGAAACCAGAATCTTCCAGGCTGTCTGATGAGTGTACAAATTTGGTGCCGTCGAGGTCAGTAGCGAAGATGAGCATGCTTCTGAGCGCATCCTCACCAAATTGGGGTGGCAGACGTCGGATGCGGATCGTCCATCTGTTTGAAGTATCTGAAGGCTCGGAGTTTCTGTGGTTGTTACGTCTTCCTATGGTGGGTGACAGGCCTGGCAACTGAGAAAGAGTGTCGGAGGTTGTGGTGAAGACACCCAGCTTACTAGTGCCATTGAGCTGGCCTATTGGCGACAGGCTGCCTAGATTGGGTAGGTTGTTCATCCTTGAGGTCGGAGGGCTGTATCGGGTGGGACGTTTTTCGGCCATTGCCTGGGACTGGGCTGCGCATGCGATTTAGACGGAAGCTGAGTGATGACTCGACAGACGTCAGCAAGGCGTGTGCGTGCTTTGTCGACTATATGAGCGAGTTTGCGGACAAGGCAACAGGGTGTGGCGAATGTAAGAATGCGATCACAGGAAGGCGATGGGCAGAAGGTGGCCGAGAGGGTTGAGATGCGACCGAGTTGCGACAAAGCTTCGAGGGGCAGGTCGAGGGTGCGATGCCGAAAGCGACCGAACTGCGCTGCACCGAGAAGCGTCTGATGCGTGCTGCGACAGGGAGTTAGACAGACTGATGAGCCCGATCGAACACAACCAGAAAGATGTGAGCGACAGGGGGTAAACTTGACGTGTCTGTGGAGCGGACAGGCAAGCAGCACGGCGACAGCGACGGTCGGGGAAGATGAGAGATGGAGGAAGGCTGGCAAGTGTGGAGTCAGAGAGTGCGCCGATAAGACCGCATTTCACATCCTTGCGAACACGGCAATGGCTGGGAGTAAGACTAGCAAGCCTTAGTGTACCGCCTGTCGCGCCATCATTGACACCTCGTCCTCTTGAATTGACACAAAGGCCCGCATACTATCCAGATCTTGTAACAGGCCTGATGCTCATCCACTCTCTTGTTGTGTCACTATCCAGACTTCGACCACGCGACATGAGTTCTTTAGCAAGCAAATGATGCAAAGCACAGCACGACTGCGATTCTGCTTATGAACTCTAATTCCCGGAGGCAGCATCCCTCAAACCTTGTTCACCCTCCTCTTGGCCCTGGTTGGCCAAAACCGCGGTCCAGGGACATGGTCAGAGGATATCGCGCCCCCGGATCTCCTTTTGAGCAGATGAGAAGTTATTACCAAGGCCGTTCACTTTGTCGACTCCTGATTGAGACCTTTCGCAGCTCCAAACTGTCCTTTGTCCCAACACAATCGCCGTCTTATTTCAGGGGTCGAAGCCGAAAAAGTCACGGCTGTCGTCAGATCGCACGGCCCAAGTTCCTCCCTGGTAGGCGTCAGCGGTGCATGAACTCTACAGTAGGACCTCTCCTCCCGCGACCGGCTCAGGCTTTCGATAGACGTGTCGGCTTGCTTCGGTCTTTTGAGCCAGATGAGCCTTTCACGACTTATTGGCCTCTTCTAACGCAGTAGCCGGTCAGTATCGCACTCAAAAAATGCGAGACAAAGGTGCGACCCAAGCCCGTGGTTCCAAGCGTTCTGGGGTTGGCGCCGGTGGCTTTTGACACGTGAAGCTACTCTTGAGTTCGACATGTAGATTGTTGGTGGATCTTCTCCAACACCACATCGCATCACCACAACACACATGCTGTCTGAGGCGGTCATGAAGGCGCATATGCCAGATCGCCAGGCAGCACAACATCAGCCTATCGTAAATATTGTCACTCTTTCTAGCGTACTATATCTGCCATCTTTCTACGGGTAGACTGTACTCCTGAGATGGGGCGCAATCTAGTGCACTTTAAACGGATGCAATCCTGCATCTGACGAATATGCGCGGCTCATCAGCTTCAAAAACTTCACTCTATCACAGCATCAAGGATGGTAAAGAAGAGCCTGAAGCACACGGGAAGGCTGTGCCTTGATTGCTGCGGTACAGATGTCAGCCCCATGGGATCCCGCTTCAAGCGAGCTATCGTGGCCAGCAGAGCTTCAACCATAGACATCTTGACACAAAGTAACAATCTGTGTGAGCGGTGCAGGATTCGGTATCGGAGATATCCAGGAGCGCCTTGTTCTGTGAGTACAGATCCGATTGTTGGTTCAAGACACCACAGGCAAACATCTCGGCCAGCGCATCTCCGGCTGATCTCTGACACCATTGGTCGCTCGGCAGCGATGCAACTGCGGCTGGATATTGATGCGCCGGCTTGATCAAGGCGATCAAGACTACGAGATCACGTTGACATTTGGCAAGCCAATGAGATGGAGGCGCGTTTCATCAACAAAGCATTCGAAAAAGCCCTGAGGCAGTTCACTATGAGCAGGCCATGTGGCTTGACACGGTATACAATGTACACAATAGGTACTCGAGGTCAAACAGGATGCTTGGTATTGCATTGATCGTCGGAACTCTCTCCGTAACCGAGGGCTATCAATTATCGATCAAGAACCGGCATAAGGGGAACATAAGTATGGAGATGGGTAACGTTCATAATGCGTGAAAGGCTCTACTTTGTGCGGTCTGGCAGTCTTTTGATAGTTAGTCTTCATGTCTTTGGTTGTCAGATACAATCATTGATGCCGTACCTACTCTTTCGACTCTGATTCTTTGGAATCCTTCGAATCCTCGGCGGATGATGCAGGTGCCTGGAGAGTAACTTCCAGAATGTCCTTTCCTCCGTGCAGACTGATCAGGGATAGTACAGCCTTACAGTTCTCTCCAGTAAGAACAGTGGCTTTGGGGAAGAGCTTGCTATCCCTTCCTTCGGCTGCCCAGCGCACCTTGATCTCGGTCACCTTCTCGGCCTCTTTGCTCTTCTTGTATTTGGCCAGAGCCTCGGCGCAGTTGGTTGAGTTGGCAGCCAGATCCTGGATGCGATCGCTCAGATTCTTGATGCCGATTCCAGCGTTGATGAGTACGACCTCGTGCCTGGAGGACGAGTTGCCGATGGTGAAGACGACGGGAAATTCTTGTGCCATGGTGTGAGTGCGTTAGGAGAAATGTGGATAGAGTAGATTTTGGTTTGCAAAAGAGTCTGAAGAAACAAAAGGAAAGACAAGAAACTTATGCTGGTTGGTTGGTTGTTCGCGCATTCCATCCCTGTAGCACCACTGACGTATTAAAGCATGCTGAGCCTGCTTTTCTGCATATCAGGTCGGTTCCACTTCCACTTTCTCCACGCGGCCTCTCATAGAAGCTTCTTTGACATTTCTGCTGATCAACTACTATCTCAAGACGTCGCTGTGTAATCGAGAAGAAGATCTGAAGGGATCGGTGGCATATTGCAAGACCTTACCTTTGTCTAGAGTAGCCTCGCAAATACTGGAGTTTTCTGAGAATCCGAGGAGGAGTAGAACAGTCTTGACTATTGTACCTCGTGGAGAGCGACAACATTTGAAATATCCAACATCAGCATTTGTTAGAATAGATTTCTGAACTCAAGTCCGAAATGGTCTCATGCTCCAAAGGTGAATACAGGGAGAGGGTTGGAATTGCATGTGAAAGTCCGGGTTGAACCCTTGAGCTTGGTTAGCTACAACGGCGCCAAGCGGACTGACGAGATGGAGGCCATGCAAGATGGTCGTACAACCATATCGACCTGCACATCTTCGCCAACGCCGAGTATTCGAGATTTGCGCTGAATCTTTGCGAGAGGAAATCCACATCATTCACATTCTTCACCGCGCAATTGCCAATTCCCGCCGTGTCAGTTTCGACAGCGGAGCCGAACCCACATTCCGACAATCAACATGGACCGAAGCCTGGATGAGATCCTCGAGGAGCGCCAGGTTTGTCCAAAGCAGCCTTCGCATGGCAATAACCATCTAACGGATGGCAGAACACCCGTGGCGGACGCCGTGGAGGACGTGGCCGTCCTGACCGCGATGGTGGCCGTGGACCCCGACGAGACTACGAACGCGAACGCGACTTTCCCAGAGACGGCGTAAAAAAGGTGCGCGCCATGCTCAAGAAGAGAGGATGCATCGACTTGGACTGACCTTCTGGCTGTGCAGGTTCTCCTTCCTTCCTCGTGCTTCAGTCAATAGGACGACATCCATCAACATGCGTCGACAAACACCAACCACTTGGCTCGATCCGCTGACCGTAATCTGTATCAGTCATTCCCCAGAGAAGATGCGAGAAACATTGACCGGTGAGTCTATGCTTCCAAAACATGTGCTGTACATAATGCTGATCCGCCCTGCAGCGACTGGGTCCACGATAAGTTTGAAGACGATGACTGTTAGTTTTGCTCATCATGGCACACTCGGCCCCATTCTGATCCTTGGACAGCCCGTCGCCCTACAAGAGGCTCGCGCAACGATCGCTACGACAGAGAACCTGCAAGAGATGCGTATGTACCATACTCTCCAGACCGCGCGATTCCCAAATCTAATCAAATCCACAGCTCCGGCTCTACCAGCATCCGCGTGGAAAACATCCACTACGATATCCAGGAACCAGACCTGAAAGTACGTTCACTTCTCTCATTCGCGTCCTCTGCGCTTCCATATTGACCATCCCTTCACAGGAGCTATTCGAGAGCATCGGACCCGTCGAATCTTTACGCCTACTCTACGACCGCCACGACCGCTCGCAAGGTGTTGCTTATGTTGTCTACCCCAGCGCAAGTCTCGCCGACCGCGCCTTCCGTCAATTCGATGGCCAGAATGCTATGGGCCAACCCATCTACTTGACCATCCAACAACAATCCGCCGCGCGCCCTGCCCGCAACCCCTTTGACAATGTCGAAAAGCCTGCCCGCAGCTTGTTCGATCGCATCGACAACCGTCGCAGTGCTAGTCCCGACTCGCGCAACGTCGATCGCTATGTTCCCCCTGGCGGCAGAGACCGTCGCAGCTCGCGCAGTCCTCCTCGTCGTGGAGGCCGCGGCGCTCCTCGTGAGGCTGGACGTCGTCCTGGTGCTCGTCGCGAGAACACTGATCGTCGCGAAAACGGTGGTCGCGAGCGTGGTGACAGACGTGGTCCTGGACCCAAGGAGAACGATGGGAGACCCACAGTAAAGGGACGTCCCAAAAAGACTGCCGAAGAGCTCGATGCTGAGATGGACGATTACTGGGGTGGAGGCTCAGCTGCCAACGAAGGCAGTGCTGTTGCATCGGGTCAAAATGAGCCTGGTCGCGAGCCCCAGGTTTCCACCATTGCTGGAGGAGAGAACAACAACATGGGCACAACATCCACGGCCCCTGACGATGACATTGACCTCATGGTCGAGTAAGAGGCCGTTCGAGGTCATGACACAAATGCCTCTCCCCTCGTTCAACTAGTCATGTTTTATGCAAAGATGGCTCAAAAACAAAAAGATTGGAAAAGGATCTGGAGTACAGCTTGTATATTTAGGTTTCATGTCAATCACTTCGGAATCGTACAACGAGACCCAGACACCAACAAAACGAAGGTTCAATTGATCCTTCTCTAGTTGATTCTCTGCACTTCTTGTATGCAATCTATACAATTGCTCATTTTTCCTGCGTGTCCTTGGAATAATACCTGCTTTTCTCCGTCTAGTGATTGATCGCCAGAGATCTCGTCTCTCAGGCGCAAGCAGTGTCTCTGAGACTTCCTACCTTGCCTGTTTCGAGTGGACTTAACAAGCAGCGTCTTCGGGCAGATCGTCATCCGTCTCCCTCTCTTGACGGTATGTGCGCAAGGCATGGCGGTCATCGCGGGATTGATGGCGTCTTTCGGAGGATTGTGTAGTCTCGTCGTGTCCGACATCATTCTTGTTCGGGCTCTTCTACTTCCACAGACCGTAGGACTCGGTGGTGGCTTTCCACAACTTGATTGTGCCGTCTTCGCTGCCTGTAGCGTAGAGTTTGCCATCAGGGGAGAATGCGCTGGTCCATACGGGACCGTGGTGACCCTTGCGTGTTTCTGTTCTTGCTGTCAGCTTTTGAGCATACATGATAGGCTTCGGGGAATCGCATACCAATCTCAGCGCCAGAGTCGAGATCCCACACCCGTACGAAGGTATCTCTAGCACTTCCAGTGACGAAACGACGCTGGCTTCCACAAACAGCCACACTAGCAATCTCCTGGTCCAACGTCTTGGAGTCGAGCAAAACACCAGGACGAGCACCATCGAAGAAGTAAACACTCTTTCCAGCAGCAACACTCAACGTGCCATTTGCCGATCCGTCCAGAATGCTAGAGTTGAGTTCGCAAGACCCGATCGTGCCCTCGACCTCGTGTGTCGCAATCGCCGAGCGCGATCGCAGGTCCCACCAACGCAACTTCTTGTCGTCGCATGCTGTGGTCAAGATGTTCGAGTTCGCGGCTGACCACACGATGCTCTTGATTGTTTGACCGTGCTCGCCGGCACCGACTTCGTAGCATTCGTCGCCGGAGGAAGCACCGTTTGAGACGCCTGCGCGAGTCAAGTCCCAGATACGCAGCTTCTTCTCCATGCCACCGGTGGCTAGACTGGTAGGGCGGTCCTGCAGGGCAGGAAAAGCAACAGCGCGGACAATGTGGTTGTGCTGCAGAGTGTGCAGTTGCTCGCCGGTAAAGGTGTCCCAGACCTTTGCGCTGAAGTCTGCTGAGCCGGTTGCTGCGAGGGAGCCATCGGCTGAGACACGAGCAGACCAGACTGCACCCTTGTGGCCGACAAAGGTGCCGATCCAGTCGCCGGTCAGGCCGTCACGAAGCATGGGATTGTTGTCTTTACATGCTGAGATGAGGTAGTATTGCGGTTGCGAAGAGGATGCGGAGGCTGGGCTCAGAGCGGAGAAAGAGATGTGGGTAATGGGGCGAGAATGGCCGTGGCAGGTCAGAGGCACTACTTTGCTGGTTTCTAGATGGCTCGGCGGTTAGTTGCTGCGGGAGAGGCAGGACTGGTGCTGGACGCAGTACCTGTAGCCATTGATGCGATTCTGTAGGGTATAAAGTATTGGAAGAAGTGGAGATATCAGACGCGTGATAGCGAGTGTTCAATCGAGGAAGTGAAGTAAGGTAGGTAAGTCAGAAGTAGGCAATTCGAGGCAGTCCTTGTAGAAGATTTGAAACAGCGAGCGGTTTGAAGAAAGGGTATATTAGTCTAATCAAAAGACAGCGTATAGACGATGGAAGCCGGCAGCAACAAGGGATATCAAACGAAGTGAAAGAGGAAAAGACTCAAAGGTGTTTTTGCAAAGGGAGAGGTGGTCAAGGGTGATGATCTTCTTGCTGATGCAGGGCAACTCTGGACCGCGGGGTTGACACGAGTGTTCGAAGTCCAAGAACGTTTTGGTACAGCGAATCAGAAGCACTCGAGACACTACATACCAACTCCATTAACACATCACAAAACCCAATCAAATCATGTTCTGGGCTCTCGGATCCATCTACGGCGCTACCGCCGTCGCCTTTGGTGCTTTTGGTGCTCATGGCCTTAAGAAAAGAGCAGGCATGGATGCTCAGAAGCTGGCTTCATGGAACACGGCTGCCCACTATCAAGTCAGACAACGTTCTTTTCTTGTGACATATCTTTCAGTCAATTACTAACTTATCACAGCTTGTCCACTCTGGCATGATTCTCCTTACAGCTGCCGCTGCTCCCAAGAACAAAGTCGCCGCTGGTCTCTTCGCCGCCGGAATCACATGTTTCAGTGGCTCAATCTATTTGCTCACCCTCGACCCTCAGAGATTCAGAGCTCTTGGTCCAGTCACACCGATAGGAGGTCTCTTCCTCATCGGCGGTTGGGTTGCCCTTGCTGTCGGGTCTAGAGGTCGTATTCTCCCCAAGGCTTCATAGGCCTTGAACCTAGGCTTCATGTCCAAACTTCAAGGCAATGTTAAGCCATGAGGCTTTTTGTATATATATCTCCTCTCTTCAATTGCAATATATCCAACCACATACTGCTTGTCTCTGTAGCTGCAGTCAAATGATAGCCCTGACGTGCAGTAATGCCTTTCGAAGAGCTCTGTCTCACATACGTTCAAATAGATGGTCAGTTTACGATGTCTCGTGTAGGCTTCAGTAGGCTTCTGAAACGTTATGCTACCATCAACTTCTCGTTCGCAACAGGTACCAGTGCAAATTTGGGAATTGTTCTCACCATCAATGTCGGTTTACTGCAAGGGGGAAGACTTTTTGTCTAGATTTCTCTAAAGATGATGAAAAACTGATCGCGCGCGCAAAATCCCTTCGAATTTGCCTATTGCTACATACGAAACTCAAATGCGGCGCGCACGACGCAAAGAGAAATCGCTCGAAATATACACAGAGTCCGACCCGCTTACATGTCCTCGGAGGCGGTGGCACCGGTGATAATCTCGACCAGCTCACCGGTAATGGCAGCCTGTCTGGTACGGTTGTACAGAATCTGGAATCTGTTGATCATGTCACCGGCGTTCTTGGAGGCGTTGTCCATGGCGTTGCGGCGAGCAGACTGCTCACAGGCGTGACCCTCGGCAAGAGCCTGGGTGATGTTAGTAAACTTGTGGTCTCACGAGCATCCGTCAGAAAGGGGGTACGTACCCAGAAGAGGGAGTTGGCCAGAGAGTATTCGCGGAGGTTACCGAGGATTGAGTCGTCAACCTCGAAGGAGGAGATGTTGGCTGACGATGAAGTTAGTCAACTGGCAACATGTTTTGGATGGGTATGTCAAACGCACCAGAAGCCTTGATGGCGTCCTCGGAGAAGGCCTCAACAACGGTGGGCTCGTACTGCTGTGCGTTGAGGAACTTGTTGTAGAGAATCTTGACGCTGGAGTAGTTGCCGGGAAGCTGGGTGATCTGGTCGGCGATGGCGGAAGCATCGGCGAAGGAAGGGACGTCCTTTCCGACGTTGGCGAAGGAGAGGGCCATGTTCTTGGGGTTGGATCTGCCGAGCTGAGCCTTGCACTTCTCACCGAGGACAACAAGCTCGTAGCTCTCGGGGTTGGGGCCGTAGACTCTGCGGACGTAACGAGAAAGACCCGAGTGGATACCACCACAGAGACCCTTGTCGGAGGAGCAGACAACCAGGAGGGTCTTGCCCTCGGCCTCGAGGGGCTTAGTCTCAGCCTCCTCGAAAACCTGCTGGGAAGCCTGACCGTAGGCACGAGACGAGTTCATGGCACGCTGGGCGCGGGTGAGCTTGGTCGAGGCGACAATCTTCATGGTCTTGGTGATCTTCTCGATGTTGCGGATGGACTTGAGACGGCCCTCGATTTCACGGAGAGTAGCGAAGTTGGCGGCATTGGGGGCTTGGGGCCTACAGAGGCACAGCGGATCAGTACAATGACCATAGGTTGCGCTCGTTGGCGCATCGGTGGGCTCAAGGGAAAAGCTGTTTCGGCGTTGGGCTGGGAGGTGGACGGGCGTACCTGAGGGCGGCAACACCAGCCCTGGCGGTGGGACGAGCGGCGCGAGACAGCATTGTCAGGCTATGGGAGCGGAGAGGTAGATGAGGACGAAGTGAGATGGCGACGGCCTTCGGGATTGAACTGCGAGCTCTGCTGTCGTTGTGTCGCCCACACCCGATGTCGACTCTTGGCGTTGCTGCTCAGCGCACAGACTCTTTTCAGATCGCGCTTCGTTCTTGCCTCTCTGAGCCGGGTCCGAGTTCACGTGCCTAGCTTGCACGCAGGAACGAGAGTTCTTTCCTCTCCTTCACTTTTTGTCTAGGTTCCATCTCAAATCCCTTTCTACCCTATCTCTCTCGCCCGCCGTCAGGTCCACCTGTGCCACTCTCTCCATCTCAGTCCGCCAATCCAAACTTTTCAGCGTTTTACTTCCGCGTTTCCGCGTCTCTCTCAGCTCATACTTTTCTTGGAGTACCCACACGCGTCTTTGCTGTGTCCAACCGTCTAGGCTACAGACATTCAGTACTTCGCGTTTCCTAAAGCTTCAGCTCTCCAATCGTTTACCATATACTACCGCTCGCAAACCTTGGCCTTTCATTCCAGCTATGTCGGACTCGGAGGATGATAAGCCTTTGATCAAGGGTGAGTCTATGCAGCTACCCGTCTGAATTGTTTGCCTTGCGATTTCGTCTCTATTGGACTCGCCTCAATTACATCTTAGCTCTCACCTTCAGCTTTGGTCTTGACTTTGAGCAATTCACTTCAACTTTCATCACTTTACGTCATACACTACTCGAAGTCGTTCCTTATTGCTTTTCCTCTGCTTCCCTTATACTTCGTTCCTTCCTCGCGACATAACCATCACAGCTTGACATACTTTCTTCAATCTCTCACCTTCATCTTCTTCATACCACTTACACTTCCACAGCCAGATCCAACGAGCGTGTCAAGATGGATGACACCGATACCAGCATGACTGACTTGAACCCTGGAGTCTCGGTTCGCAACGGCCCCATCGACGACGACATGGATGTTGACGCGCCTACTACCAATGGCAACGGCATCAAGCGCAAGTCATCAATGAATGGCAAGAGTTACAAGGACGCGACTGAATCTGAGGACGAAGACGATGTTCCATTGGTGTGTCGCATCTACATCATCACGATCTTCCTGTTCTAATTCACTTCGCAGACCAAGCGCAGAAGGACATCCAAGAACAAGGCGTCTTCTGACTCGGAAGATGACCAACCTCTTGCTAAGAAGACTGGACGCAAGCCTCCGAAGGTCACCGCACAACAAATTGGCGAAGAAGACGACTCCGACATTCCTCTCACCAAGAAGCTTGCCAAGGAGAAGGCCGTCATCGAGAAGAAAGCAGAAACACAAGCCAAGGCAATTCGCGCAAAGGCCAACAAGACTGCTGTGAAGGCCGAGGACACTGATGAGAGCGACGTTCCACTCAAGAAGAAGGTTGCACCAAAGAAGAAGACCAACGGTGTCAAGAAGGAGGGATCTTCTGACGACGACAAGCCATTGAAGAAGGCTCCCGCCAAGCGTGCAGCAACAAAGTCGCAAAGCGCTACTCCTGCTGCTTCTGCAAAGAAGGGCAAGAAGGCCACAAAGGAGGAAAGTCCAGAGGAGAAGGAAGAGGACGACGAGGAGCAATACCGTTGGTGGGAGGACACTGCCAAGGGTGACGGCACCAAGAAGTGGTCTACTCTGGAACACAACGGTGTTGTCTTTCCTCCCGAGTACGAGCCTCTTCCCAAGAACGTCAAGATGCGCTACGACGGTGTACCAGTCACACTGCACCCTGAGGCTGAGGAAGTGGCCACTTTCTTCGGCGGCATGCTCAACTCCACCCACAACGTTGAGAACCCGACGTTTATCAAAAACTTCTTCGGCGACTTCAAGGAATATCTCGATCGCACCGGGCATGGTACCAACGCCAAGGGAGAAAAGGTTAAGATCCTGAAGTTCGAAAAGTGCGACTTCAAGCCCATCTTTGAGCACTTCGAAGCCGAGCGCGCAAAGAAGAAGGCTATGACTACTGCGGAGAAGAAGGCAGCCAAGGCAGAGAAGGACGAAGCTGAAGCACCATTCATGTTCTGTCTCTGGGATGGTCGCAAGCAGAAGGTTGGTAACTTCCGTGTCGAACCTCCTGGTCTTTTCCGTGGACGTGGCGAGCACCCCAAGACTGGCAAAGTCAAGACTCGCGTCAAGCCTGAGCAAGTCACCATCAACATCGGCGAGGAGGCTACCGTACCCGCACCTCCGGAAGGCCACAAATGGAAGGAGGTTCGTCACGACAATGAAGGTACATGGCTCGCAATGTGGCAGGAAAACGTCAATGGCAACTACAAGTACGTCATGCTGGCAGCAAACTCCGACGTCAAGGGTCAATCGGATTTCAAGAAGTTCGAGAAGGCCAGAGAGTTGAAGAAGCATATCGACAAGATTCGCAAGGACTACCAGCGTGAGCTCAAGGATGAGCTGATGGCCAACCGTCAACGCGCAACTGCTGTCTACCTTATCGATCAATTTGCACTCCGTGCTGGTAACGAGAAGGGTGATGACGAAGCTGATACCGTTGGTTGCTGTTCTCTGAAATTTGAGAACGTCACTCTCAAACCCCCGAACAAGGTCGTTTTCGACTTTTTGGGTAAAGACTCAATTCGCTTTTACGATGAGGTCGATGTCGACCCGCAGGTTTTCAAGAACCTCAAGATCTTCAAGAAGGCGCCCAAGAAAGATGGCGACGAGATCTTCGACCGTCTCACTACCAGTGCATTGAATAAGCATTTGAGCAACTACATGCAAGGCCTGACTGCCAAGGTGTTCCGTACCTACAACGCCTCCTGGACCATGGCAAGACTTCTTCAGGACATGAAGGCAGTCGGAACTCACGCTGAGAAAGTCAAGGCATACAACGACGCCAACCGCAAAGTAGCCATTCTCTGTAATCACAAGCGTACTGTTGCTGCTGGACACGCCGCACAAATGGAGAAGGTGCAAGACAAGATTGACGCTGTCAAGTACCAGCAATACCGTGTCAAGCAGATGATGCTGGCCCTCGACTCCAAGCAGAAGAAGAAGAAGGGTGCTGATTGGTTCGCTCTTCCCGAAGGTCTTGATGAGGAGTGGATGAAGAAGCATCATGAAGATCTGGTTGAGCAGGAGCGTCAGAAGATCACCAAGAAGTTCGAGAAGGACAACGAGAAGTTGAAAGCAGACGGCGAGAAGGAGATGAAGCCCAAGGAGCTTGATGAGCGCCTTGAGGTTGCTACAGAACTTGAGAAGAAGCTCAAGAACGAACTCAAGACGAAGAAGGTCGAGCCTGAAGGCAAGGGACCTTCCGTTGAGAAGTACGAAGGCCAAATTGAGAAGCTTACAGCCAGAATCAACAACATGGAATTGCAAGCCGAGGATAGAGAGAGCAACAAGGAAGTCGCTCTCGGAACTTCCAAGATCGTAAGTTTTTGCTGTTCAATTTGATATACTCTTCTTTTCTAACGTGCCGTACAGAACTACATCGACCCTCGCCTCACTGTCGTCTTCTCGAAGAAGTTCGACGTCCCTATCGAAAAGTTCTTCTCCAAGACCCTGCGCGAGAAGTTCGCCTGGGCCATTGCCTCAGTCGAAGAGGACTGGGAATTTTAAGCTCGCTCTTCGTGGTCCAACAACACAATCCAAATCTATCGACATATTGATACATTCCATCATGTTCACATTGTATCTCCAGCATAGGCTCGGCAGATATTGAAGGGGAAGCGAGAAGCGGATTCTTCAAATCTGCGCTCTGGCTGCCCAACGCCTCGATCACAACAGAGCCACACCAACTCTGTGGAGCAGCATGGACACATTGAGCCTCTGGTCACTACTATTATGGCCTTCCAAGATGGCAGTGGCCGTTTCCGAGCAAGATCATGCCACAGAAAGGTATTTTGCCGTCTTGCGATGCGACAATGCTGCTATGGCAACCGTGATTCATTCTTATTCAGTCCTGACCTTGCTGCAATTCAGTTTAGCACACAAGAATAAAGCTGAGCTTGATTACCCATTCTTTTGTTTCTCCTCTCCATCGATTTCCTTTTCTTGCTGTTGATCATTCGTGATGGTGTCAATCATAGTTGTGTAAGTCTCGATGCTGTCTAATATTGTGATATTTGCTCGCCTCTAGATTCTATTTGAAGGTAAATCCCACTTGGCCGTTCACGGCAACAGATTACTGTTGTTGCTCTAGCTGCGCTTCGAGGTTTTCGGGCTTCAAATGGCATCGTCTGGTATGAAGAAGCTGGCCAGAGCACAATGGAGAGTTTGACAGCCAGACACTGGGAAGCAAATGATGACTGATCACAAGAGTCACTCATCTCTTTGGTATTCATTAGACATGCTTTTCATATAAACCACACAGAATCACCATGCATCTGCTTTCCTTCTACTCCAGATACTCGACTGTTACTTTCCAAGAGTGGTTTGACTCGTAAAACAGTGCATCTTGTTTATTCAAGATCGAAGCACTGCACAAACGTCAGGATACAATCAGTATATCTACAGCAACAGCGACTTCTGGGTTTCTAATTCAAAGTGGCTGGCTACTGGCTAAACTGTGGCTCTCAAGGTAATGTAATATCTAATCTACAGGATGAAGAGCTTAGATGAGCGATCTCATCAGTGGTCGGGAAAATATATTGAGCATGGCGTTCAGCCACGAAGCGGCCTCCAAAACCTGTTCAGTCAGATGAAGGGGGTTCTTCATGGGTTGAACAACTAAAGTGCGATCAGTATCTCGAGAGCCAACATGGAGCGTGAGCGTGTGTGTATGCGGCCAAAAGAACACGATACTTGGTCAAAAGGCTGGAAATCATTGGACGATGGGGGGTGTGGTTGGCAAATACTATTGTCCATCCATACCTGAAACTTAAGATACGCATACGAATACAGAATGAAGTGTCTTGAGCTAGATCCGAGATTCTGCTTGTTCTCTATGGACTGGGAAAGCAAACAGCGATAGATGCGAATATGGTAAGATGATTGATGTCTGAGCATAATTGATGATACAAATATTGAAGCCAAAAACTTGGGATAGATGCTAAAACGCCGGGTATGTGTGTGTAGATGCTGCCTTGGATTTCTGTCTCAGAGTGTGTCTGGTGAGCAAAGATATGGTGATCCTGGGGGTTTAGTGTTGGTGATGATGACATCTAAGGCCACCACTTCATGCGTTTATAGCTGTCGATTACGGCTTCGACTTCCTGTTTTGTCAACTTCTCGTGGGTGTATCTGGGGGGAGTATTAGCATGTGGAATTTCTAGGGAGGTGCAACGGAGATTGGCTTACTTGAACCCAACTGTTTGTTCGAACTTTGCTCCATCGAGACAGAGATCGGCTTCGCGCAGTAGCTCCTTCTCCATGAAAGGACTCAAGGGTCCAGTACCAGCGTCAATACCGGCTTTTTGTTGTAGCTCAGCCCAAGGATCAAGGGTCTCATCGTTCACATCATCTACGACGTGCTCGAGATTGAGGCGAGCAAAGGTGTTGATGAGGACGTTTTGGAAACCAGTCTCAATACCGAAAAGGGCCTTGGTGATCTCAGCCATGGTGCCTTGGCTTGTGTCGCCCTTGTCGACGATGTTGAAGACCGAGGCAGAAGACAAGGGGCCCTTCTTGGGTGTAGGAGAGGTGGGCGTAGGAGGAGCGCTGTCGGCAGCGGCACCAGTCTGTGCTTGGTTGGCTCGCCAGTCTGCAGCTGTCCAGCAGGCACGAACGACGTCGTCAACGTGAACGGTGTGTGTACGCAACTCAGGGCCCCATAACCATTTCAACTCTTTCTCAATGCCTTGGTATACACGAGCGAGGGCCAATTGAGTTCCCATCCATTGACCGGAATATGGGCCGTAGACATTGGGCAGTCTGAGGACAACGAGTGGCAGGTTTGGGATCTTGCTTAAGTCTTCTTCGGCTTGTAACTTCCATTTTGCTTGCTTGAGCGAGGGCTTGAGTTTGTCGGTTTCCTTGCGCGGCGGATCGCGTTTGCTGTCGTAGACAGTGCCTGTCGAGAGCTCAATGTACGCCTTGACGCCGCGACGGGCAGCTTCTTGGGCAACGTTGAGCGATAACTCGTAGGATCGTAGCTTGTAGACCTCGTCGTCCTGGGAATGACGCGTCTCGCCGCCGCAGTTGAAGACGTAGTCGAAGCGCTGGCCGTCGGGCAGGTCGAAGACGCGGCTCAACGATGGCGGTCGCGAGGCATCAGCCTGCATGAAGTTCTCGCTGCATGCGTCTTTGTGCTCGGGAGCCAGCGAAGCCAGCTGAGGCAGTTGCTTGTCCACTATCCGGAGTGTCGACGCAAGTGAGTTGGTATGGATGTGGTTGGTGAGGAAGCGTCCAATGTAGCCTGTCACGACCAAAGACGTTAGTAAGATGGCCAACCCTATCAATCTTATCGAGCACCTTACCAAGGCCTCCAATGATTAGGACATTTGGTTTGGTGGCGGCCGTCGACCCCGCCGTGTCACCCATCGGAGTCGCTAAAGGGGGTTTGAGGGGTCCGAGATGCGGCCAGCAAATACAAGTACGACACAAGCAATTGGATGGAAAGTCGCGAGTGTTTCAACAATCCAATTGAGGCTCAAAATCAGACTATTGGGCGAGAGGTGGCCGCTACAACTGGTTCCAACGGTCCGGTAGAGTTTGGTGATGGAAGGATGGAAGAAGAAAAAAAGAGATCAATCGTGGAGGTGAGAAATGCTATCTGATCGCTACACATTGTTCCTCCTCGAAAGGGCCCGGCCAACCGACCGACCACAGGCCACCATGTGGATACACCCTTAAAGGCTCAATCACCTTCATCAAAGTCCTTGGAAGAATTCGACTTCTGCCACCACGCAATTGCCGGAGAATCTTGACCTCTTTGCTAGAGACATGCAATGTGGGAGAGAACTCTACATTAACAACATTGTACTGATCCACCGTCCAACCCCGTCAGCTCCTATGTGTCCTCTCTTCTCGGACCTGGCGTCCTTTCATAATCTTATAGTAGCCTCAGCTCCTCAAGCTGAGGCACGCTCGGGCCCGAGACGATTCAGTTTTTGGTTTGCGGGTAATCTGCTACCGAACCAGATATTGTGATCTTCCACCAAGATTGACTTTGTCTCGCTCTGCTCTTGTACTTCCTTGACTCGGTAACGATCGCCGACGGCCAGCTGTTCTTACCTACTGCTTCGGCTCTATGCGGCTCTGCCAGATTTCTAGAAAAAGGAGCAACATGGTACTCGTAGTTGTGCTCTGTTCTGGTTATGCGGTAGACCAATTCTACTTGGCCATCGCAAAGCATAGTCATCTCGAAGTGAAAACCCGGCATTGAAAGTTTGAAACCAATGTCTTCTCAGATTTCTAGTGTTGACTGAGGAGATTTGCGTTCAGTGTATTGGGTGATACTTAGCATCATGAAGTCTCAAAGAGGTGTGATTTGGTCTTTAGAATTGTATGTTCATAGCCAGGTGATTCCTGGCTGGGTTGATGTATTTAAAGCTAAAGCTAAAGCTATGTAGGTGTTTCCAAGCAAAGGTGTATACAGCAAAGCGATATGGAAGCTTCCACAGATGTTTACGAGGCCCATCCCTAAGATCAGGCCGCATTCTCTCTTTTGATACCCGTAAGCTTGTTTACTGTATGAGCTCTTTGCAAGACAGACAGTGTACTGGCTCCTTGGCCTCATCACCGGTCTTCTTGTTAGTCACTAGCATCTCAGGGGCTGCAGATTCAGGTACCACCAATTCTGCCTTGGTGTTCTCGTCTTCCTCACAGACGCCGTTATCGTCTGCGACGGTTTTGGTACCGCTCGTTTTGCCGACAGATTTCCGTGCTTGTTTTCTGCCTTTCGTTCCTGGTTCGGCCTTGATTCCCTGTTCTTGTTGTTTACGTTGAACAACATCTTTGGCTAGACAGGAGGCGTGGAGCCAGATCCCACAAGCTTGGTTGCTACACTTGACGATGAGATGATCCGGATTGTGTGGTTGTTTGCATTCACATATCAGGCGCAGTGGCTTCAGAAGAAAGTTAGTACACTCGTAGTGTGAACCACATATGTTACTTACCGATAAGACCTTCGTGTCGTAATTGTACGTCTGTCTCCAGAAATACTCGCCGGGACCTGGCATCTCTGCATCATCATTTGACTCGTCCCAATGTACCACCTTCAATGGTCCGTTCACGGTCAATGCATCAATAACGTCCATCTTGTTGCCAGGTACGAGTTCGAAGCGACCATGATATGGTGGCATGGTGCGCGCTTCCTTGGGTAGCTCCTCAGGATTCTCCAGCCATGTGCACCGAAGAAAGACATGGTGTTCGTCAGCAGCTCGAACCTGTGGTGGTGTCCGCATTAGGAAAGTGCTACAACAATATTCAAGTGACTTACTTCGTGGACTTGAGCCTTCCAATCCGGACCAGAGTCGTTACCCGGCTTTACTAGCACGCAATCTCCACAAGAATGAGTCTGGTTTCCTACTGTGCTAGGCAGGGTCAGTTCAGAACCCGTGAATTTTTCGACATGAAGCATACAATTTCTTGTACTTGGTCATTTGGGACCATTTTTCCATCGGCTTGACGGCCCAGCGAGCCTCCAAATAGATCCTGTCACCCAGGATCAGGGGTTTTTCAGTGCTATCTGATGACTTCTTTGCGCCATGGCCTTTAGCGGGGACGACGACATTGAAGATGGGACCATCCTTCTTGTCTGCCTGGTCCAACCAATGCACGAGCTTCTCCTTCTCCTTTTCTGTCATGCGAGGTTGAGCTGGAGATTGTGACTCCGATGATATGTTGTCTGTTAATTTTCTTCGCTTGACCGAAGAGGGCTCGCTGAGCGTGGAGTCGCGTTTCCGAGGCATGCTGATCTGACAGGCGTCTAGCGATGCTTGCGCATAACACAGGTATGAAGGCTGTCACTAGTAAAGGGTATAGAACAGAATAATGCGACAAATAATAACAATGCGATTGTCGCGTGCGCGAAAGAAGACGCGCTCGGCGTTAAGCGCGTCATCGGAAGGCTCAGGAATACCTACCTATCGAGATTGGTTTTTCACACTCAGGATTGGAAGGCGCGATGCGTGCTCCGAATTGCCTTCCATGCATCTTCAACCTTTTCAACCAGTGTGTAATTTCGTATGGCTTTCTAGGGATACGCAAGACACGTATCTCTCTGCTTGCGGCTCCTTCGAGACTGCCAGCTCGATTTGTCCATCGAAGTGAACAGATCGCCGTCAAAGGACGGCCAAGGAGTGAGCATCAGGGCATCGGACATGCTAGTGTGCACATCCCGCCTATGCTTATTTCACAATGGTCAATAACAACAACAACGTATTTATCTCCATCCAAGACCTTTCGATAGTCGGTGGATAAGAGATTTGTCTACAATTTAACCCTGCCTCATGCCTTGCATCTCGTTTGCGACCGATGATTAGCCCCCTATTTGCGAGCATCGATGTCTGAGCAGTCGCCCTCCAAAAACAATCGATTCCACAACAGCCGCGAGGCCCTCATAAGAGTGGCTGCGTTATTGGGCCAAGGGAACGGATCGGGGTTGTAGCTGTTTCCGAGCTTTCCAAGGCCCGTTTTAGCTCATCAGCTGCAGGTCAAGACGGGCGCAGCTGGACGCATGTGCTGGGCTGGCAAGCAAGCAAGCAAGATTGGATGGGTCCGCGGCATCATGGATCATGCTGAGTGTCATTCGTGCCGCCCTTTGACTTCTGAGGGCGTCTAGTGAGCCACCGATCAGAGAGCGAGTCGGAAGTTGGGGGATCTGCTTTGGAAGCCACGTCAAATTCAAAGTCCGCTTCCTTCTCCACGACTTTTTGTTGCGTCTGCGTCGTCATCGAACGGTTTGATCCAGTGGATGCTGCCAAGGCGTGGAATATAGGAACTAGCAAGATCCAAACATCCACCTTCTACCCACCTCTGCCCTGTTGTCATTCTCTCCAGATTTCTTGTCAAGACCAGTCGTTTCCCAGCCCAGCTTAGACACTCTCTGCCATTTCCGCAAGACCAGGTTCGACCTGACAAGTACCACTCGTTGTGTCGCATGCGCGGATCCGCCTGCAGCCGGTATCCGTCCTAAAAGTCCCAGTCCCTTGCAGGCCCCCATCAACTTCTGGTGTCACTGAACAGTAGCCGACTGCATTCCAAGCCTGCCTTACACAATGCCTCGCTCCCGAGTAATGTCGTTCATGTCCCAATGGGGCGCTCCTTCGAGGAGTTTCACACCAGAGCCCAAGCCTCAGATGTCAGAGGACCCTTTCAACAGCAACCCTGCCAGACCACCAAAGATTGATACCTCCTTTGCCTCTGCTACGAACAAGGTCGTCGATGCGTCGAACTCGCCTTCGCCGAGCACCCAGCAGCGTTTCCGCTCAGATTCTCGTTCGGAACGCACGTCACGACCCATGTCCATGGTCTACACCTACCAGCCGCCCATCATGGATCTCGCTCAAGACACGCTGCCAGAACTCCAGCCAATCTTTACTTTTCTCAACAGCCATTCCAACAAGCTGTATCAAGAGGGCTATTTCCTGAAGTTGCACGACTTAGACTCCCGTAAGTAGTCTCAACGAAAACTGCTTGTCAGCAATCAACTGACTTTCTTACAGGAGGACGCCCAAGCGTGGACAGAGCATGGACAGAGTGCTTCGCTCAGCTGGTCGGCACAGTACTCTCGTTATGGGATGCTGCTGCACTGGATGCTGCCGGTGAAGATGGCGAGGTCCTGCCCACATTCATCAACGTCAGCGATGCATCGATTAAGATGGCAAGCAAAAATCACGACTTGTTCAAGCAACATTAGTGACTAACACTCTAACAGATCGAATCACTCCCAATGAACGGATCTGCAGGAGGTCAACTCCAAAACGTCTTAAGCATCTCCACCGCAGCAAACAACCGCTACCTCCTCCATTTCAATTCCCTCAACTCCCTCACACAGTGGACCGCTGGCTTCAGACTTGCCATGTATGAGCACGCAACATTACAAGAAGCTTACACTGGCTCCCTTATTGCTGGAAAGGGCAAGATGCTGAACAATATCCGCACAATCATGGAAAGAAGCAAGTTCAGAACAGAAGACTGGGCTCGTGTCCGCTTCGGAGCAGGCACACCTTGGAGACGCTGCTGGTGTATCATCTCGCCTCCAGATGAGAAGGAGTGGGCGAAGTATCAAAAGGCGCTGAAGAAGCGTGACACATACGACCGCAAGGTTGAGGTACCCAAGGGCGACATCAAGTTCTACGAGACCAAACGGGTCACAAAGAAGACACGACCCATTGCTACCATCAAGGACGCATTCGCTGCATACGCCATTTACCCTCAGTCGAAGCCACTCATCGACCAATCTACGCTTATCAAACTCGAAGGCCAAATCACTATTCACGGCGCAAAAGACACAACAGCCGAAGGCTTCCTCTTTGTCATGCCGGAGGTGCATCCAGCAGTCAGTGGGTTCGAGATGATGCTTCGTTGGTTGTTCCCTGTGTGGGATGTTTTCGCTCTTTACGGCCGCCCCAATCGTCTGATTGCCGACTCTCTTGACCAGCGCGGTTTGATGTTTGCCATGCCTCGCGATCGAAGATATGGTTATTTGGATATCTTAGACGTATCTGGCTTGATCCACACCAAGGGCAGTCAAACATGGTCCGAACAAGACTGGAGACGAGAGATGAAGAAGTTGACATCGCATCGCATGAACGCTGCCGACGACACACCCCCACAGGCAAGAGGAAGACGCAACACGCTGGGCCTGGCAAGCAGGACAAGCCTCAATCACGGAACGGTCCGCTTTGGCAATGACAGCTCCGAGAATTCGTCGCCATCACCGGGCAGAGGGTCTCCGGGACCTGGAGAAGGTTCGATCCAATTTGCTCCTCCGCGCCGGGTTGAAACGACGCCCATGACTATGGGTAGCCCGGGTCGCGGGCACAATCGTTCAGCCTCGGACGCGCTCGGATACAAGCGGTTTCAGACAGAGAACCGTTCGCGTCTCTCTTACGAGGCGACCAGCATGCACGACATGGCGCCCGAGCCACCTGCTCACGGCGGGACTTTGTCCGAGAAGAAGATTCCCACAGTGCTCGAGCGAGTGCCTTCAGAAGAGACGCCGTACACGTACGAACAAGAAGGACGTCTTGAGCCGGCCTTTGAGGAGCTAAAAATACGCTCTGGCTCCCCTCCAACGGTCCCTGTGGCGTCGCCCCCGAAACTCATGCACGGGCCCAACGCTAGGCCCACTAACCTCAACCTGACACCTGAATTACGAAGGGCCAACTCGGCCATGGATGCGGCGACGCTGCAACAGCTCGCAGAGGCCACCGGTGCCACGCCATACAACGAAAAGGAGCAATTCGACTTTGCCAATGCACGAGAGGTAGCTAGTGTCACCAACAGGACTCAAAGATCGCTCGCTGACCCCTCGTTCCGCAATGAAGAGGTAAACCTCGCTCCAGGAACAATACATCAAGCTGCCCACCGCCTACCCCCCATCCCTGCATCTCCGTACAACCGTCCTGCACAACCCGCTGCAGCTGCAGCTCCCGCCATGTATAGACAAGACGCACCTCCTCCTGTGCCGCAACACACCAACCATCCATCAGCTGTTCCCGCACGAAGCCTTGCAAGTCCACCTCCATTAGCTATGGCTGCATCAATCAGCAGAAAGCCTGTCCCGAACGGTAATCAAGCTCCTGGATACACAAGTCCTCCTCCTCCTCAGAGCCCTACTCTCTCTCGAACATCAAGCAATGCGAGTCTACAGAATGAGCTCATGCAGCAAGCTATGCTTGAGCAGATGCTTCAGCAATCACCAGAGACACTCAACAGGGTCGTGAGTCCTCCTGTCAGTATTCCTGACGATGACTCGGTCGATTATTCGAGCGTCAAGAGCATGTCACCGCCAAAGAGGAAGCCGCTTGAAAGGAGCCGGACGGGTCGCCTCAAGACTGTTGGCAATCCCGAATACGAGCCTCAGACACGAAGCCGCTTTGACGCCGAATCCGGGCTGCCCATCAATTTCGGCCCTACATTGACCTACAAGCCGAACGCTCGACCCTCTACAGGTGGTAGCATGCCCGCTGTCGAAAACCAAGAAGACCCCGACCTGCTTCAACGTCCTTCCTCACGCCTCACACAAATGGACAGTAAGAGAAACTCCCTCCTCGACTCTCGTAGAACACCGAACGACGACATGAATCAGGACAAGCGTAGGAGCGTTGCCTGGCAACCAGCAGCTGCTCCTGGCGAGTCTATCGATCAAGGTCTCACCGCTGAACAATGGGTTCAATACCGTGCCTCTCTCGCTGCCGCTCCATTGACCCAGTCGCGAGCCACTCCAGTCTTTGGGCACGCTAGAGACCACTCAAACGTCAACCGTACCTCCAAGACGCCACCGTTCAGTCGTCCGGCATCTGGTCTTAGCCGTACAATGTCTGGAGATTGGACACAGCAGCTCAACCGCATGTCGCTCAACCGCACGCCCTCCGGTGATTGGGGCCAGCATGCAAGCCGCATGTCCCTCAGCAAGACCCCACCACCTCTCAGTAGAACTCCTTCTGGAGATTGGAGCAAGCAGGTTCCGTCTCGTCCACACTCTCGCAACGCCGGTGCTTTCTTGAATCCTCCTAGTCCTGGGAGAACTTTGCAGCTTCAAGGCTCGTCGCTGTCAGCTCACGAGCAGATGCAGGTTGCTCGCATGACAGGTACCTCGATGATCAATCTGAGTGATAGAGATAAGCGTAAGGACCTCAACGAATTGGACGCTCCAGGCTTGGTTGGTGCTATGGCAGTTCGTGAACGCCAGCGAAACATTAAAAGAGAAGGTCTTCGAAACAACGCAGTGCAGCAAGCGATTGCGGCACGTCAGCAACAACAATTGCAAAATGAATTCGATGCTCAAATGAGAGCACAGGTCGAGGCTCAGGAGTATGCTCAGCAGCAGGCCGAGCTTCATGCTCAACACATAGCCCACCAGCAAGCACAGCACTACGCACAACAATACGCTCAGCAACAGGCTCAACAGGCTCAGTTACAGCAGCAAATGGCTCATCAGCAAGCACAGCAATATCAGATGCAATTGCAAATGCAGCAGCAGCAGCAGCAAGCCAACTACCCGTATGCAAGTGGGCCAGGCACAGCTCAACAACGATCCTCGCAGTATTTGGGACACATGAGTCAGCATGGAGGATGGAGCAATGCAGGCTCGCCTCAGCCTCAACCAGGTTATGCGCAGTCATACTTTGGCCAAGGTGACGGACAGCATAGACAACAGCGAAGATATTAGCATCAAATTTAAGGTATAGCATGGAAGGTTAGTCAGGTGTGTCGGTTCATTGATTAGGAATAGCATAGTTAGTGGAGTTTTGTACATGTTCATGAAAAGTCCTCGAAATTACTTTGAATGTTAAATGTCGGTCCCCCGTCTGAAAGGATCATTGTGTCTGCTTTGTGTGTTGGAAATTGGAAGTTAAAGCAAGTGGTTGCCAGCCTGCGACTTTGGTGGAACTGCATCACAATAGTCGATACTGGAAAGACACATCCACACATCATTTCGGATCATCCAACATTCCTTTGCATCATGGAAGTGGCTTGTTGTAAGACTTTTACCGTTCAATAGCCCACTTTGCGTAAACTGACCGCGATGAGTAGCGACGAAGAAGATGCAGATATCACAGACAGGGTGAGACCAACAGCAGCCGACATGGTCTGTGCAAAAGACATCTCCGCATTCTAAATTTTAGAGTTGCTTCTCACAAGGCTTTTCACATCGTTGATCTCTTCACAGTGTGTCGACGCACGCGACATGACCAAAGATCCCAATCATTCTCTATTAGTAATAGAATCCTAGTCCATTTCGCCCCGTGGAAGCAACATGGTCTCTCTTGTACAGGCGCCGAGTATGCCGCCCACCCTTCCGCAAAAGAGTCTGAAAAGAGACGCCTCGCATCTGTCGTCACCAGCACCAGAGTCCAGCCAGAGCAAGAAACTGCGAGTGGCCTTTGACGACCGGGTCGACGTCCGAATCATGGACGACTGGACGGCCAAGCCGTTGGACCTGGTCAAGGACGAAGTGAGAAGCGCGCTCGAAGGCCATCTCAGGCCTGCCGCCGACAAGGACGATGGCGCATATGAACAGCTTAGAATGGTCTTTATCAGCGCTGCGCCTTCGCGATCCCACGACAACGGCGCCGTCTCGTCCTACACCGAAGCACCCAGCACTGCACTGCTCAAGAAGTACCTGGTAGCTCTGAGTGGTCGTGTGAGCGATCTCAAGGCATGCGGCAAGCTGGTCCACGCCGTCCTGGATGTAAACTGGCTCGGCAGGGACGATGCTTTTGTAGCTCTCTATGTACGCTTCCTGGGAACTTTGGGAAGCGCTGTCCCCGGCTTTCTCAGAACAGTGCTCGACCGCATTGTGGGACACTTTGTCGAGGGTAAGCTTGCTTGCCTCTTGCTATCGTGTGCCCGTTTGCTGACACACTCTCAGTTTCATCATCCTTGGGTCGCATCCCTAACGAGCCTTATGTCCCTCGACAGCAGATGGTTGCTCGCCTCCATAACGCTCTTCGATACCTGCTACGCCTGATTCCGTCTGCCAACAGCGCCCTCGCCGAGTCCCTCCGCGGCCAGTTCCCGAATCACCGAACCGCTAGCCGTCAAGGCTACATTGCCTTCGTCAAGAACTCTCTCAAGACCATCGAGTATGCCCCTGAGCTCAAGGCTGAAATCCAAACCCTCATTACTGAACGCCTGGTCAAAATCGATGTCGAAGTACAGGAAGAGCTGGACGATCTGGAAGACGAGGTCGATGAACACCGTGTACTTGGCCTCTCTGGCCTGTCAGAAGCAAAAGAGGATGCCGACGACTCAGATGATGACAGTGATGCCGACTCAGACTCGTCGAGCGAGATCAGCATGACACCTGAAGAGAACCACCTCCGTGCTCTACGAGACACTGTCGCTAAGCTCGACTCTGTCCTAGATCTCTTGTTCTCCCACTACACACCCACGTTTGCCAGCGGAAAGATGTACGAGGTCAATGATGCCTTTGAACACCTCATCTCGCAGTTCTCTACCTTCGTTCTGCCTACATATCGCTCGCGCCATACACAATTCCTCGTGTTTCACTTCGCTCAGATGTCTCAGGCTTACGCAGAACGTTTCGCCGGTGTTTTGCTTCGCCTTGCTACTGGCCGCAGCTCTGCCTCGAATGGTTCCCTGTCTGCTGCTGCATATTTGGCTAGCTTCATAGCCCGCGGCGCTCGCGTGAACAAGACCCTCATTCGGTCAATCTTTACGAGACTTGGCAATCATCTCGATACATTGCGTCGTAATTACGAGTCTGCCTGCCAAGGCCCCAACCTCAGCCGCTACGGAACGTTCTACGCAATTGCTCAGGCTATGCTCTATATCTTCTGCTTCAGGTGGCGAGACTTCATTATGACCCCCGACGATGCAGACGTCGAAGATTACGATATCTTCGAGGAGGGTGAACCCGAGTGGCTTCCTGGTATCAAGGAGTGTTTGACCCAGGCCATTTACTCCAAGCTCAACCCTCTCAAGGTTTGCGCACCTGCCATTGTCCACCAGTTCGGAGCCATCGCCAACCACCTGCGATTTATGTATGTCATCCCTCTGTTGGAGACCAACAAGCGTCTGCGCCTATCCTCATTCCGTTCTTTGGCTGCACCAGCTAGCAGAGATATGGGTGCTGCAAGAAGAGAGAACACCCTCAGTCACCAGAGTGGTGAGGCTCACCATCAACTCGATGCCTTTTTCCCCTTCGATCCTTATCAGTTGCCCAAGAGCAAAAAGTGGCTGGAAGGCGATTACAGGGTGTGGAAGGGAGTGCCTGGCATGCAAGACGATGACGACGACGAAGAGGACGACAGTAGCGACGATGAAGATGAGGAAGAAGACGAATTCGGGGACATCGGCGATGATCCGGAGTACGAGAGCGAATGATCTGACTACATCATGTGGTCGGCATAGAGCTTGATGGCATGACATGATTGATTTAGCGTGGAGTTCTGGGTTTGGCATATGCATGTTGCTTTGTTATGCATGTGCTGGTCGTTGTTTTCGGCGCATTTTCAGCGTGGGTGGTCTACAAGGAGTTCTCGGCCGAGTTCAAATTCCTTCAAAAGCGCGAGATAGCACATGGACGTATTCTTGAGATCGAATGACAATACAACTTATTTTTAAGCAATTTGTATCTCAACTCATATACCGTAAATCGAACGTAAATCCTGTCCCCAACGCCTTCCACATCCTGTCTGTATTGTGTTGCTCGTTATCCATGTTTGATGGCCATATCGTCGCTTCGTCATGTTTTCCCTCTATACCGAAGTCTGTCACGCGGATAGGCGTAAAAAAGCGCGATTATTCTCGATCAGGTGGCCTTCCAGTGAGAGTGCGTCGCAGCTGTCTCCGGAGACGACCACCTCGTTCTTAAAGGTATCGTGCATCTCTACAGTCCAAGAACCTCATGTCTGCTCGAGCGGGAAGAGCGAACGTGACAGCCTTTGAGCATAGGGAAGGAAGATGTAGTGTGATGGTTTTCTTCTACAAGCCCAGAGGATTGTTTGCGGTGCCCTTGCCAGCATTGCGTTGTCCGCTACCGGGAGGCAGTTTTCCGCCAGGCATCAAAGTCTTGCTGGATCCGACGCCGCTCAAGCCGAGAGGGTTTCCACCAGTAGGGACGCGAGGCCCTCCAGCACGAGCGGCATCCTTGATGTTGTTGCCATAGCCAGCAACGCCCTGGCCCCAGTATCGAGTGGTGTTGGTGATGCTGCAGACATGTCAATATAAGCCCGTGACATGGTTCAACAGACATTGTTGGGTTCTTACCTGTTGCCAATTCCACTACCAACATTGTTGACACCGCTGCCTACGCCATAGACAATGTTGCCAGCCACCTTGCCGGCGCCTGCGACATAACCTTGGACTTGCTTGCTAAGCCAGTTGTCACCCATTTTGTTGTGATGTGTGATTTTGTTTAGAGTGTGTGGAGGTGATAGTTGGGGAATGTCTTGAAGCTAAGAAGACGACAAACCAGGTTTTACACGACGGCCCAGGGATATATATGTAGAGACGGCTGGGATAGATTCTAGAATCGTCAGACCAAGGTTCGTGTTTTGCTCCGCAAGTGGCTGACGGGGTATACGTCATAAGATCTGATAAGCACATCTTATCTTAGTGCCATTCATGCCACGCTAGCGTCTCGGCTCTGGAGGCCGCTCGCCGATGGATCGTCCACTCTTTCGACAGGGCTCATCTTCAATCACATTCAGCGCGTGTTCAACCCCATTCGAAGGCCAAAACATTATCAGATACCACACTGGAGCCGGAAGACCAGACCATCGTCTATACGCAAGAATAACCAGCGATCTGTCCTACTTGGCACAGAAAGGAGTACCACGTGGGAGGCGGAATATGTATTCTGGCGCATCCGCATCGACCTGAAATATTATCAAAAACAAACTGGAACAGGAGAATACCGCCAAAAAGGACGATCTCTGGACGGTAAGATCGTGGGAGATTGAAGTTGGGCCAGAAGTGCACATCTAGCACTTTCTCGGGCAATAGCGCACTGTCTGGCCCTCTACCGAAACAACCCAGCGATCTCAGGGGCTGGACCTAGAAACGTCTGGATATGAACTCGAATCATCTGGATCCATTTTCCGCGGTCGGCGCTGGTACCAAACACAAACAGATCCAAGATGCCAAGGATATGTACCAGGTGGTCGTGGACCGCGCCGCCAGAACAAATACCGCTGTTCCCGACTATGAGTTCATTGAACTCATCGGAAAGGGTTCTTTCGGAAGAGTTTACAAATGGTTAGTCTCGTGCTGTGTCAAAGGTCTGTGGGATTGGCTAACATATATCAGTAAAAACAATGCTACACAGGATCTGGTGGCCGTGAAAATCATCGATGTTGACGATCTGGACTACAAACTCGATCTCGACCAAAAGGATGAAGCCATTGAGGATTTCAGAAAGGAAGTGAAGACGCTAAAACTCCTAAGAGACAGCCAGGCCAAGAACATCAATTACATTCAAGAGGCCTTTGATCTACATTCTCAACTTTGGATCGTCAGCGATTACTGTCCCGGTGGTAGCGTTCATACTCTCATGAAAGCCACTCCTGGTCCTGGCCTTGAGGAAGACTACATTATTCCGATTGCGCGAGAACTTGCAGTGGCGCTCAAATATGTACACGATGCTGGTGTCATCCACAGAGACGTCAAGTGTATGTGTTGTCGGCCATCTTGTCTTTGTGGTATACTAACATCTTTCAGGCGGCAACGTCCTCATTTCAGAGGATGGCCAGGTCCAACTCTGCGATTTCGGCGTGGCAGCTATCATCGAAACAGAGGCTTCGAAACGATCCACTATCATCGGAACGCCGTTCTGGATGCCTCCAGAGATGCACTCTATGGATATGGCGGTCCAACAAGGCTATGGCACTGAGGTCGATTGTTGGGCTTATGGCTGCACCGTCTACGAAATGGCCACAGGAATGCCTCCAAACCACAAGTTCCATCCCTCCATGTTGAGGACGGTGCTGAAAGCTGCACCGCGGTTACAAGAGGGCGACTACTCGCAAGGCCTAAGAGACTTCATCGCGTTCTGTCTTGAGGAAAAGCCTCAGAATCGACCCACCATGAACGCCATCCTGGAGCACCCATACATCTCAGGCACATCAGATCAGCATCCTACTGAGACAGTCAGACAGATGATCGATCGATACTTCCAATGGGAAAGAAGAGGTGGTCAGAGAGCCTCATTATTCAACCCGATGGGCGCTGCGGCCCCTCAACCTTCTGAACAACGCGATGACTACGACGACTGGAACTTCTCTACCTCTGCAGACTTTGAGAATGATTTCGTCAAGCGATACAGCCAACTTGGCATTGCAGAAACCGATTTTGCAGCCACCAATAATGGCATCGAAGAGGTGGTGCCTGCTCTCAACAACGTCACGAAACCTCACCCCAGAAACCCATTCCACGAGGCTCAAGAAGAGGCTAGGGCCAAGCGAGGAGAGCGCTCAATGGGTCGACTTTTCAATACAAATGCGGACCCTTACGACTACAACACACTCATGGAGGATGAAGAACTACCAATGTCAGATCTTCCGCTCCGCAACCTGTCCAGCGATCGAGCGGCCAACAGAGAGACCCTGATCGACTTGGACATGGGCGCTGCGGGATTAGACGTTCAACCGACTTTCAACTTTGATTTTAGCGACGTACCTACGCTTAAGGCAGCGAGGCCGAACCGCATGTCAACACTGATGGCCGACGATGACGATGATCAGAATGACTTCTACGACGGACAAGATCAAGATGCACGACGAGCAACTAAGGATTGGCAGTTTCCTCTGCAAAATATGCCAGCGGACAACCCCAGCCGTCGCACGCAAGACTGGACTTTTGCCATGGCACAGCCACCTGCAGCTGACCGCAAAACCAAAGATTGGTCGTTCGCTACTGCCCAGCCAGCAGCTGATCGCAAGACAGCAGACTGGTCGTTCGTCACAGCTGGGCCAGCTGCCGATCGAAGGACCCAAGACTGGACATTTGCAGAGGTAGCGGAGCCTCTGACCGCGGAGCCAGACCGTCGAACAGCAGATTGGACATTCGCAACAGCAGAACCAGCCATGTCAGGTGAACCAGACGCTGAGCCGGACTTCTCTTTCCCTCCGATGAAAGACGAGACAGACATTGCACCCGGCTTCAGACCTCACCTGACACGTACAGCCACGGAACCAATTGGGCAATTCAACGACTTTCTACATCCCCCTGTTGGCTCGGCAGTGAAAGATGATTTCGACATAGCAAGTGTGCGCGAATCGAAACCAATCATCGACCTTGATCTAGGAATGACTTTCGAACCTAAGTTCGATCTAGAGAGTGCCATCTCTCATCAGTCACAACCAAGTATAACAGCATCGTCCCCCGTCATCAGTGCGGCAGGATCTACCGAAACGTCACGTAACCCATTCTTTCTGGATGAGGTCGAACCACCCAGTGGCGATGAAGTTAAGCGCTCATCGCATCGTCAGTCGCGTTCCGAACCCCAGCTTCTGGCATCGAATAACGTACTACACTCCCGAGGCCCAAGCAATGTATCACTACTGCGCCACTCCCGGGACCGAGGATATTCCTACTCATCCACAGCATCTTCGGATGTCCCAAGTGGAAGCTGGCCGCGAGACTACAACCGCAGAATGGAGGCACACACTAGGCAGCAGCTTCTTGATGGACTGCATACTTCTGCGATTGCATCACGCAACAGCTGGGCTCGTTTCGCGGCAGCAGACTCCTTGGATGATACCGATATCGAGACGCCAATGGCCGATCCTGGTATACGCGTACCAGGAATCGATGATGCGGATTTCCCGCTTGCAGGACTGAAGCCCTCACCACGCATTGATGCTTTCAATGTAGACACGGATGAAAGCACGTACGGCGATCTCACTATGCCCCGCAACCGAGCACGCGCAGACACAGGAGGTACGACCAGCACAGGCACAGGCTACGACTCATCGAGAGACGAAGCAGCTTACATGACATATGTACGCAGCAGTCGTCTGCTAAACGAGTTCCCACGATTGTCAGCACCTGACGCAGAAGTAATGATCGATGGTGCTGACTCGGAACTTGTCTTCCAAGAGATGGATCGATTGTTTGCCGATCTGGAAGGTGGACTCAGTCTGGCTGCGGAGCTGTTTCAGCGTCGCGATAGAGACATCTTTCGCGGTGGAAGAGAAGAAGGAGAAGAATATGAAAGGCATGTCAAAGGATTTGGCAGCGAAGGAGAGGGGGTAATGTGATGGACGAGGAAAAACGCATGATATTAGACAAAGATTCTCTACAGCGAAGATACCCGAACGGCTTGTAAGATAGATGGTGGTCTTGTAAAACACGCTTTTCTTTGCAGCGACATCTGAAAGTCAATTGTTCTTGTCGATAGTGATGGAGTTATCACGGAGATTAGCAGAAAATGTCGGACCTTAGCGCACACCGAAAGCTGGGGACGCACGCACCACAAGATGTAGAGTATGATGGAACGGAGGGTCTGTTTTCTACGCACCTTGTTTTAGCACCCACTATCTGCCTCGAGCGCTATGAATAGCCAGCCCTCGAAGACTTGACGAGCCTCGCGAGAACGACCCCTCAACGAACAAGACCTCAGCATACGGTCCACTGAGCACGTAGCCCAGTCGGCGCGCGCATACGCCATCATCAGATGAATCCAGCGCATAGAGACGGCTGGCCGCCCAGAGAAGACCATACTCCGCTCCATCGCACTTTCGCGTGAGTCGGCACATGCGAAATTGAAGCCTGTCAAATGCTGATGCCATTCCTACAGCGGAAACCCCCCGCCTGCTCATCCAGGTGCAGCTCCTTCTCCACGCACCGGCGGTCTACCCCCTCCACCAGGTACAGCCAGTCCCGAGTCACCGACTATTCATATGCTTACAACCGACACAGGCTCCTTTGCCCCTTTCCAACAGGCTTCACACAATATCCTGAATCCTCCGTCGCCCCGCCATCAAGCACAAGCCGCCTTCCCTCTGGGTCGCGACATGCCCGATCATCGGGACAATATTCACATCAAAGAAGAGCAGGACGCCGTGCGCCGCGATCAGCAGCGCGAAAGACAACACATGGATCAACTTCCGCCTCATCAGGCTCAGGGAGGGCCCATCCACCTACACCAGCCTGTCGCTGTCGCGCCTCGCACCGTCCATGGCCCCAATGGTCTATTAGCTAACACCCCCGGCGGCCACGGTCAAATGCCGAACGCTGTTTTCAGCGGTGGCCCCGTCCAGCCCGCTACTCAATCGCAGGCTATGCTTGTTCCCATGCAACCTGGCAGTGCTCAGCCTGCTAATGTTGGCCAAGGCCAGCAGCCCATTCTGAACGTGCGTCTTCAACTTCTTCCCTCTGCTGTCCAGCCTGCTGATTATCGCCAGGATGCGCTGAGCTACCTGGATCAAGTCAAAGTCCAATTCGTCGACCATCCGGATGTGTACAATAGATTCCTCGACATCATGAAGGACTTCAAGAGTGGGGCGTATGTGTCGGTCTCCACATCCGACTCTTCTGAGGTGCTGACTAGATACAGTATTGATACACCCGGTGTTATCGAACGTGTCTCGACTCTCTTCGCCGGTAACCCCGAACTGATTCAAGGCTTCAACACCTTTTTGCCTCCCGGCTACAGAATCGAATGCGGCACTGGCGACGACCCGAACGCCATTCGAGTAACGACACCCATGGGAACTACCGTTCAGGCCATGCCGGCACCCCGACCTATTTCTCCTCGCACCGCTGCTCCTCCCCAAGATGGAAGCAACCCTGAAGGCCCTCTGTTCGCTGCCGTGAACAGACAAGCCAACGGAAACTGGACTCCTCAAGCACCTAGTCACTCTCACATTGCTCACAGTCCCAGCGGTCGTCCGGTCGGTACAGCTCCTTTCACTTCTCAGATGAACCCTCAGCAAGCCGCCGCTATCGCTGAGGCTCAAGCTCGTGAACAGCAAGCTTTGAGCCTCCAACAGGAACAGCGCGTATCACAGCTACAGAATGCCGTCTCAGCCGCAGCTGGCGACAACCTGGCTAGAGCTGGAATGATGTCTCCAAGTGGGGGTGCTGCTGCCCTCGCTCAGGGGGAGTTGGTTATCGGCCCCGACGGACAGCCCATGGGCCACGAGAAGGTCAGACCGCAGGTCGAGTTCAACCATGCCATCAGTTATGTCAACAAGATCAAGGTTCGTACCGCGCGTCTTTTTGAGTCGTATCTCTTACTCACATTTGATCAGAACCGCTTCCAGCAGCAGCCCGATATTTACAAGCAGTTCTTGGAAATTTTGCAAACTTATCAGCGCGAGTCAAAACCCATCCAGGATGTTTACGCCCAAGTGACCAGACTTTTCAACTCAGCTCCAGACCTCCTTGAGGACTTTAAGCAGTTCCTCCCCGAGTCCGCCGCTCATGCAAAGGCTGCAGCTGCTGCAAGAGCCCAGCAACAAGAGGAGTCCGTCATGCTTAGTAACGTGCGCGGAGATCCCTTCTACCAGGCACCGCAGCCCCATCAAACTCCCAGAGCCGAGCATCGCTTGCCTCCTGTCGGAAACTTTGCGCCTACGCCAACTGTTAACAAAGACAACAAAAGAAAGCGCGGCGACAGACAAGGAACCGTGACTAATACTGGTCCTGAGACAAACGGTCTGGCCAAGGCTCCGGCGTACGGTCAAATGGCTAGCGTCAACAAACGCGCAAAGCAGACTCATACTGGAAGACAGGCCCTGCCTTCAGACGTTCCACCGACTTCCCCGACCCTGGTTCCTGCCCTGCCCGAGCCTCTGCCGCCAACTTCAAGTTCGCTTGCTACAGCCGACGAGATGAGTTTCTTTGACCGTGCAAAGAAAGCCATTGGCAACAAAGCTGCCATGAACGAGTTCCTGAAGCTGTGCAATCTTTTCTCTCAAGATTTGATCGATCGTGTCACTTTGGTTCACAAGGCTCGTGGTTTCATCGGCAGCAACCCCGATCTCTTCCAGTGGTTCCAGATGTGGGTGGGTTACGTCAACGACGACATCCTCATTGAGAACAAGCCCAGAGCCCCACCATGCAGAATCTCCCTGAGCAACTGCAGAGGACTTGGACCAAGCTACCGTCTGCTCCCCAAAAGAGAGCGACTGAAGCCATGCCGCGGACGCGACGAACTCTGCAACGAAGTGCTTAACGATGACTGGGCCTCGCACCCTACGTGGGCATCCGAGGACTCTGGCTTTATCGCTCACAGAAAAAACATCCACGAAGAAGGACTTCACAAGATTGAGGAAGAACGCCACGATTATGACTTCAACATTGAGGCCTGTTCACGCACCATCCAGCTGCTTGAACCCATCGCTCAGCAAATCCTCCGCATGAACAACCGGGAGAAGGAGGCTCTCGAGATCCCTCCTGGCCTTGGTGGACAGAGCGAGACGATTCACAAGCGCATCATCATGAAGCTCTATGGACGCGAAAAGGGTCACATGGTAGTACAATCACTCCACGCACAGCCTTACAAGGTCATTCCTGTGCTACTGAACAGGCTGAAGCAGAAGCTTGAAGAGTGGAAGCAGGCACAGCGCGAATGGGAAAAGGTTTGGCGTGATCAAACACAGAAGATGTTCTGGAAGAGTTTGGATCATCAGGCTGTAAACGCCAAACAAGCCGACAAGCGTCAGTTCCAAACAAAGACTCTTCTCGCCGAGGTTCAAACTAGGTATGAAGAGCAAAAGAGACAGCGCCTGGCCGGTCAAAATCCGCGTAAGCCTCAGATGGCCTACATGCTCGAGGACACGAGTGTCATTATCGATGCATCTCACCTTGTTCTTCTATACGCTGAACAGATGCATTCCACCGAATACCCACGCTTGACATCCTTCATCAGAGAGTTCATCCCTCTCTTCTTTGGTTTGGACTATGAGTGGTTTGGTAACCAGATCAGAGCCAAGTTTGGCGATACTCCTCACATGGACGTCGGTGAAGACTCGATCTCTGCTTTCGACGACCCTATCAACGCAAAGCCTCGTAAGCCGACAACCAAGAAGGGCGACCTCTTGCGTGGTGTGCTTGAGCGTGGACGTAAGAACCGTAAGGACGATGGAAGTAACACTCCCCTGAGTCGCGCCTCGACTCCTGACAACGCATCCAACGTGGACGAAGACATGAGCGATGGCGTTAACATGGTTGATGATCTCAAGTCAGACATCGCCTTGGACACCTGGGCCTCCCACCCTATGGCGGGCAACGTCCACAAGGATAAGGAGCTATATCTCAACCAGATGTACACACGCACGAGATTCAATCTTTACGGTAATGCCAACATCTATTGCTTCATCCGTGTGTTCGTACTCTTGTACGAGCGCTTGAATAACATCAAGCAAGCCGAAACCGACGCTCATACTACAGTCAATCGCGCAATGGCACCCAAGCCAGCGACTGAGCTCGGCATCATCGACAAGCTTCCCACTGATTTCTTCACTGATGTCAGTGAAGGGTCCAACTTCTACCGCCAAATCCTTGGCATGTTCGAAGACCTGATCAAGGGAGACATGGACATGGCACATATCGAAGAGACACTGCGTAGATACTACCTGCAGTGCGGATGGCAACTGTATTCCTTTGACAAGCTTCTTGGTGCTTTAGTACGCTTTGCTATCTCCATGCTCGGCAGTGAGAGCACCAAGGATAAGAGCTGGGACATTCTTCAGCTGTTCCGCAAGGACAGACAAAAGGATGAGACCTCGTTCCAGGATGAAATGAATTACAGAAAGCAGACCGAGAAGTTCACCAAGGACACTGACATCTACGGCATTGCTTATGTAAGTCACGCGCTGGAAGACACACATGAACACTTACTAATAGACATGCAGGACCAAGCAACGTCCGAAGTACAAATCCGGGTTTACCGAAAGGACGATCCTACCCTCGACACAACGTCGATGCTTCAGGAGGATCTTTGGCGTGTCTACGTTACCAATCTTCTCAAACTTGCACCTACACCCGATGTGCCCGCGACAAGACGCCGTCCGGTAATGCACAGAAATCTGCGCCAGCTCAACATTGACCCCGGCAGTATTTACAGCGATGAGCGTTCGGACGAGTACCGTCGTCTCTGCGATTCTGCCGTCTCTTCCGAAGGTCTTGAGTTCCGCGTCGCTGTCGAGCTATACCGCATGTACTTTATCAAGAACACAGATGAGTACGTGTACCAACCAGCAGGCATCCGAAGTGGTGGCAAGGAAGGCGTTGAGGACGCCGATTTGACGGCCCGCTACCGAAGTGACCGTAGCCAGGACACATTCGTCATCAACAACGCAGCTATGAAGGGACTCAGCAAGGAAGATGTCGAGGGCAAAAACTCTGGATTCAGCGCGCTTGTCAGAGAGGGCGGCGTGGCAGTGTCTTCAGGGCCCGCCGATGAAGATGAGGAGATGGAAGATTAGGCGTTTTATCATCTGATCTTCTAGGGACGATGACTTTCATATTCATATCTCGATTTTAGCGTTGCGAAAAGGCCACTGAACAGGCTCGTTTGGTTCAGAGATATTTGGCGGAAGATGGAAGGAGTCTGGCGTGGAGCAGGAGCATTTGGCAGACGTCCACCTTTAGTCGCCAAAGATGGTGGACCATCACACGGTTTCTTTTCCTTTATGCAGTAATGTAAATGTATACGCTTTCTGTGTTTTCCTTCAAAGACCTGATCGAGGTTTCGAATGTTTTTGCTGCCTTCTTGACTTGAGACATGGTGTGAGCATCAAGGGAGGTCAAGTTGAAGTGGACGGTGGCAAGTTCCGAAAGGGTGGGGAAATTATTTTCGCGGAACCTCCGAACATCACGGCATAGCAGCGTCGAGTGCCGCCTCACGATTGTCTTGGGATACGCAGCTTTCCTCTCCCAGACCTCGCAATACATTCACAATGCCGCCCCGTGTTGGACCTCGGGCGGGCCAAGTGCCTGGATCGCAACAATGCCTTCGCACCTCAAGGACAGGTAGCAACACACGCCAATCAGTCGCAGGTCAGCGCGACTTCTCTCAATCGACCGGCCAACAATTCCACGCAACATGCAAGAACGACACGCGCCTGCGTCGCAACATGTTCTCTTGGTTGAACGGACCTGGTCGCGTGTTCCGTGAACCTCTCCAGGGCTCGACCAATTACCTGGGTGCATACGACAGAAGTGGAAACTTGCTCCGTCTGAGATACGGTGCAGAGCAGGAGAATGAAGAGGAAGATAAGATCGACGAGTCGAAGCTCAGTGATGAGGAGAAGGCCAAGCGCATCGAGGAGAAGGAGGCAAAGGAGAAGGAGGATAGGCACAAGATGCCGAAAGAGCGAGCATCAGATCTTCGACCATATCCGTTAAACAACGACTTCCGCAGTCAGTCTATTCTGAGCGAGGAATTGCGCGAAGAGCTATACAAGAAGATTGTCGACGAGAAGGTCGATCTGTCGACTGTCAGTGCTCTGTACGGTGTCGACATGCGCAGAGTGGCTGCTGTTGTCCGACTGAAGGCAATTGAGAAGAACTGGGTCTCAGAGGTATGTCGTGCTGCTCTTCCCATTTCCCCACTGCCCCTTGCATCTTCTATGATGAGACATACAAAATATTCGATTAGTCTTTATGACACCCACATGGATACAACGCCTATTACTCTGATCAACTGCCTCTAAACCCTCTTGTTTCGCCGACTTGCGGATCGGAACAGATGCTGACAAGACACAACTAGGGCAAGAAGCTCGCTACACCATACGCAGAGGCAGTCATGCAGATGGTACCGCAAACACACTTCAACCGCAAGCTTCTCGAAGATCCCAAGAAGAACTTCTCACACGAGTCGATCAACGATCTTCCTGTCCACCCCTACACACGCCAGCAGATCTTCTACCCGACATCCGAGTCTCGCCAATTCACGCGTGCCGACGCAGCAAAGGTCTTCTCGCCCACGCTTCTCTCTGCAGATGAGCGGATACCTCTGTCCGAATTGATCGACATCGAAAAGGACGCAATCAACAACGTTCCACGTGAGGAGCGTACAGCGCGCATCCGCGAGCGAGCAGAGAAGAAGCTCGCCGCAAAGCTGGAGAAGGAGCGTAAGCAAAAAGAGTGGGAGGCCAGAAACGTCAAGGTTGTAAGCAACCAGCGCTGGAACTTCCGCTTCGAGAGCATCAACGTCGAAGAGGCAGGCAAGGACGGGCGCGGCAGACGTGGTGTCGGGTGGAGATATGGAAACCCTCACCACGACCGTGAGAGAGGCGAAATCAAGCTTCCCACAAGCGTCGAGTAGGCTTGATTCGTCGAAGTTGTACGAGTATTGTAATATATACATAGACAGATTTGAGAGCGGCTTGTCCTCGTGCCCCTCGTCCAACCCACCTTGTGCATTGTACTTTTCTGCCATGACACAAGATGCACACCCCGTCATATGACAAAATCCGAGAATCGCATGTGCAAGCAAGTGCTCAGCAGGCATTTCGAGCGGATTTAGCACGATTTTGAGACCAAAGGTAAAATGAAGCACATCAAGCCATCAAGTCCCATGGCAGCTTTAACTTTCACGCCCACCTTCTCGACTTGCTTCACCGCTGAATCAAATCCCCGTACCGGGCCCCTCCTTCCTACGAATTTCTCGAATACCACAAAACCATGAGCCTCATCGGCTACTTTGGGGCGGCGCTAACGTCAATTCTGGTATCGATACCAACACTGCACCTGCTGGCATCCGTGACGCACATGCCCGTCCTGTCCTTTGCAGCCCGCTCCATTGCTTCCTTCAGCGCCCTCATCTTCTGCGCCTGCTATGGTGTCGCCGCTTCTATTGTCTTGCGCCTCGTCGGCTATGGCGGTCTGAGCCAGTGGACCACGGCGCGCGCCTTCAAGTGGACCATGTGGACTCTCACTGGTGTCGAGTTCAAGGTCACCGACAAGTACGGTGGTCTGAAAGTCCGCCCGGGTATCCTCATCGGTAACCACCAGACGTGCGTCTCTTTCCCTGACTACTCCCTTGTATCTTACATGTGTCGCTGATGAGCATCTGACAGTGAACTCGATGTCCTCATGCTTGGCTGCGTCTTCCCACCCTACACCTCGGTCACTGCAAAGAGCAGTCTGAAATGGGTCCCCTTCCTCGGTCAATTCATGGCCCTCTCCAAGACCGTCTTCATCAACCGCACCTCTCGCTCTGCCGCACTCGCCGCCTTCTCCCAAGCCGCAGAGACCATGCACTCTGAGCAACAATCCGTCTTCATCTTCCCCGAGGGCACTCGCTCCTACGCAAACACGCCCACCCTCCTCCCATTCAAGAAGGGCGCTTTCCACCTTGCCGTCCAAGCTCAGGTCCCCATCGTTCCTGTGGTCGTCGCAAACTACAGCAACATTCTGGATGTCAAGAGGAAGATCTTCAACTCTGGCAGTATCCCTGTGTCGATTTTGAAGCCTGTGGAGACCAAGGGCTTGACAAAGGACGATGTGGATGCCCTGGTCGAAAGAGTGAACAAAGACATGGCTGAGGAGTTGGTCAGGATCACACAGGTTGCTGAGAAGAAGGGGGTCGCCGATACTGGGGCTGCCGCTCGTAGCGCCGATGCTAAGAGCACCGGTGTTGATATGAACATTACTGGTTGATACAACTGGTATCATTCCCAATAACACAACGACGGACAGAAGGACTCCAGCACGTTGACTGTCTGCTACCATCTGCGTACAGACCCGGCCCGTGGACTGGCCAGCACTGGACACTCGAGGTTGATGCGAGAAGGACACAACTCGAATTATATGCTTCATGTCAGACAATCACGACAAAGAAGCGAGAAAAGAAATATCGAGACGTCCTCGGTGTTAAGACTCATCATGTCTCTCGGTTGCTCTTTAAACATCAAAATGGCATATACCTTTACAGGCCAGTACATACTCCTATATAGCAGAACTACACGTAGCACTTACACGATTGTCCGCTTTCTTGGGCAAACGAGTGCGCTTACCTCGATCGCGACTTCCTATACTACAACCCTCGACTTTTGACCATTTATCGGAGGCAGTTGCAACTCGGCCGTCGCTCTTTCCTTAGGCAACAAGTTCATCTAGCAATGCAAACAAAATGATGAGAAGCAGAACGTCATTGGCAATCACATGCTCCATCGCTCCTTCTCTGGAATCCCCAAACTCAAAGCCACAATCACGGCCTCAAAAATCGTTCCGAATTCCGAATTCTGATATCCTCGATTTATGTATATCGAATCGCACCGATCTGGACACATAATTCAACTCCCTTGGTTTTATCTGGGAATAAATGTCTAGCGATGTTTCCCTGATTGTTAAAAAGAGACTCTGCAGCCATCATGCGTGGCATTGATGCTTTGTTGTGGTTTCACTTCGGCAATTGATATACAAGGTCAAAATACGCCAAAAATGTGACTAAAAGTACACTGAACATCTTGTAAGTTACTATACATTAGCAGGGCTATCGCAAAATACCCTTTATAGCCTTATGTATAATTGTATTGTCGTCGTTGATGCATTTTTCAAATGCAGAGATGATACAAACAGGGTTATACCTCTAGCAACTTCGACATGCCCATTACAGCAGAAAAGAAAAAGCATGGCTCCATTGATCTTCTTGTTCTTCTTTCTGCTATACAATTGGTTGCTGTGTCTTGCGGATAATTACTCTTTCCTAATTTGTCATCGTAATCGTGCCTTCCTCATTCGAAGATGTAGATTGCTCCTTCCTCATTTTTCAAAATGTAGATTGCTCCTTCCTCCATTTAATGTTTATGAATTGTTCCTTCCTATTCTAAATCATTAGTAATCGTTCTTTCCTTGCTTCTCGTGTACTAATCTCTATCACGTTATAACTGCCAAAATGCACCATAGCTTTCAAAAGCAGATATAGGACCACAGGGAGAAAATCGTCAAGTATTCCTCTCTCTGTCGACGACGTGCTTTTGATCAAAAAGTATCGTGCATTTTGACAAGATATGTACTCTTGCATCGGCTAGTAGTAAAGAGAGCCTAATATGGACAAAACAATAGCATATGATCAAAAGAGCAAGATAGTCTTTTTCTCATAACTGTGATCGTGTGCCTTATTGATACGTTTCCAAGAATGCTTCCTTCCTTATTGGGGCAAGCATAGGTCACTCCTTGCTACAATCTATGATGTCGGTCGTTCCTTCCTTGCTCAGAACCAAGTGTGTAGTTCTTTTCCTAATTCGGTTCGAGAGTAGCTCCTTCCCGTTTCGATTCGACATGGGTCGTTCCTTCCTATCTCGATTCGAGGTTCACTCTTTCCTGTTTTGATTCGGGGCTGGGTCGTTCCTTCCTCTTAGTTTTGGAGAATCTGTTCTTTCCCAATTTGGATGCGTAAGGATCGTTCCTTCCTGTCTTGTGGACTAGGTTGTTGCTTCCTAGTTCAGGCTGGACACGTTCGTTCCTTCCTATTCTGTTTGCAGTCGCCCACAAAGAGGAAGAAGGAAAATGCGAGCAGAATGTTCATCCTGTGTATCAAGAAGTCTGTGATGCTTGTCATTTCATCTCTAGCTCACGCGAATAAGAAGGCCAAATCAAAGACGTCTTTCAGGAGGATTAATAGAAGAACAAAAAACATAACCTTTCATTTCTTATTCCCAATACTTGCGCCGTCTGCCATTCAATGAGTTTGAGCCCCCCTCTCGTTACAGAACCATCTAAACCTCTGTATCCGTCTGCGGTGATGCGGGCTCGTCAGCCTCGTCTGCGGCAACAGGTGTTGCCTTTTCCTCTGCCTCCTCAACATCCTCGCCATCTTCTGCGACTTCATCTTCTTGCTCCTCGACCTCGGCCTCGGCGTCATCGCCAACGTCGATCAGATCGTTGCTCTTGTTGCCACCATCTTTTTCGAGTTGAAGATATGAGTCCCATTCGGGGAAGAGGTCTGCGTCGCCCTCACCGTCGGTGGGCGGTACGCCCAATAGTCTGGCGACCTTTGCCTTGCCATTTGCCTCGAGTCCTTGCTTCCACTGCTTGGTGATCTCGGCCGCCCGGCTGGGTAGGTAGGTTTGGGCGAAAAGGACGGCTTCGGGGGTACGGTCGGTGCGGATCAAGAGGTCGATACATGCGTTGAGATCACCAACTTGCCACAAACAGCTGAATGCTACATTACGAGCACCAGCGTCGTCGGCCTGTTGGGCGAGCTTCCTCAGACCGGCTTCATTGCAGCTTGAAGTGTAGAGCAAAAGCAGACTGCCCATGTCCTTGGCGTGTGTGAAACATTCCTCTGCAAGACGCATGTTCCAGGCTGTGAGGGCGGCGTCACCGACGGTCTTCCACTTATGCTCGACATCAGCCTCGCGAGCAAGCTCGAGGGCAATCTCGAGTTGGTTCAGGCTAAGTGCAAGCTCGAAGCGGTGCTCAGAGTCAGTGGCGACTTCCAAGGCTTGCTCCTTGTAACCTTGGCCCTCAAGGAAGCGAGCAATCTTTGATTTTTGATCCTCGGGAATATCAGCGAGCATCTCGTTAGCGGAATCGAGATCGCCACGCAGCACGAGCGTTTGGTACTCGATGACTGATAGTGAGAGAGCGAATGAGACAATCTGAACGTCCTTGTCGGCAACGTAGACACGGCCATCGCGGGGAATATAACCAAGGACGTAGTGGGGAGAGTCGAAGTGTGAGATGGTGTAGGTTTGGTCACCAACAAGGTAGTTCAGGCGGTTAGTGCTGTTGGTGTAGACGAAGCAGTCGCCAACCCACTGACCAGTGCGGACGCTGTTTCTCAATCAGTTTTTGTCTCAACTTGAAGAAGCATACATGATGGACTCACCTCTCATTGACATCGGTGACGACCTCGAAAGCGGCCTCAACGCCATCCTCGTCAACCTCACCATTCTGGAGAGCAGTCTGGTACTCCTCGCGAGAGAAGCGAAGGACGTAGAAAGTATCCTCGCAAGCAAGGGTAACAAGCTCGCCGCTTTCTGACCAGTAAACCTAGAGAGGCCATCAGCGATAGATCGGCATATACCGGTAGATCAAAACTCACGTTCTTGGGGTCGACTTCAATTCTGCGGACAAGCTGGCCTGACTCCCAGTCGAAGAAGCCAATACCACCCTGACCCTTGACACCGAGCAGAACACCACCACTGAGACCCTCTGCCTGGAAACCAATATCGAGAACTGCCTTCTCCTTGAAATTGCGGAAAGTCTTGACAGACATTGAAGACTCGCGAATAGCGTAATCCTTGTCGTTCTCCTTTGATCCCCAAGCGAAGTCAAGAGCCGAGCCGAAGGCCTGGTTTCTCAATGCAAGAGCAGTGTAGATGATGTATTCGCCATCACCGCAAACAGCAACGAAACGGCCATTGGGAGAGTGGATGAGAGTTTGAGGGTAAATTTCGGTAGAACCAAGATCCTTGGAGGGAAGAGTGAGAGGGGAGCCATCAGTGAGAGACTTGTCTCCACCCTTGATGACAGCGGTAAGAATGTCGTTGTGGCGGGCCCAGATGATCTTTCCAGAGTTGTCCATAGATACGGCAGGCTCTTCACGACCCATCTTGACAACAACAGCACCGTCGTCGAAACCCATGGCGATGCCCTGACGGCCGCGCTGGTAGCTAACACACCAGGCACGTTCCAGACCATAGTTGAGCGATTGTTCAAGACGGTATGTGTTTGCGTGCCAGATCTTGACGGTGCCATCCTCGGAACCGGAAATAATAACGGGCAACTCGGGGTGGTAGCATGCGAACGAGACATTGCTGGTGTGACCCTCGAGGGTTGCGATCAGAGCCTTGGTTGTGTAATCCCAAATCTTGACAGTGCGGTCGTCCGAGGTAGTGAGCAAGTAAGGCTTGTCGGATTGAGGGTAGTAATCAACGTGGTTGACGCCCTTAGTGTCGTGTGCATCGAGAGTGTAGTTGGCGGTGCTAGAGCCCAGACTCCAAATCTTGACGGTGCGGTCCAGACATGCCGAGGCGAAGGTGTTGGTGTCCTTGGGGTTGATGGCCAGACCCATAACGTAGTGGCTGTGGCCCTCGAAGACCTGGACGCACTTCCATCCACGCTCCCAATCCCAAAGCTTGATTGTCATGTCATCTGAGGCTGTCAGGACGAAGGGTTGTGTGGGGTGGACGACGATTGCTCGGATGTAGTCGGGGTGTGCCTCGAAGGATGTGATCTTCTCGGAGGTGTTGTAGTTGTAGACGCGTAGTTGGAAGTCATCGGAACCGCAGACGATCCAGTTCTTGCGTGCGATGAAGCGACCAGCTCGTACGGGCACGTCGGTGAGTTCGAATGTCTTGACGATGGCTTGTGTCTCGTATGACCAGATGTATACATGGCCTGCAATCGATGTTAGATTTCGTGGGCGATGGTCCGAGGTGATTGAGCATACCGCTGTAAAGGGTAGTGAGAATCTACACACGGTTAGTCTGCTGTCTCGGTGTCGAGGACTAGGAACTCCTGAACTTACCCATGGCTCGGTAGGATGGAAGTCAATGCCCTTCACTCGCTCGGAGCGGGCAAAGAGCTGTCTCTGTATGTCAAGATGCGTGTGAGCCGTGTCCATGATAGCAGTATTGCGTGTCGAGTGGTGGAGGTGGGCGTACCTTGACATCCAGGCGCATTCTGGCTACTGGTCCAGGTTATGCAAGGGGTCGTGTCTTGTCTGTACCGCACTGATCCTCGCTCTTTTCTCGCAGCGTCCTGGGCGGTCGTGAGATGGCGTGATAAATTATGGGCGAGATACAATTCAATCTTGATGCAGTTGCTAGCTCCTCCTGTAGCTGTAAACTTGTCCACTCCCTAACTCCACGTATGTCGCACGGGCCACCAACCCCTGCTTTCTGGTGGCCGTCGACTTCTCGAGAATGTCTCCACTCTGGAAACTCAACTGTTCTCTCCTCGAGTGCACCTCACTTTAAACATCAAAACACATGTACAAGACAACGAGAGGACTGAAGACAACTGTTCTTGTTTTGCAACTACCTTATGCCGCTAAAGCTAATTTCTCGTCCTCAAGCTCCTGATATTATTCTCCGTCATGGAGGAAGGCACGACTGGCCTCGCTTTTTAATCATCGAGGGATATCTAATGTCTCTGTTCGGCCTCATGGCTCATCGACATGCGACTCGGGGTAGTCGGTCTGCTCTGTCTATTGCCGAATGCGATGTTCTCTCTCAACGCAATGTACTCACTATCGGCATAGCCCAAAACACCATGAATCTCTGTGCTCTTGACGCCGCGGATTCTCTTAATTTCCGCTGCCGAGTAGTTGACCAGTGCTCTACCGACCTCGAACGGTGCAGGATCCTCCTTCTCAAACTCGAATGACCCTCTTGACTTGCGCTGCACCACCACTATCCGCACCGCTTCCTGCTGTGCGAAGTTACCCTCGACCTCCACTACGCCTGCTGGCAGCAGACCAGCCTTGTCGGCTAGAGCTCTGTGTGCGCCCTTGTCGATGTAGACTGTTCCATGTGGTGCGAGACCGTACAGCAGCCAGAAGTAGCGGTCTCGAATAGGATGGAGGTCTGGGATGAAGCGTGTGTGTAGCGGAGGTCGTGACGGCTCATCAAGTTTGGGTTCCACGGCACCGTTAGTGCTCGAGGCTTCATTGACGACTGCCTTCTTCACAAGCGAGCTATCTTCTAGAGTCAGGTTGCTCGTTGAGTTGCTCAGTGAGTCTGAACCATCTGTTGAACCTTGTCGTGATGAGCGCTTAGCTGCAAGTTCTTCTGCCTTCTTTGATTCGGCATATGTGACGATGTTGGCGATGTTTCCAGGCTTGTCCGAGCGGGTAATGATAGTGGTCACACCTGCGGAGGTTGCTAATCGGGCGGCGGTAATCTTGGTAGCCATACCGCCAGTGCCAACTGATGAACCGGCACTCGAGACATCGGCGACTAGGTCTCCGATATCTTCAACGACCTCAATGGCTTTGGCATTGGGATTTGTGCGAGGGTTGCTGTCGTACAGGCAGTCGACGTCGGTCATGAGGAACAGATAATCGGCCTGAACCATAGCAGCAGTGATGGCTGAGAGCGTGTCATTGTCACCAAACTTGATCTCAGCAACTGACAGGGTGTCGTTCTCGTTGACGATAGGGATGACGCCCATGTGGATCAATTCGATAAAAGTGTTCTGAGCGTTCAGGTACTGTGTGCGATCGGCGATGTCGTTTCTCGTGAGCAGAATCTGGGCAATTGGCTGCCTCCTGTGCATGAACAATTGATCCCACAGACTCATGAGCTTGCACTGTCCGATGGCAGCCAATGCTTGGACCTGAGGAAGATGCTTTGGTCTGCGTTCCATCTGCATGTAACCTAGAGCGACGCCAATGGCGCCGGAAGACACAATGACTACGCGATGTCCATCTTTCTGAAGTTTGCAGGCTGTTTCGACGATGGTGGAAAGGATGGAGAGGAGGGGTTCGTGGCTCTTTTCGTCAACAATTGACGAGGTGCCTGCGCGTCATGATTAGCATTGCAATGTAGGCGCAACTGGTGAGTGGATTACCAAGTTTGATGACGATAGTAAGGTGTTTCTTCATGGTGCCGGTTGTTCAGTGCAGAAGCAACCGCGAGTCTTGATCACATTTCTGGTATACACAAAAGTGAGGAGTCATGGATCATTTCAAGGGCGGACAAAGGCGGGGCGGCTTCGGTCACCGCCGCGTCGGCCAATCGCATTGCATGTCCATTTGAAGGCCTCCGCTCCGCGACGACTGACAAGTGAAAGTCTGAGAACATCTGGACATCACGATATCTATCCAATCACACATCAAAAAACATGTCGCAAAGCAACACGAACTCATTACCGGAGACGACGACGGCCAAGTCGCCAGCCACGCAGACTCCGGACAAGGACTTCTACACATGGTCCACCTTCTTCTCCATTCTCACCGGAGGCGCAACACCCCAGGAAAGAGAAGCCTACTTCGACATCAAAGATGAGATCAACGAGGAGCGCGATATCCAACGTGCAGAGAAGGACAGGAAATGGTTGCTGGAATACTCGCCCATAGTACGCTTCATGCGACACAACATCAACCTGCTCGGTCATGACTTGAACGAGTCCAACATGCGTGTTAAGCGCTGCACTACACAACAGAGCGGAGGCTTCGATCCAGAATTTGGCATCTTGTTGTGCGCAAACAAGTTCAGAAACAGAGGTCACATGGAGGATACAATGGCACACGAGATGGTCCACGCATACGACCACTTGAGGTTCAAGTTGGATCCTTTGGACCTCAGACATGCTGCTTGTATGGAGGTATATTGAGCTGCCACATCACCATACTCGAGTCCCTGGCTAACGACAACTCTAGATCCGTGCTTCAACACTATCAGGAGAATGCCGCTTCGGTCGCGAGTTCTTCACCCGTGGCCAGTGGAACATCACACAACAACTGCAAGAATGCGTACGAAGGAGAGCCACTCTCTCAGTCGCCAACAGGCCCAGCTGCAAAGACCAGGCCCACGCTGCCAGAGTCGTCGACGAAGTCTGGGATAGCTGTTTCAACGACACCAGACCCTTTGACGAAATCTACAAGTAAAGAAAAAACAACATGCTTTGTAGTAATCCCTTCTTGTCTGACTGCCACATTTCTCCTTGTCTTGCCTCATTATCTTCTCTCTCCTCTATACCACTTGCATAGCATCGGCGTTCTCAATCTCCAGCAATTCCAAATGTATCAAAACAACCGCATGAACACAGCTCATCATGCTTCCTCATATACTTTTGTACTTTTACCGCTTCAATCCACTTGAACCCCTCATGACCAGCATTCTTCGCAGATCGGTCGAATAATGCGTGGTGAAGCTGTGTAAATCTGGAGTCACAAGGCGTGTGGATCTACTGTTGTGCGACTTCTCGCAGGTACATGAGTGGCTAGTAATTCGATTCTCACATACTGCCGTTCAGTCACGGATACCACTGCTGAATGGGGATGTTGGAATGAAAATGTCTCATCTTGCTATGAGATCTGTAACTCCTATACAGAAATTTGGACTCTTCGTCCATCAATGTGCCTGTGGCTATGCTCAACACGAAACTCCAACCCATCCATGCGTTTCGCCTCGCGGACATCCTCCTGAACGCCAATAACAAACTGTATCCCATGATATCCTTGAGAAAATGCAACCTACCTTGAACGCCTTTGATCATGATTAATGCCTTCCGATCCACTCTTCATTCGCTTGGGCGCTGTTTACTGCTGGCAGAGGTTCTGTTATACGCTCTCTCGCCCTTGACGCAGTGTTTGATGATCCAAGGATGTTGCTCTACTTCATGCAGAGGAATTCTCTTTTCGGGGTCTAGAACAAGCAACTGCGAGTATCGTTAGCACATGATCCTGAGAACTACGTTGTAAGCTTTGAGCATACCTTCTTGATCAGGTCCTTTGCTTCGGCGCTGACAAAGGGAGGAATGGTCATTTCGCCGCGAGCAATGCGTTTTTGGGTCATTGAAGGAGTATCCTCGAAGGGCGCTTCTCCGACTAGGAACTCGTATGTCAAGACACCCAAACTCCACAAGTCGACCTTCTCGTTGTACCAGTTCTCATCCTTGCCAGGCTTCAACATCTCTGGGGGCAGGTAGTCAAGAGTTCCGCACATGGTGTTTCTCCTGTTGTTGGGAGCGTGGACCGACCAGCCAAAGTCACTAATCTTGATTTCGCCGTGAATGCCAACCAGAATGTTCTCGGGCTTGATGTCGCGGTGGATGACATGCTTCTTATGCAAATATTTGAGAGCGGCGCACATCTGAGCGACGTATGATGCGGCCTTCCATTCGGGGAAGCGTTGTTCGCGGCGCAGATGCTTGTACAGCTCACCCTTGCCGGCGAACTCGAGGATAAGGAAGATGCGTTTGCTGTCGTGGAAGTGACCGAAGAGACGGAGAATGTTGGGATGAGCAAGGTTTGACTGAATCTCAATCTCTCTGCGGACTTGTTTCTCAACCTTTCCTTGCTGGAGCTCGATCTTGTGTAGGACCTTGAGCGCACAGACGAAGCCACTAGAGCGTTCTCGCGCCAGGTATACTCTTCCAAACTTGCCCTTACCGAGGGGCTTGCCAATCTCAAACATGCCGAGGTGGAATTGTCTTGGTGTCGAAGGTTGCTGAGGGATAGATGACAGCATAGACTGGGGGTCAGAACGGCGGGGCTCCGTGTCGGATGATCGTTGCGCTGCTTGAGAAGGGAGAGTGATTTTGGCGATGGTAGCGGCTGTGTTGGCGCCGTTGGCAGAATACAGGGAACTCTTGGTGGCATTGGCGGGCAGCTTCTGCAGCGGGAGCTTCAATCGGTTGGCAGCAGCTGCGGCACCCAAGCTGGAGATGGAGATAGAGCCCTGTGTCTGGTATAAGTCACAGCTCTTGATGGTTCATGTGTTACTGTTGTTGTGATGGTCTGCGGCCTACCTTTGATTTGTGAGAGTTTTGGTCGTGGTTCTCATCGTTGACCGAGATGCCCTCGAAGCGGGACTCGAGTGACTGAACGTCCATGATCGCAGGCAAGTTGGTGGTTACTCAAAGTGTTGCTGTATCGTTAGTAAGTAAGTCGTGTGGTCGGATGGTTGGATCGATGGTGGACGCTTTTCAGAAGAAGGATCGAGTTTATTGTTGACAAAACAAAGATGACGCCCGGCAACCGGGTGCCAAGACTTGCTCCAGGAATCGCCGCCTGCATGCCCATCACATCACATCCATCGAGATCCGAGATGAGCTTTCATCAAATTAAGTCAGATCGTTAACAATAGGACTGCTTTCTATCTTGACTGATCAAGTCGAGTCACCATGGCTTCGAACGGAGAGCAAACAGACAGTCAAGGTGTCGACACCTTTGTTTCGCGCAACAAGCAATGGAGAGTCAGCACGCGCAAGAAGCCAATTCTTAAGGCCGGTCCCATCGACGCCATGAACGAGAAGCTCGGTATACCCGTGCCTGAGATGATCTTCGGCGACAACGTAGTTGCTGTCGAGCATGTTCCTTCGGGCTGGGCCATTGACTTCAACGCATTCGATGCTCTTGACCGCGTCTCCAAGACAGCCGATGGCATGTTGCAAGTCGCATACTCCAAAGAATGGCAGAAAGACCGGTATGTTCTGGCTGAGCTTTGTGATTATGTCGATTTGAGCGGTACTGACCATGTCTGACCTTTTTTCAGTCAACATCACCATGAAGGCATCAAGGAAGTCGTCAAGCCATTTGACTGGTCGTACAGCACAGACTTCAAGGGCCGCACTCACAGCCCAGATTCCTCTGTTGTCTGGCAGCCCACAGACAGCTCCAAGGACCCCATCAGGACCGATCTTCTTTCGCGTCCGGATCCCATACTTTTCTACGACGATGTCATCTTCTACGAAGACGAGCTGGCTGACAACGGCATCGCCATCTTCAGCTGCAAGATTCGTGTCATGGCTGAACGTCTCCTTCTCTTGTGTAGGTTCTTCCTCCGTCTAGACGGAGTCATCGTACGCGTTAGAGATACGAGGGTCTACATTGAGCTGGGCTCCAAGACTGTCATTCGACAGTACACCGCCAAGGAAGAATCATACGATGTCGTCCAGTCCAAGCTGCAGGCCCACAGGGAAAACATCCCCGAGGTCCTGCGTGATGCCAATCGCATCGCCCCTCTTCTGCGGACTGTTGAAGACACGATGGACAAGATCGTCATTCCTTGAGCATCAAGAAAAAGCATCCCTAGCAAGCTCGTTCAAAATGGCTCAGATCTCAACACGTCGGTCTGGCCATGCCTTGTGTTGCCGCCTGCGGACAAGTATCCGAATAGGACAGTGTCCCGCTCCGCCTCCCAAGACTTAAGCGCCGGTATGGTACCTGGTACACAACGCCTCGACGGCTGAGGCGCATCCTGGGATCTACTTTGCCTTACACGCACATGTCTCCGACTGGTTCAAATCGTTACGCCTCGCCACGAAGAGACTTTTATCATAGATGGAGATCATGGAATCGACACGAGTTGCTCCGATATATGCATCTACCCCAGTGACCCCGCCTTCAAGTCGGAAGAGACCGTGAGCATCTGTCTGGTGCAGCGGCACAAATCGGTATCACGCTATTGTGTGGATGACTGTGGGTCTTTCCTTTCAACTGGGGCCCCAGCACACTTGCTAGTACGCGGTTGCAGACCATATCCAAGCGCGAATAGATTAAGCGCGGCGGACCCCACAATACCATGATCCTTCCAAGCAAGCATCATTCAATTCCCATCTTCAATCCTCAAATCTGTCTTCCAGCAACCGCAATTATTGTCAATTTCTTGTTTCCGAGATTCCGCAAAGGCCCGAAGTATTGAAGTATCTCCTCAAGCAAAGTCAAGAGAAGCAAGCAGGCTAAGCAAAGCCTTCGCGAGCTTCTGAAAGCCTTGGGCCAGGGCGGTTGGACCTTCAATAATCTTCTTTTGCCAAGGACCGGAGCCAATCCTGCAACAAAATTGCTTACCGATACCAAGAAAAGTGGCGTTCGGACTCCATCTTCTGACCTCCATTTACCGTTCGGCCACATGCCTTTCATCAACCAACCAGAATATTGGTCATGTCTGCGGTGTGCTGTCATCGACGAATCTAGGGCAATTCACGCTCCCCTCTGTCGTGGATGGCGACCAATTAGCCAAACCTTGTTAGTCCAAACCTTCCAGAAAATGTCGCCTCGCGAGTGTTTTGGTTTTTGTCGTGTTCGGCATGCCGAAAATACAGCATTCCCGGTTTATTGGGAAATGATACCGGACGGCGAGAGAGCATTATCCGGCGCATGCCAAGCACCACCGCTCTGTGCCTCCAGGACCCTGCAAGCGGACAGAATCGGCTATCAGAATGCATGGGGTTTTGTCAGATCGAGAAGCATCCATTGGGAGCAGAGCTCAACACATCTCTCACTAGAAGTTTCTTGCACCATGAATAGCCTTGTAGGCTTCTCCAGCTACACGTCCATACGCGTTGAAAGTTGAAGATGCTTGCGTTGGTTAGCAAGTCCTGACTCCTTACCTGGTAGCGGCTGCCGTTACATTCGGTACATGCACAGACCTCTCGGTCTCCGTCTGAGAGCCTAGGACCCACAGCTCCCCGGCTTCTCCGCAGTGATAGACATGCCCCAGAGAGAAGCGACACGCGATCTAGCGATGAACGTTGCTTGTCTGCATGGCTCAGTCTACGAATTGCTACGCAGTCAACGATACCGAGTCTATGATCGCTCTGAACTATACAGACACACTATGGGACGTAAATCGTGTACCTGCAGTTCATCAACACAGCATACTGGACTTCTCGCCGGACGTTGCAAACCACGGTCGGTCAGCACCGAAAGCTAGGAGGGCTCGAACGAAACAAGCAGGCACACCACCGGACGCCACGTGCCTTGGCATACCCCACGCTGAGCTTGGCAATGCAACGAGGATCGGCTAAACAACCCCACGCGACTGGGGTATGGGGTTGGTATCTCCAGATCAATCGAATTTTTTGCGGAGTCCCGCCTAGAACGGTCAGGCCGCTCGCCAACCGACGGGGAATGGAATGACAAGGGGTACCTTGAGAGCATTGGCCAAATGGTATAAAGCAAGGCGGGCCTGCTCCCAATTGCTGACCATCCACTCCTCTCATTACCTACCTTCGTTTACACATCCTCCACCTCTCCATCAGTCAACATGGGTGCCGGTGGTAAGCCTGTCAACATCTTCACGTTCAAGAAGAACGGCAGTGAACCCCCAGAGGTTCTCAACTGGAAGCTATGGTTCGCTGTTCTCTCTTTCGGTATCATGGGTGCAGCCCGTGGTATTGATGAGGGTCTCATTTCTGGAACCTTTGCTACCAAGCATTTCCAAAACTCCCTTGGCCTTGACAAGCTCGACAAAGTAGACCTCGCCCAGGTCAAGGCCAACGTCTCTGCCATGGTTCAGATCGGATCCGTCGGTGGTGCTCTCCTTGCTTTCGTTCTCGCCGACCGTATCGGTCGTCTCTGGGCTACTCGTCAGCTCTGCCTCGTGTGGATGCTTGGTATCGTCATCTTCATGACCAGCACCGTTGGTGGTGGTCGTCTTGGTCAGGTTTACGCCGGTCGTTTCATCGCAGGTCTGGGTATTGGACAGACCACTGTCATTGCTCCCGTCTACATCTCTGAGATCGCTCCCAAGTCAGTACGTGGTCTGTGTACCTGCGTCTTCTCCGGCTCCGTCTACATCGGTATCATGCTCGCATACTTCGCTTCCTGGGGTAGCTCTCTCCACATTCCCAAGACTGAGCCCACCTCATGGGAGGTTCCTACCTCAATTCATTTGATGTTCGCTGGTCTCATCTTCGTTCTCTCGTTCTTCAACTACGAATCGCCCCGTTATCTCATCAAGGCTGGCAAGCGTGACCACGCTGTTGCTAACTTGGCCCGCGTTCGTGGACTCCCTGCTGAGCATGAGCTCGTTCAAGGTGAAATCGCCGATATTGAGAACCAACTTCACGAGGAGCAAGAAGCCACTATGGGCCAAGGTGCTATGGGATACATTAAGGAGATGTTCTTCATGCCCAACAACGCCTACCGCTTGTACATTGGTTTGGGTTCGCAGGTGCTCTCGCAGTGGTCTGGTGCTCAATCTATGACTGTCTACGCCCCCGACTTTTTTGCTCTCCTCGGTACCAAGGGACAGAACGAGAAGCTCTTCGCCACTGCTATCTTCGGTATCGTTAAGTTCGTTGCCGCCATTGCTTGCGCTCTCTTCCTGGTCGACTGGATCGGTCGCAAGCGCTCTCTCAGCATTGGTATTGCCTGCCAGGCCATCAGCATGGCTTACGTCGCTGCCTTCCTTACTGCTGTCCCCGGAATTGATACCGAAGGCTTCGAGTTCTCTAAGAGCCAGAAGGCTGCCTCTACTGTTGCACTTGTCATGATCTACCTCTCCGGTTTCGGTTGGGCTATGGGTTGGAACTCGATGCAATACCTCCTCAACGCTGAGATTTACCCTCTCCGCATCAGAGCAATCTCTTCCTCCCTGGTCATGTGCTTCCACTTCGTCAACCAGTACGGTAACTCACGCGCTGTTCCTCTTATGCTCCTCGACCACTCCGAGGGTGGTCTTGGTCCCGCCGGTACCTTCTGGCTCTTCACTGCCATCACCATCATTGGTGGTGCCTGGGCTTGGTTCACTATTCCCGAGACCTCCGGAAGATCCCTCGAGGGTATCGACAAGCTGTTCGAGCTCCCCTGGTACAAGATTGGTCGTTTCGGTGCCCAGGAGGCCGAGATCAGCGACCAGTTCGAAGCCGACAAGATCGACGAGAAGAAGGCCAACGTCCAGATTATCGAGCGCGCTGTCTAAGCAATGTTACTTTGGGGATCTTACTGAATTGGGTTATGGAGTTGACATGCTGTTTAAAAAGCCACTGTCACTACGAATTTTTTATACCGTGTAACGACAACACGAATGAACATATTTTACTTCACTTAATCTTTGCTTGCCACTCGTGATGGACATGTGAACACTGTACTAACGTTGAGTCTTGGGCCTCTTGCCTAGTGTGTGCAATTCCAACGATCTCGAGTTCACTGTTATCTGACTGCAAAAATGCACGAAGAGATCGAGAATTCAGACGGCGTCCAGTGAGAGGAGAACAGACCTGAGCTCTCAATGGGCGTCCTTCGGGATCCCGAAAAAAACCTTCATGCCTGTTTACGAGTACAAGACGTCCCCTTCATCGCTGTTCAGGTAGTACTCAGCAAGCTCCGGCTGAAGTCTTACCCAAGCGCTAAGTATCGCATTCCCGTGATACTTCAACGGCACCTCCACCCCGAAGTCTAGAGCATGATTCGCAAACTCCAACAACACATCGGCCCACTGTCGTCCGAACGCGGCCTGTACACCCGAAAAAGAGACAACCCCCGCACAAGTGGTGTAGCTTTTCTACTGATCATGATTTAGAAACTCACACGTTATTGCTTCAGCTGCCCTTTGAACACATTCACCGTTTGCGAAGAAATGGCTGGCCAGAATTCCAATTTGTCGTGTCTGCTATATGGGCCACATGAGGCTAAATTTGAAGATCGAGAGGTGCCTGGTATACGAGATCCGCATGATGTTGTTATAAGGATTGCTTATGTTGGTGTTTGTGGCAGTGATGTAAGTAAGGCGAGCTTTCCATGTCACCCTCTTGGTGGAACACATGTTAAAAAAGTCACAAGAGACCATCACATCACGAAACATTTTAACAACATGATCAGGTTCATTTCTGGCATCACGGCGGCGTCGGTCTCAAGGTCTCTCAGGACAACCCTTTAACCATGGGTCACGAAGCCTCAGGCACCATCCACAGCATCGGCTCTTCAGTGAAGACCCTCAAGATTGGCGACAAAGTATGCATCGAACCGGGCCTCCCATGCACCCGCTGCAAATCTTGTAAATCTGGCCGCTACAATCTCTGCCCAGACATGGCTTTTGCGGCATCACCTGGTCCTGGCCCTGCTACCCATGGCTGTCTATGCAAGTACTACAGGCTTACCGAAAGTTTTGTGTATAAGTTACCCAGCCAGGTGAGCTTGGAAGAGGGTGTGCTTGTGGAGCCATTGGCTGTTGCTGTACACGGCAGTAGATTGGCTGGCGTCAAGCCTGGTCATAGAGTTGTGGTGTTTGGAGCTGGACCGGTGGGTATCTTGTCTGCGGCTGTGGCGAGGCAATTCGGTGCTGTGGAGGTCATCTCGGTGGACATGAACGCGGCGCGGTTGGACTTTGTCAAGGGGTTTGCTGCTACAGGAGTGTTTACCCCTGATGCCAACGTCGATACCGACACGAATGCTGCTGAAATCGTTAAGCGCTTCCAACTCGACCGTGGAGCCGATGTGGTCATCGAGGCTTCTGGTGCAGAGGCTTGTATCCAAATGGGCATCTACGTGTTGGCACCTGGAGGCACATACGTCCAGACAGGATGTGGAAAGCCGAACGTCATGGTACCAATGACAAAGCTTGGTGAAAAGGAGATTGTCGTCAAAGGTGCCTTCAGGTATGGAGCTGGCGACTTTGAGTTGGCTGTTGGCTTTTTGAGTGATGGCCAGATTGATGTCAAGAAGTTGATCTCGAAGACCGTTGACTTTGAAGAAGCGCCGGATGCTTGGGAAAGTGTGGGTAAGGGGGAAGGCATCAAGACACTCATTCGTGGTGTACAGGATTGATAGTCATAACCGTCACTGAGATCGGACTACTTTGCAACTCGAAGTGCTGCTAGACAACCGAGTCGTGCCTGCCTAAGTCAAAGCTGATGGATACCAAGCCTCAGCTGGAGGATTTCGTATTGTCCACTCATGCAGCTTCTTTGCGAGATCACGGTACACCAAGCGAATGTGTTCAATTGACCGCACCTGGATGAAGAGGTCACTGGGTCACTGGTTGTTGGAAACGGACCGGTTGGCGCGCCGAAAAGTTCCGAGCCGTCAAAAGTGATGGTCAAACTTTTTTCTTCTTTGACCATGTTCACCACTTTTCACACTGCGCTCGACTTCCATGCATACGACACCAGTGATCGGAATTCAGCTCGCCTGCGTATCGCGTCGCTATCCATGGTGCACGCTTCAAGACACGATCATTTGCCCTGACAATCGTCGCCCGCAGCATGATGCAACAACGAGGCAGACAGTGAGCGCGAGAATTTGCTGTCGGTACCCTGGAGATTCACGGAAAACGTCGTGTACCGTGTGAAGTTTGGAAAATGTATGATAGCCTTAGTGGTCTAGTGGTATGATTCCTGCTTTGGGTTTGTCCGAAATTGCAGGAGGTCCCCGATTCGATCTCGGGCTGAGGCCTTTCTTTTGCTCTTTGTTCATCTTGTAATGATCGACAAACCATCGTTTTATATCGTGGTTGTGTGGTTATCCATGCCAGAAGTATTTGTTGACAATTTGGTTGATGTTTCGTGCGAATCTTGGCGGCCCATGATTGTAGCAAAGGGTCGCACCTCCGCTTCCTGGACTTCTACATTTCTCCTTTGAAATTCGGGCTGAGGCCATTCTTTTTGCCTTTTCTGGAGGCATTCCTTGCTTCATGGCTGCCTATCCACCAAGCGTTATTGACTTCAAGTTGGGCCACGAGGGTTTTGCCGTCGCGGAACGCGTTGCGGTTTTTATGGAAGAGAAACAAGCTTCGATTGTTTACATTATTTTTTGATTCTTACTATCATATCTTTTATCCCTACGGCTTTCTCAACACAACCACCTTCATCGCTCTACTAGAATCCTTCCCATTTGAAGGGAAATTTGATGCCTGCAAGCGGCGCTGTCCATCTGAAACTGTACGTGCCATCTTTGCGAGTATCGCGACCGAAACCTGGAAATTTGGCTTGATTGTCGGTAGCGGCAGGTGCGGTGTTCTCCTCGGGCATGCCTGTTGTTGGGGTGTTTTCTGAGCTATCAGTCGCTTGGGTAGAGGCAGGTTGAGTAGAGGCAGGTTGAGTAGAGGCAGGTTGAGTAGAAGCAGGTTGAGTAGAAGCAGGTTGAGTAGAAGCCAGGCTTGCAGATGCAGGTCGGGCAGTCACTTCTGCTGCCGAGGTCTTCGTTGAAACAACATCATGCATGGCCTCATAGTCATCATCGACCTCGACAACTTCAACGTATCTTCGTGGACGATAATGCCCAACTGCAATGTACTTCTTGGGTAAGCGGATCTGGTATGGGAAAGGCGGAATTTGAGGTTTAGCGTTTTCTTCGGAATGCGCTCCCTGGTTGTCGAGCGCTGATCTGAGAAACCCGACATCTCGCGCGATCTCTGTCAGCTTGTCATCGACTGGTGCATTGGACTTTGTCTGAGGCGGCTCAGAGTCACGAGATCCCTCATGGAAGCCATCAGACTTTTCGACAGCACCGTCGTGATGTTGAGCCTCCATCGCTCCTCTTGATGCTACCATCATGCATGTTTTGGCGACTGGCCCCATGAACGTAATTGCAAAACTATAGTAGAGGTGAATGCATTCAAAATCCCGGCCTCCAAGGTGTCCGAGAGCACAAGAAATTTGTTCCAGTGTCAGCTCTACATAATTCAAGGCGTCAACAATGGCTTCTGACTCGCTATTGCTCGGTTCCGTGTCTTGTAGCTGTTCCTGGTAATGCGTGCGGAGCATATCTTTCATCCCAAGAACTTGCTTATTCATGTCGTTAAGGACCTTCTTCATGCCAACCATGCTGGCAGGAGTGCCTGAGCTCTTAAGAAGACCGATTCGCTCTCTCTTTCCCAGGGCTTTGCGTCGATGAAACTCTGCCTCAAATCGGGCATGGATCTCAACTGGTGTCAGATCGGAAGCGGTCTCTTGGTCAGAAGTGACAGGGAGAGCTTGTGTATCCTTCTCACATTGGGTTTCAGCAAATTGAGGTGGCGATTGATCGACGTGGTCTGCCGTCAACTTTTGTTTCTTTCTTCGATTGTGGCTGTCGAGAATGCTGTCGAGGGTAGGCAGTTCTTCGGCTGGCTGTTTTGCGACAGAGGCGGTCGCAGTACCAGGTTCGTGCAGAACATCGCTGAGCACGTCCCAGTGGATCTCAAAAGCAATTTCTGGGTCATTTCCTGGCTCCAGACGAGGGACGAAGAAGCCTTTGTGAGGTCCATATGTATCATAGTCTTCTAAGAGCTGGACGAACTGAGTGTTGAAGATGTTGCGGCAGGCTAAACCAGACGATGTTCGTTGGCAAGGGGTTATGAGATTCTTGCGATCTCCTTCCAGCGTCAGGGAGACCCAGATAGACTTCTGCCAGGCGATTCTTGTGTTATCCATGATGGTAATTTGATTTGAAAGGATTGAGAAGAGAGAAGTCTACTTCGACTGAATTTTTAAGTTGCGAAAAAGGCTCACAATCCTGCTGCCTACATGGTATCTGAATACAGTCATAGAAAGGATAAAGGTGTTGAAATAGCACATGGCCATGACCGAAAAACTAACGCACGCTCACCAGCTAGATAGTGTATCTTCAAGGCACCTGAATATTCGAATTCTGAAGTACGTTAGAGATACGACATGTGTCATCTGTTCGCCTCACAATATAAAGCGAAAGCCTTTGATATGCTCAGTACACATTCGAAAGGTGCTGACAGTAAGGATGTAACCTTGTGCTAAGGTCAATCGCAGCATTCGCTGTAGCGCTGCCACCTATCCCAATGCACAATGCTTTTGTAACGGAGCGCATCGTCCAGAGAGAGCCACCAAGTGATTGTCTCTTCTTGGGCAGATCCTGCCTCCGAAAACATCGTGTTGACAGCTGTAAAAGTGACACACTTCAGCATATGAGGAAGGAGTCAGATCTCAAGATGAGTTGGCATGGCTGCCTGAGGAAGAGACGGGATTTGCCGCAATGTCGCCGACGAACCGTGCGTACATCCAGCAACAACGTCAGAAGGTCGAGGGCGAACGCGACAAGGAGCTGGAATAGACTCCAAACACACATATCGCCATGTTGTTGAGGTACCTCAGTGCGGCCGCTCTGGCCCTGCAATCCGCAAACGCCTTCAAGGACGCTTCGCCTTTTGTCCTCTACTCGACCAGCCAGTAAGATTGACCGGCAGCCAACAAGTTCCGACGAACGCATACTGATGAAAGTAGACTGGAAGGAAAGAGCCTCGATGCGAACATCATCAGTGCCCAGAGCCTGGAAAAGGGTGTTGAACACCTTGTTAAGGATTGCCCATCAGACACGTATGTCTTCGTATCGCAGCCTGGCGTTTCGACCAACGACCTCACCGTCTCCAAATCCACTCCCCACCTCCGTCGCCGCCTCTCTGGCAAGGATGAAAATGTCAAGTCTGTCTTGGCCGTGAAGGATGTTGTTGGAGAGGTTGATGCCATGAAGTTGGTGTCAAAGGTTCACCTTGGCTGCGACGAATCTAGAAACGGATTCAACACTTTGCTCTTGGACGGCGAAAGTATGTGCTTCTTGAACTCCACGGCGCATGCACAAAGATGCTTACAACGAGACAGAGGGAGAGATTCCCACAAAGCCCTACGACGCAATTCACATCCAATTCCCTAGTCTGCCTGCCAACCACGACGACCGCGAATCCGCCCTCCTCCAAGCCGACTCGTACCTGAACTCGCTGCTCGAATCCCTCGAATCCTACACCGTTCTCTACGCTCCTCTCTCCAACCTCTCTCCTCCACAATCTCAGCATCCCGAACAGTACGAGATGGACGAGCCTTACCCTTCAAACATGCACACCGACCTGAAGCGTGACCTCAACTCTCACGTGTCCCGCGCCAGCAACGCCTCAAACCCTCAGGACGGTCTGCCTCTGTTTGAGAAGTACCAGTTCCTCTCACCTGGTATGTCTTGTCCCATGCGCTTTCTGTTTCGGATCACTTTGAGCTAACATGATTCTCTAGGCATCTTCATGGGTGGTGTTGTCAGCATCCTCCTCTTCTCTATTCTCTACGTCGGAGTCAGCGCCATCGCTAACCTCGAGGTCTCATACATGGCCTTCAGTAAGGAGATGGGTCCTGCTGCTCAGAAGAAGCAGCAACAGCAGTAAGAATGTCGTCGCCCAAAGTAAAGAGATACCACCATTGTACTTTTCCTGCCCTTTCATAAATTTCATGTAGATGCGAAACTTTTGATTTAACGTTACAAGGACAATCTCCCGATGTCGTTCGTTGGCTGCACTGTCACCTAGCTTTCTGTCTCTACTGATCGAGTTTTGCGATCTCCATTATGCATTAGCCACTGTTCGCTTTGTCTATCTACACGCATCGTGTCTCACCCAATCGCCATTCGCTTATTTGATTTAGCCTCTTCTTGCCCAATCATAGCATCTCAGTCAATACTTTCCTAGTAATCATCAACTCTGGGTCTCACGGTAAGATACGCATATGAGCTTCTCCAGGTAATGATTCAAGACGTCGTACTCAATGCTAGGCCGCCTGATGGTAGTTCAAGCCACATTCAGGACGAACATTACGATTTAGCTGCTCGAGTGAGTACGAGGAAGTTACATCTTGAGACAGGGTTTTACCATCGACCAAAATATCGAAGTCACAAAGACGGTTTGTACGGGATGTCGTGGTAGGCAGAATGGAGCTACAGTTGTTAGGAGTGGAAGGAACAACGAAGATCGAAGAAGGGAAGGAGCTGCAGCAAGAAAGGAAGGCACGATCAAGAAGAGCTCTTTCCTCGACACCGGACTGATTGAGGAACGCCGCAAACATCTATGATCCAACTCGAGTGTAGACGTTTGGATTCAAGGTAATCACAAAAAACATGAACGTAGTGGAAGCAGCATAGAAGTAAAGAGGAATTCATTATTCGGAGTTATCATTGGAGTAGTAAGGGCATAATTTGACCAGCGTTTGAGTTTAAACCCAGCATCGTTTTCTGTATGCCAAACTTGGTCAGCAACTTGTAGCATATAATGTATGGCAAGCTTTTGTGAAAAGAGGAATAGAGTGCAGTTTCAGATCAAAAATAATTCTCAACAATAGTCTTCAGACAGGGATAACTGTTTGATAATATGTCTCATCATTGCAAGGGAAGGGGGTGGTGTTGGTGAAAGAGGGTTGAGGGAAAGAGAGAAACGTACGGTGATTGGCAGGGAAGAGCGCAGTGTACACGAGACACAAGACACACATTCACAAGTCGAGCAATCAAGCAAGAAGTTTTGACGAAAGAAGCCGGTGGATTTGCTTTTGCGGCCTATGGAAGAAAGCGCCCTTTGTGAGAAAATGGAGCAAATCCGTCCCCGAGGAGGGTCCTTGACCCTCAACCGAAGTTCGACACCTGAAAAACTCCCATAGAAAAGCAGAACCAGCGTTAAAACCGACGGGATATCTTTTCTTTTTTCTTGTAGTCGTCGTCAAAAAATGACCTCAATCCATCCGGACAAATGCGTGAGTCATCATGATCGAATTTAGTCGGTGCCACCAACAGCGCGGGCTGGTAAAAGTTAGTAAGGTCCGGAGTAGATGTGTAGAAGTGATCAAAACGCACTGTAGACGAGGCACTTGGAGTGGCTGATGACCTTCTTGATCTGGCCCTGCTCCTCAAGCTCGGCGAGCGAACGGCGGGCGAGGGAACCGTTGATCTTCAGTCTGTCGACAAGGGTGGCGACGGTGACGAGGCGGTAGGACTGAACCTCCTTCTGGAGACGGTCCGAAGTGGCCTTGTCGAGGATGACGGCGTGCTGGGCCTTGTCCTTGACTGTGTGCGCATCATGTCAGCTGAACTGTTCTCTTTCTTCGGAGTTGGAAGCGCGGTGTTCGGGGTGTGCGCGGATTCGTGATTTCGAGGTGTAGGAGTATGTCGCTTCGAGATGCGACGGATTATGGAGACGGTTGATGTGTAGTTTTGATGTTGTTTTTGGAATTGTGTGTTCTGCGCGTGAATGGAATAGAGGAGGCGTGCGTACCCTTGCCCTTGGACCACTTCTTCTTTTGCTTCTTGGCTCCGGTTGCTGCGGGTGCCTGAAGAGATGGTGTCAGTGTCTGTCGTCGTCAAACATGTCGTCTACGGGGGCCGTACCATTTTGTCGGATGTGGGTGGTAAGAGGGTTGGAAGGCTTGAAGTCGCTTCTGAATATCAATCCTTGTGCGCGCAGCTTTTCGAATGTGGGCCGTCACGTGTGTGCGGATGGTCCGTGCTTTCCGTCAAACAGTCGTTTAGCTCTCGACTCCAACTCACCTCTTCCCGAGGCAGGGGCAACTCACTCAATTCTGATGACCTTCACTGTAGCACCTTCCTGAGTATTCTTTTCGAAAGCTCTTGCCGGAATTCTGTAGTTCAGTGGTAAGACCAGCAAGTAAGCACTCGGTCAATCTTTCATCGATCTGCCAATCAATCAATACCTATGGCTTGGCATGCTAGCTCCCCTCTCTTCGGTCGTCCTCCAAAACAACCACCTTTATCAGGTCTGGGAATGTCTTGTGCTCTATTCGGAGCATTTCTGTGAGACTCTGCTTCGCCGCATGCACACACGATCTCACCTGCAACTCTGCATCGTTTCTCACCATTGTGGCTGGTGCTCGTCGCTTTGCGCAGTTAACCGCTGGATCAGCCTTAGCACTGCCATAACCTGCCTCTCTGCCTCTGCCTGCCTCTCACAAACGTTAACACCAGAATCTTCCATGCTTCCATCTGCATTTCGGACACACTCGTTTGACCCAACATCTACGCATTTGCTGCTTTGCCTTTCTAATTGTTCTTCCCAATATATCTTTCACGAAACATAAACACTTGCCGCCCTACCCTCACGTCCTTCTCCGTGCCGCAACACTGTACATGATCCTGCCTTCGACAACCAAGTCAACGTCCTGATTGCCCGTCGCATTGGTCCGAGTCTCAAAATTCGGCTGAGATTCTGCAAATTTATTACGACCCTTGAATGGTGCGCAGCCGCGCTCTACGAACATGCGCTACACAACCTTGAACTCAAACGGCACCAAGGGCGTCCGAGTAGGTCAAAGAGATGGATACACAAGAGTAGTCAAGGACTGACTCTGTTTAGTGGTACTGGCGGATGATAGCCATTTGTGCTTCGTGCTTGATACTAGGAGGGTGAGTTGTATCGTCTTGTTGTGCGAACCTGTTCTGATCCGACCAGTTTCCTAGTTGTACCCTCCACATTCGACACGCAGGCACAACTCAGAGTATCTACAACCATTCTGGGCGGCTTTGGCGTAGGCCTTTTGACGCTTGGCTTTTCTCTTGCAGCACTCGCATGCTTCTGCAGTCGTAGTTGGGCTTTCAGTGCGGAGCATGTCTTTGTACCGTGCATTTTCGTTTGCCTGGTTGGCTTCCTAAATGTGCCTTACTGTTTCATCGTCAGTACGCGCTTTAGATGGAATGCTCTAGCGATGAGTACCACTATCGGAGCAGCCGTCACAGCATTCCTGTTCACTGCACTCTACTTCTTCGCTCGTCGCAGACTCGCACCATCAAGAATTGACCAGGTCGGACACTCAGACAACATCGATCTTCTGCGACGACACAGCAACGCGAGTGCAACAGGATCTTATCACACCCAAAGTTATTTTGCCAATCACTTTGCAAACATGTACCCAGCCGCTCGTACAGCTCCATCAACAACGGCTATTACTCCTCCAGATGAACGACCCAACGATAACGAATTACAACGACGACACATGTCAGACCTTCTGCATAAGCCTGAGCCTCACATATCTCCAGCGATGAGCCCATTCAATCGTATCGAGTTCAACGTGGACGAGACTGAATCGCCAATCAACGGCTACTACGCTCCTGGCGCGAACAATTTATCGACGCGCTCGCTTGACGATCCGTCATGGCGTTCACGCAATGGCAGTTGGGTTACCAACGACTCGCGACGTAACTCTTCTCGGGATGAGCGCCGTCGTGAAATCGAGATGGGCAGGTGAGGACACACACCCTCGCCGACGTCTCACACACTCCTTATGATACTGCTTCCAACGTCCCTGCAGGCCAGGGCTGGGCCAGCTGAACAACTGTCCCCTCGAACCGACACACATCGTTCATATATGCATTGATACGAGAGCATGGCCTGGTGTAAGGTGTCTGATTCTTTCTAATTTTGAGAGTGTAATGTACATTATGTCTGCCTTGCTTATTGGGATAGAACATATGCAACAATTGTATGGAGAGATAATGCTACGTTCTTTTACAATCCAACTTAAACTTGCAACATAATCATATGGGCATCCGGCATACAACTGTCAGCCGGCTGACATGTCCCTCTCATACTTGCCAAAGACCTTCGATCCTTTCAGGCATTGTGGTGAACATGCGAAGCTTTCTTCTATTGCTTTGATCATTGTGGGACATACAAAGGCTTCTTTCATCTGTTTGAGCACTGTTTCTGAAAACAAAGAGGCCGAATGCACAGTCGCAAGCATATATAGACAGCCACAACTTCCTCCCCAGTTTACTTTCGCCAGAACCACGAAAAGGCTCCAATAACAATTGTAGAGACAGGTCTCACATTCCGCTAACAAACCCGACTAGGCTCCAAGAACTGCATCATACATCATCAACATGTGTTTCGGCGAACAAACCGAGATCGAGTGCGACATCTGTGATAGCATTACCGTTCAAGAGATAATTTGGCTTGGTTGCCATGCTCAGGACTTGGACGACGACTCATATACATGCTGCCCGAAGCCTCTGATATGCACGAAATACCTCACCAAACCCTGTCTGACATGCGTTTTCGAAACAGTTGAAGACATCGATACCGACGATGAACAAGCCGACTATCCTGATCATCCTGGCTTTCCCACCGAGGGCCTCAAGCATGTGATTCAAGTACCGGTAGGCCCAGTTGATTTGCCAGCACCCACTGACTTTAAGACTATAGAAGCTCTAGAAAACCTCGCAGGTCCCACCGATGAATTACCTCGTTACGAGGATATACCACACGATGTCCCTCCTCCATCTTGGGAATTGAGTGAGATTCGCGAGGACGGTCGTCATTCCGAAGTTATCGACAAGGCAATTGAGCTCTGGCAAAGTTACATCACAACGGTGCGCGTCCATATGGCGCGTCTTGAGAAACTCTACTGGCGTATCACTGTTGCAGGATCTCTTGCATACATCAAAGTGGACTTTGCTGAGGAATTGATCAAGTCGTGCATGCTGGACGCCGAGGACTCCATCACTCGTATCAAGTTCCTCGACGAGACTCTTTCTGATCTCAAGAGACAATCCGAAGAAGAATGGTTCATGCAAAGTCCTACGGAGAGAGATTGCTTACAGCAAAAGATTAATGCAATCGTCAGGGAATTGCAGGATTATCTGGAGCAGTTTGACCTGTTCTTCTTCGTGGATTATGATTTAGATTGGGATAGAAGGCTTGAATGTCTGGAGCAAGATATCGCTGATCATATCGATGTTGAAAACTCCGAGAAGTTTCTGAACGAATCGAGGAACTGGAGATCTTGCAGTCCGCTGGACACTGATACCGAGATCGTTGAGAGATTCTTGAACGAATCGAGAAGTTTGGGATCTTGTATTCTACCAAACGCTGATGTCGAGATCTCTGAGAGATTCTTGGATCAGTCGAGAGATCTGAGATCTTGTTGGTGTACGTAAACACTCGCGAAAGATTATGTAAATTTCTATACTTCGCCGCTGGTAGGCAAAGACAATACGAATGGTCCTGCTAATCCGTCTCTGTACCTGTCTTTACGGCTGCTGCCTTTCAAGGGGCTCTCAAATTCAATGTTCGTGCCTTCCATATAGATATTACTCCAAAATCTTCATGTTTTCCACTACTGCATTTCAACCTTTGTTCTTCTACCTCAACCTGATGTCCATCTGATGCCATTGTGAAAGGCTTGATCTATATTTACAAGTAAGAATCAAACACCGGACACATCCATGAGCGCCAAATGTAAATCAATGTATGCTAATGCTTGCTGTCACACCGTAGTAGCCCGAGCTGTTAGCTGTGATAGACGCAGCTTCTGTTCAGTCTGATCACAATGTGTGTGAAATTATATCGAATCCGTATCTAGCTGTAAAGATGCACAAATGTGGTTACGACAGAGGTAGCGTCCACCGAAAGGGCTACAGTCAGTGCCTTTCTAGGGATATTTTACTAACAGTAAGATAATTGTGCGTTCATACAGCCTTGTTAATTCAAAAGTGCTCGCAGGAGATGATCAAGCGACAGATCTTAGTACACCAGGAGGGAGTCAGATAGTGTTGTTGAGATGGTTGTAAATTCCGTGCTAGAACCATGCTCGTGGTACTTCTTTCACCTCGGACCGGTCTTCATTGTTTTCATGGCTCTCGTTCTTTCATGATGGACAACAGCTTTGTTCATTACCATCGATTCAAGTTGTCTTCAATATCCTGCACATTCTCGTTCTTTCACAATCGACCATGCCTTTGTTGCAACACAGAAATCCAACAAAGGCGACCAAGCACTACACCAGCAACACCAAATCTATATAACGAGCATCCTCAACATTTTATTTCCAACTCACCAAGCAACTCAGAACACACTCACACACACAACAACCACAAAACACCTAACAACCCCCGTACAAAACAAACAAACATGGGTAATCGCGGTTATCCTAAGCCTCCTCCCCCTAGATGCCCTCAATGCCGCCGCTCCTGCACTTGGAGTGGTTTGATGCAAGCCTGGATGTGCTTCAACTGCCCTTAAAGCCCTTGAACCATGTGGTAAGCTCTCTCTACCCGCCTTGCTCAAAACGTATACAAGCTATTGGTGAAACTCTCAACGGTAAGTGGTTATTGGAGATTGCTATTGCATCTCTGCGGTTGGTATGTCTGCTTTTTTTGGTTCAATATCTTTGCTATTATTGGTAAGTGCTCCTTTTTCCGGATATAGTGTTGTTGCTTCAAGTCATAATCGAATCTCAATTTTTTTTGCTCTACAATTTCTCTCTGCCTAACCAATCCTTTTGATCAATATGTGATTTTTGTAATGTATACGGTGATCCTTCTTGGTTAAGAAGTTAAGTGTCTGTGATGACATACTTTGCTCTAGTCCATGCGGTTGGTGTTGTGTTTGGGCATTGATGAGAGAAGAGACATTATGGTGACAGCTTTGGTTCTATGGTTGGACCAAGCAGAAGGAGCGCTCGAGCAAGAACGTATGGACTCAACAAACAGTAAGGTCAATGAAGCAAGCACGGCCTATCTCGCGAGGAAAGACCTACCATGGTCAGCCCGGCGCGAGTGCCCCGTAGCTAAAGACGAGTCCAGTCGCGATGCAGCAGATGATCCAGAAGCTCCAAATCCTAACCAGAACATGATGTTTCGGCTTCGAGCATTAGCTAGAGATGTCCAGATGCAAGATCTATTCCCGGATCCCAAATATTTACTGTGACGTTGTACGACCAGACCATAGTACTCCCGAACCACGATCTGTCACACAGTAAAATTGCATCTTCACCTCACACATCCAGCCCATGAACAACCCATCCGAAATCCGTACAGCCACATCTAGAACACCATCAAGAAGTCATCCCCCCTTCCGAAAGCACACAGATCTCAATCCATCCAGTCGCATCTACCAACCTGCCGCAATCGACGATTTGCACCCAAAGCCCAGGCCTTTCTTCCAAGTCGTACAAACGAACGGGAATACTCGGGTCAGAGATGAGAAATCCGTCAGAGGCGCCAGCCATCAAGGCATCCGTAAAGATCCAGGCCGCCTCATCTGACATGAAACGTACGCACGTAGATAATAAAACTGCCGGAGCCGGTTTCAAGAAACTCATGGCGACGGGGATGGCATCCGACAAAGATGCAGTGCGGTGTAAGAAAAAGGACCGTTCCAGACCCCATGTTTGGTCTGGACCCTGGAAAAAAGAGAAGAGGTGGAAGGTACATTGGTACCATGTACGCGTAGTCAGAGAACCGGTCAAAAATCTAAGTGGTGAACATGTTCATTGCGCCCTGCAAAGCGTGACTAAACACGCATGTAAGCACATGTGGCACGTTCGTAGAAGAAGAAAACAAAAAAGGCCAGATGCGTATGAGAAAGAAAAAGCGTTGGTTCAAGAAGGTCGTGTGAAGTTCGAGGCCTTTGGAGACACGTCAAGCCACGTCATTGGTTTCGGCTTCTCGACCAGTCGGAGGATTGCCTGGATGACTACCAACCATAACGTCTTTGTGCCTGGTTTATCGTGAACAATGCTCTCACAAAGAGATGCATGCGCAAATAGCAGAGACATCTCGGTAAAACATACTGATGACAAGTGAGAAATTGCGACTTGATCGAACATGGTTATTGGATTAAAATATTTGTACTCTAGCCGGAAAGAAGATGTGTTGACATCCATGCAGTGCAGAAGGAAAAGAGACAAAGCCAAGAGTCATAGGTATCTAATGTTAGTTCATGATTGCCAGAACAACTCCAAAAAAAAAAAAGATATTGTAAACCAAAGACGCCATGGTATTCCAGTTGGTGTTTCCCGATCTTTCATGTTCATATTGGAACTCCAAACACCTCGCTACTTCAACAAGTAACCCAATGAAATATTGATGAGATAGAAGAGAAATGAAAAGAGACAAAGTAGTGAAAGGCGTGTCTGGTAAAGGAGACTTACTCCCCGCCGTCGACTTCACTGCCGCTGCGAGCGCAGTATTCCAGAATCAGACGTTGAAGGTCCATGAGCTTGAAAGGCTTGGTCATGAACCCCTTCATGCCGACTTTGGCAGCCCGCTCAAGCGCGCCGTCGGTCACATCCGCCGTCACGGCCAGAACAGTCGGTGTACCGCCACAAACGCCATTCTTGCCGTGTGTCATGGCGAGAATCTTCTCGGTGGCTTCGTAGCCATCCATGAAAGGCATCCAGAGATCCATCAGCACAACGTCGACTGTGGGATTCTTGGACATTTGTCTGACTGCCTCGGCGCCGTCATATGCTTCGATGACTGTTTTGTAGCCGAACTTGTTGAGCATGCTTACGAGGAGCTTGCGGTTGATTTTGTTGTCCTCTGCAACCAGGAAGTTAAGAGGGTACTTGGTAGCCAGATTGCGATCAATGCCAGTAATTGATGCCGATGACTTGCGGCCGCTGATGCTTGGCTGTCTGGGCGGGAATGATGGCATGGGGAAAGAGTGAGTATGCGTGAGTGCCGGAGGACTTCTAACAGCGGGTGCTGCAAGGGGGTCGCTTGTAGCAGGCTTTTCAGTTGGAGAAGCAAGGTCCCGGGATGAGGTGTCGCTTCTGGTGCGGGCGTGCGAGCCGCTGAAGTTGGGCATCGGCGAGGGTCGGCCATCTGAGTCTATTGAGTTGGATTGGCGTACCCTGTTGTGAGAAGGTGTTCCGAAGGGGGAAGGGGGACGTGTAGTAGTATCGCCAGCCCTCAGTGGGATTCTCATTTCGAACTCTGAGCCACGCTTAGGCCCAGTAGTGTCTGCTCTGATACAGAACAAATCTCCTCCAAGCTTGCGTGCCAAACCTTTTGCCACCAGGAGACCTAGACCAAGACCCTCACTTTGACGAGTAAGCGAAGGGTCCTCCTGTGAAAAGGGTTGGAAAAGACGTGGAAGGAAGGCGGCTGGGATACCAGGGCCAGTGTCGGTACACTTGATGACAATATAGCGTGCTTTGGGGCTTAGCTTTGCTGTCACAGTGATGTTGCCCTGTTCGGTAAACTTGGTAGCATTCAAGAAGACGCAAGAAATCAGCTTGGCGAGATCCTTCTCGTCGGCGAGGATGGTTTCAGGAACAGTGCCATCTACGGACCATTCGATGAGCTTCGTCCTCGGCTCTCCCTTGGCCGATCGTGTGCAAACCTCGATGATTTCGCCAAGATGAGTCTCCTGCGCAATGGCCGATTCCGGTCTGCCTCCAACCTTTAAACCTTCGTTTACAACGTACTGCAGAACCCGACGAAGGTTGGTGTGTCTGACACCGGGCGCGATTGCGCGGTCACCTTGCAGAGGAGCGATCGAAGGTCGAGGACTCCTGGGGAAATGCGAACGACCTTCGGGAATCGTCTCGGCTTCGTGGACACCTTGCTTCATGCCTTCGGTGGGGGAAGCCTTGGATGCACGAGCAGCAAGAGTGGCCTGGATCTTCGTCGGGCTTCCTTCCAAGTCGTGTTTGGGTTCCTCCCTGCGACGCTTGTTAGGTCTAGAGATGGGTAGGTCGCTTCCGGCAACAAGGATCTCTGGATGAGAAGCGTGAGTCATTTCTGGGAAGCCGTCCATGGAGTCTTCGTCTAGTAGCGGACCAGTAGGAATGCCCAGGTTCATGTCGTAAGCGTGTACAACATTGTCAGCAGCTTCGACGGCACGACGCGAGCTGTCTGTATAGGAGTGAGCATTGGACTAGTGGGATGACAAGAATGGCAAACTTACCTTGGACAGTTTCGATGTTCTCCTTCAGAGTCTCGAAGACTCTGCGAACATCCGCATTTGTTTGGCCCTCTGCTGCTTCTTGAACAGTGGCATACATGACATCGAGCATACCGACAACGCCTTGCATAGGGGTCCTGAGCTCATGTGACAAACTCTTCGCATATGGCTGGAGGGATTGTGCGGCGGTGATGACCTCGTGTGGGATGATCCTCGGTGGGTCCCTAGTCGACGATTCCTCCTTGTCTTTGAACTCGGAGCCTTCAAGCAGTCGTTCTGTAATGAGATCCTCGAGGGCGTGCATGAACATTTCAATGAAAGCCCAAGAGACGGTTCTTTTGGTGGCGCCTTCGAGTGACCAGATGATACCGAAATGAGCAAAGCATTTGCCATCTGCAAAGAGAGGGATACCAATGTACGACTCCGCGGCGATGGGCAGCTTGTTAGGGTTGTTGGCGAAGATCTCGCTGACTTTTTCTGGAACGACAAAGACCTTGTCGTGTCGCATGTATCCACAAGGGCATCCGTATGCGTGGTATTTCATGCCCTTTTCGAGACCTTGTATACCGTTTCCATCATTGTAATACCAAGCACTTGCCATCAAACAGGACCCCGGCTCTCCGATAGGTGGCATCTCGACGGCCGTGTCTTGTTCGTCGACTAGAATGCGTTTGGCGATAAAACAGAATTGAGCACCAAGGATTTCGGCCATGCGCTCAGAAACGAGCGACCAAAAGTCGTCGTTGTTGCATAGTCGCAGCTTGGACTTCAAGATGACCAGTTCTTCCAGGATGTTGCTCTCGATGCTCGACGGGTATAGGCGTCCCATTCCTTCGCCGAAGTCGGGGTCGCTGTCGTGAATGACAACTTTCGGAGGCAATGGCTGTCCCAGGCAGATCGACTTTCGAGTGATGAAGTCGGGCTCCATGGCGGCGAGTCCGCGTGGCGGTCCAGTTCGAGGGGTGTACTACGTGGTTCGCGTCAAGACGGGTGTAGCGGTATGCGTGGTGCTGTGCAGAGAAGCTATCGCGATGGTCGGTGGTGACGGACGGAATGGGCGGGTTGGGGTGGAAAGGAAGGACAGTCAGGTGTGTCAGGTTGAAGGCGTCAGACTCGGAGTCAAAGTCAGATTCAGCTCGGCGGCAGTGGTTTGGTAAGCATGATAGGCCTAGCAGAGACTTGGACAACGGACAGACTGAAGCCCGAGAGTTCTCAGGGAACGGCCGCCTACGCAAACCGTCGCGAGGGTGTGCGATGCCCTTCTCCACTCTCGACATTCTAGACCGAAGACGACCGTCTAGCGCTCTTTGGCACTCTTGGCTACAAATCCCGACGTCACCGAGCCTCTGGCTACATTATCGCCCTCGATTCTGTTTTAAAGGCCCACAGACATCTGTAGTCCACAGGGATCCAGACACTGTCTCTTTGAATCGCTCGCAAGAGACGTCCGTCAACACCTACATCGACCTTCTCCAGCTCTCCCCACCATCCTTGGCCCCCTTTGCGCATCAAAGCTTAAGAACAAACACCATTGGCTAGCCGTTTTGCGCGACAAAAGAGAAAGAGCTACCCAAGATCCGCCGTGCCGGGTACCCGACGTCATGTCTTCATTGGTTCTTTGTCTTGCATCTTTGGCAAAGACCGTTCGCGCACGTTCTGCTCTTGGGAAGAACTCCTTTAACGTCGTCTCTACGTGCCATTCTTTCAACAGTGGAAGCCTCAAATCCGCCGTCCATCTTTTCTTCAAAAGGGGTGGTAGATCTTGCTTTCATGTCGATCATGGTAGATCTTTTGCTTCAACCTCTTTCTTGCGCGCAGTTCCACGCGACCGACTTTTCTGGCCATCATTAACTTTGTGCGCTACGCCGGCCGTCGTTGACATGTTTCTATTGGATCACCCGTACACAAACTTTGAGTACGAGTGTGGTCTATGATATGCTCATCTTCTCTCTCGCCGGCCTCTTGCTCCCTTGTGTAGAAGTCATGCAACAACATACGACCCTGGCGTTCGCGACAGGTCCAACCGAGCTAGTGCTGATCCCAATTCGGATCGGAGCTGCCTCTCCTTGCAGACCACTTCTGAAACGTGCTTCCCAAACTCTGCCAACACAGCATCAATTCTCCCTCACGTCGGTTTCCTCTTGTGCGTTTGTTTACTGCATTCACCACATGGTACCTTCGTACACCCGTTTGACTGGCTGTCATATTCTCTACAAAGCCTCTAGGAGATCGTCGATCTGTCCGCGGCCAAGCCGAATCGTTGTTAGTAAGTGGATAGGTTTGTAAGCGCCGCCCTTGCTCTTACACCAAGCTTTCTTAGGAGAGCAGTCCGATAGTCATGCCATCTAGTAGCAGTATATCCCCACAATTAGCGCTACGGAGACTGCTTGACCACAAGTCTCGTCGGGCAATGTTGACAGTCTTGTATGAAAGTATGAGATGAGGAAGTGAATTATTGGCATACTGACAATACTCACCGTTGTTGGCTTGATCCGGTTCAGCTCGGATTTCACAGGGTCTGTCCGACGGAGTTCTGTTCCGTGTACTGCGGCCGTTGCATGCCAAGTCACGGTCTCAGTTACCAAAGGTATTGAAACTCATCTGCGAATGGCAGTATAAGAAAGTGGTATCACCAGGCACCTCTTATATCTCTCGAGGCTTGGTTTTAATGCAAGTGAGCTCTTGAGACAATTACATCTCTGCCTTGCATCAACAAACGCCCCGCCGCGTCGCATTCGAATTGACTGGGCTGTGCAAAAGATGGACAATACTGCCAAACTCTATGTTAGGTGACGAGTCGCCTAGCAGTCTCGTTTATGCCTGTCAATTACTCGAAATCCTTCGCGCGTAATCAACCACGTTGCATCGCATATGAACCTCTACGACGCAGACCGGTTGCTTGTCTGTGCTCCTTCGTGCCTTATATCAGGGGCTCTGGGGCGCCAATTATCCTCTCTCAGGGCACAAACTCTCAGGGACCTTTACGGATATCACATTGGCAGCCATGCTGAGCATGACCATCTGGTGCTGTGGTACTAGACAGCCTTCTCGGAGGGTGCTCATATATGATTGGGTGTGCTTCGACAAGGCCTCTTGCTATGAGCATACAACATGCTGTAGGAAAACACATTCGATGACACTCGGTAATATTGATGTGGGTGTGGATTGTGGACAACAATCCCAGGAAGCCACATGCGCTCAGCAACGCCACATCCTTAAAGCTTCCAATGGCGCGAAACATGGAAGCCAACGATTTTCTTCCACAATCAAAGACATCCACCGGGCCAAGTCAAGTCAACCCTGCCGACCCTGGTGACTTCCATTCAAAATTTGACAACGACGTCCTCAGTCTTCTGAAATTTGTAGCAATAAGATATACTGACATCTCAGGTTATCGAGAACAACGGAGATGTATTCTGAGATATGCAGTAACACCCACAGCATCCAATCGACCGGCATACTTCAATACTCTGTCCAATACAATAATCCCGAGACACAACAGTCCCCGACGCCATGGAAACCGACCAAACAAAGCCACAAGAGAGAACCACTTGACAGCTAAACCCTCTGGCCATTCTGACTTCGACAACGCCAATCGAAGGATACTCGAGTAGAAGAAACCCGATATTCCAGAAAACCCACAATGTCACTTGAACCAAAAACAGTTTTCAATCTCTGCAACAACACGCTGCATACGCATTTAACCACATTTAACCATGATTGCTGTTCTATTGAGCCTCAAAATTCGAAAACGGGTTCACCTGTAAAAATGAAGAAACCATTGACTGCCAACGGTGGAAGCTTGAGGTTCTATGTCATTGTGTAGAGATAACAACATATTCTTGTTATAGCTTTCACTCCTCGGAGTATTGACAATGTAGGTTTTGAGTTGGGAGATTAGGCAGAAAGTTGTTGCTTGTTTGTCCTCGTCCCGCGGCTGTTGACCTTGACTTCATCCTAGCTTCGACACCCCTGCCGCAAACATCGACATAAGTTAAGCCTCGACAGCAAAATACCTGACCTTTTTTTTTCTCTCGAAGCAAACCCTTCGGCAAGCACATACATCTTCCATCCCGCTCAGAGCGACTAACCTCTGCACCGATACGCTCTCTGCTGTTCAGCAGCTGTTATGGTCTGCTTTGTTCCTTATACCTTATAGACGCCCTCCCCTAGGCGAACCATGGCTTGGTCACGATCGGAGAAGTTGACCATATAGTGTACTTCTTGCAAGACACAATCAACGTACGAAGATACGTTCAACTCGACAGCCCACGGGCATGGCACAGGTGGTGCTTATTGCAACATCCCCAAGGTCAAGTATGTTCAGATGCGTTTCAACCAATCAACCCTTTCGCATCCAATGATTTGACTACACTGTTGTGTGTCTGTAACAACTTATTGCGATCTGGGGCTTGCGAGTAAAGAGCAATACATCACGATAACGAGTGCTCTACTTTCGTCTACAGCATTACCTCAGAAGAAACAGAAGGATTGTTCAGAAAGTGGCTCAAGAATTCAGTCTCCATCTGGATAACGTATACAACCTGAATATCAATTCATGCAGTGATTGTGACAAGTGGAGATAATCACGAGAGTGATTTGAGCAGAGAGGAAAGAGCGATTCGCCTGGATCTCCATCGTAGCTCCTTTCCCCCCAACGTACGTCTTTGTCTGGTGCGAAATCATCCTTTGTTGTGCAGGTACTCCTATGACACCTATTGGTATTTCGCCGAACACTTCTCTGCTCTCAACATGCCTTGTTCATGAAGCGGAGGGAATCTAGCAATTTTTCCTGCTTCTGGGCACCACAAATTGCTCGTGTTCTGTCCGTTGTGTATCCATGATGTGGCTTGTCTTGCAGGATCATTACCGTCGTTGCGAGAGGCTGCCATCGATATGCCCAGTTGAAGTGCCCGATGCTCTCTCTATTGAGTCCGTTCAAGCGCTTTGTCATTGATGCTCCAGCAAGACTTCTGCTCTCATCGGTGTTGCCAGGTCGAGCACAGTGTAATCACGGCCTGGAGCAGTGTCTACAGAAGCAACAGTGTCAGAACCTAGCCCTCAGCTCGTCGTAATCGAAACGAATCACGCAACGATCGCCCTCCCAAAACCATTGCAACTATATGCGCAAAGCAATTACACCATCATCATCAAAAAATTACCATCACAAGCAATTGGCAAAACAAACGCCCCCTTTACGGAGGTGGAAAGAAACTAGCGTACCAGTTTCGTTTCTGAACTAAGGATGGAGTGTCAAGACTCTGGCATTGTCTTCGATGGCGAGGATCGAACCGATGACCTTCAGTGGAGAGAAGTACCAAACACGAGTTGGCGCTTCGCTACCACTGGGCCACCACCGCTTGTCGGTAAAGCGATGGCAATGTTGGAGGGGCTGCGGGGTGGTGGGTATATAAGGGTTGAAGTGACGGTTGGCTGGAATGGGATGGCTCCAGAAGTGAAGTGGTCCAGATGCGCAAACAAGCAATTCGAGCGATAGTTTGCGGTTGAGATAGGCTTACGCGCGCGTGAACATGTGGATATGGGGAGCATCCTGTGGCTGTGACATCTGTGACATACTGACCGTATATGGCTGAGGTCAAGGTCTCTACCTCTTTCCTCCTCTTCCACCTCTACCGCCACCTCTACCACCACCTCGTCCGCCCTTACCGCCTCTTCCTCCTCGTCCCGAGCTCTTGGGTCCAGTGATGCCTTCCACATCCCTCTTACTCAGCTTCAGAGTACCACCGCTGAATCTTCCCACACTCGGATTGCCAATTCCCCGTTCTCTTTTGCTACCACCACCTCCAAAGCCACCTCCTCTTCCATCTGTTCCTTCCTTCCTAACCCTTTCAAGCACAATTCCATTCTCCTTGGCCTCCCTCCTCCTCTCTGCCTCTTTGTTCTCCTTTTTCTTTTGAATGCCGACTCGTTGGTGTTTAGGCATATTCTTTTGAGCGAAAATGGACGTCTTGGAGCCGAGTTCGAGGAGACGGAGATCGGTGGCTTTATGGCGGTTCTTGCCAGAAGGGTCGGTAGAGGAGAATGAGGAGTCGAGGAGATGTGATTCTTTGAGCAGGCGTTGAAGGGCGAGATCGTTTTTGAGGTCGTCTTGTTCGGTGGGGTTGTCGGCGTCGTCTTCTTTCTTTTTCGTCGGTTGTTTGGACGTGGTGGCAGGCGCGTCTGAAGATGTTGGTGGTTTCGAGGACTGTTGCCGCGCATGTTAGCTATGGGTTCCTGGAAGTGGAGACGAAGAGTGATGGTACCATAAATGCTTTCAGCGCTGCCTTGTCTGCTCGGTCGCGCGAGAAATTTGACATGTTGTGTTCGACCACTTCGATCTCATCCTCATGGTCCTCTTCCTCTTCTGAAATGCCATCCCAGTCTTCATCTTCTTCCTCATCGTCCTCCTCTTCAACTTCTGCTTCCTTTGGCTTTTCCTCTTCTATCGCTTTGAATCTCTTCTCAAAAGCGCGGCGGAATGCCTCGTTCATGGCTTCTCTATCTTCCGCATCTGATTCTGCTGCTGGCGCCGGAGGTGGTGGTGCTGGCTTTGCGATTGTTGCTTTCTTTGAGGGAGCTGCTGATTTCGTTGTAACAGTGCGCTTGCGCTTTCCTAATGCGAGCGACATATCTACTGTGTATGATGCGATAGTCAAGTGTGGTTACAGAAGGTGCGGAGGACAAAACAAAAAGAATAAATTCATCTGCAAAGGGTCTCGGGGAAGCCAAGACTTCTCCGCTCCGCTCCGCATTCATCACTCCACCACTTCTTATCTTCCTAGACAGTTTCCTGCTGCAGTGACACACATGCACTATGATTCTCTGATTGAGTGGCGACAAACTTTAGCATATGGGAAAGACATTTTGCATTATCTCTTCGCCTGGTATTGATCTACCTGATTCCTTTCGCCATAACACAAAGCGATGAACTTTCCTATCGTGAGAGCGATCAGATAGCCCTCCCATGTCGTTTTCCAGCAGTATTGTGGCGCTTCGCCGTCCTTGGTAGTGTATGCTTCTTCGCCGTCCTCGGTAGTGTATGGTTCTTCGTGCTCTTTCTTTCTTCGAATTTGTCGTGAAAACGTGCAAGTCATGGCATGAGTACAGCTCGGGAGTAAGTGCTTCACTCAGCAGGAGGAGGAATTGGTGGGTTGGTGGGAACAATCACCAGTCCAGTAGTTCTGTAAAAGATGGTGTTGTCCACGCTTCACAACGTTAGTAAGATCTCTGAAACACTATCAACATTGTACTCACATTTGGTTTAGCTTGTAGCTGAAGCCGTCCAACATGGTCTTCTCCTTGAACCCCCAGGACTCGAGATATGGAGCTACCCACTTCTTGTTGCCTTCGAGTTCCGAGTGCATCAAGTTGATCATGATGCGCGACACAAGACGTTGAGTACCGAGTCCAATCTTGTCATCGATTTCGTAGCCACCGCGCTCGATGTAGAACTGATCCAACAGCCCGAGGAGCTTGTCCATGAGGCATTTGCTGACACCTGAGCGTGTAGACTTGCGAGCCGCGCTGACGAACATGCCGACTTCAACAGTAAAGCGCATTGCCGTTCTCGAGCCGCATACATCGTCTGCGGAAGCGAAGCCCAGAACCGTGTCGATACAAGCTCGATCCTTGTAACGATTCCTGCCACCATATCCGATAGGCGAGCAGGCGACCAGGAATGGCAGGTGGTTGCTTCGAGAGCTTTCCCATCGGGCCTTCATGTTCTCAATAGTGATGGGCACCAATTCCGGAGTGCACACGCTGTTCAGGACATAGTGGTTGTAAATGTCCGTCATCTGGGGGATGTCGCAGAGCTCAGCCATGCGAATGAATAGACTGAGTACAGGCTTGATGGTGTTGTCGATCATGGGTTCCTCGCCGATGAACGACGGTTCCTTAGGTGGTTCGTCATCTCGCTGCTTTCTACCCTTGTCCTGGCCACCAGCCTTTCGTGCAAAGCGGGCCATCATGAATCCGTTGGGGTTTTGGAGGTATTGGTTGGTCCAGCCCTGGCTACCACGGTCGTTCTCGCGCGCTTCTTTGTCTTGGGGTGTGTCTTGGCTTGTGTCGCATTTCTCGTGCTCTGGCTGCTTCGGGAAGAGCTGGACTGCAGCGTGATTGACGAGATAGCGATCCCAGAATGGACGTCGATCCCCGAAATCAGACTCGTCCTGTGGTTTAGGAGGCCCGTTCAGTTGCTGCTGCCAGAACGACTGCAGGTTCTGGCCATGCTCGAATACCTGGGGTACCCATGCGCGAGGAACCAGTTCTCCCATGAGCTTCTCGTCATGCTTGGGGGGCAGAAAGTAGAGCTGACCCGAGGCAGAAAGATGCCTAGGCACACTGAACGAGAAGTTGGAGGACCCCTTGCGAACAAGCGATGCCTGCATGTGACTTGATGTTGCGCCAAAGGGCTTTGGTTCGACAGGCACTTGTTCCTGCCAGCGTTGGATGGTTGCTTGAAGATTGGGGTTCTTGTAGATCGGGCGCTCGAACCAAATAGGCGGCTCGGTATGCTCGCCTTGCCATGAGTAGAACAACTGAGGGTCGAGTTTGTCGCCGTAGTCATATTGCAGAGTGGGAACTGGAAGCGGCCCCACGACATTGGCTGTCATCTGTTTGAGCTCTCGATTGCTGATCCATGCTGATTTCTTCTTTGGGGGCATGATGATGTTTGGTGTTTTGATGCGCAATGTGGAATAATGTGTGGCGTTTGGAGGAGGAAGTCGAGGATGAGATGGATAAAAAGTCGAAGTGCGTGCGTGCGCAGTCAGTCGCGGCTACCTGCATTCACACAAGAAGTGAAGTGAAGTGAAGTGAGCGTCGAAGCAATCAACTCTCACACGTCGTCACTTGTCTTTTCAACGCCTGCCGCAATGCAGAAATTTATCTCGAAACAGGCGATTGTCCGAGGAGAGCTGCAAAGCATGTTGCAATCTAAGGCTCGCGGCGGACCCTGGCCCCTTTTCGAACACCCTCTTGTCTTTCTACAGTTGTGAAATCACAGGCTTGTTCCGTACGTGAGAGCCAAAATGCCTACAGTGACTGATAGTTTGTAACCACAAGCTCGCTAGATACAAACTTAAACCTGTTACTTGCTTTCACAACGCAGCAGTTTTTCCTACCATTGTCCAACGAGATGTCAGAAGACATACGACCGCTGCTCTTGTCTAGACACCTTCCAGCCTTGCTATAGCTGGTTTTTGGGCCTGTTGTTCGGAATCACGATCATACTACTTGCTGTCCGTGGACCCTTGGTCTTCTCCGAAATAAATCTTGTCGTCTTACAAATGATGAGATTCAGGATTATATCGAGGGTTATGAGCTGAAGTGCTAATTCCTGGAACCAAGCTATGCTTGTGTTCAACAAGCACGAGGTCGCCCAGGCTTTCTGGCCTGCATTCATCACAACTAATACATCGTTCAAACCGTCAACGAGCTTCCTCTCTCATATCCATTCTATCCACATTCTTCGCCTCAGAAAAATGAATAGGATTCCTGCCGGCTGTCTTTGTTCCACAGCTGCTGTGTTTGAGGAAAGCGACAGTGGCTGCTTTGCTTGTCGAGATGAAAAGATCCAGTGCCACACTGCTTGGTGATAATATGGATGTAGGAGCAGTCGCGCTTCTGCTTGCTACCACACAGCCCGGAGATGGCTCTGAAGTAGGAGCAATCAATCGCAGAGCTCTGGCTGAGCAGAGCTGCAGCTTTATTCTCAGGCGGCTAGGACTGCAAAACGCTGACGATAGAGCTAGCTCTAGACGAACTCGAATCACGAGGCGAATGAGCCGCTCCGGAAGTTTGGTAAGTATGAGCACCTCAAAGGAGGCCAGTAATGCTTTTGGCAGTATACTAGTATGCCAGCGACCGCAAAAATGTTGATTAGGTATCTTGCCACTCTAGTCATACCCTGAAGTCACAAGTTTGCTTGATACGTGATCATATTTTTTCTCTCTAAGCCAAGGAAGAATCTTTGTTAGCACCATTTATACAAGTCCAGTGAAATGGACAACGAAATGAACAATGATAGGTGTACAACTGGGTTTACTGTGAGGGCCAGCCAGTGCCTTTTGATGATCATGCCTTCCTCTTCATCTGACATTCAGTCAGTCGAAATTGAGACTAAACATTTTTTGGAAGGCACGTGACCTGCTCTTGTTCTTTCTGAACTCTTCCAACTCTGTTTCTCACTTCCGTCATCATACATCATTTGAGTAACCGTTTCCAGGCAGAATGTTGTCAATACTGCGAAAAGCGCGTCTCAAGGACAAGGAGATGCGAATCCTGATGCTGTGGGTGAATTTTCAATGGCGCAGCTGAATGAGGCTAACCATCGACCAGTGGACTCGACAACAGCGGCAAGACGTCAATAGTGAAGAATATCATGGGCGAAGACATCAACACAGTCTCGCCAACTCTAGGCTTCATCATTAAAACAATCGATTATGATGGGTGAGGTTGTCTGGCCATTTTGGAGCAAGGATGTGGAGCTGACAGCTGAGGTAAACAGATACAAGCTGAACATCTGTAAGGGAGCCAGCCCAGTTTTCGAGCTCGAGATGCCGATACCGAAACTTACACGGCACAGGGGACGTTGGCGGGCAGAAGACGCTTCGGACATACTGGAAGAACTATTTCGAGAAGACGGACACGCTTATATGGGTCGTCGACGGCACGGATCGGGAACGAATTGACGATTGTCGACAAGAACTGGAGGGGCTGCTCCTGCAAGAGGTAAAAGGCTCAGCAACATTGCACGAAGTGGGGACTGATTCGAACGGCAGCGGTTGATGGGAGCCAGTCTGCTCGTGTTCAAGAACAAGAGCGATGTGTCAGGATGCATGGATTCGGACGAAATACGCAAGGTTTGACGTTCCCTCGCCAGCCGCAGCGGGGTCCCTTTGTTTATCCACGCAGCATACTGACTCGGAATCGCAACGCAGGCCTTACGACTCGACACGATTCACACGCACAGGTGGAACATTATGGAGTGCAGCGCATTGACTGGATTGAACCTTCAGGAAGGCCTCAAATGGGTAGTGCAAGACGCCAAGGACCGGCTCTTTTTGTATTGAGGGGCTGGGAGATTGTGTATCGAATCTTCTATAGGAGGAGGAAGAGGATGATTAGGGGCAGATCTGGCATGAGCAGACCCCTGATCTCAAATACGCAGTCAAAAAACAATCAAAATATATGAGGAGTGCACAAAGATGTTCTGCAGGGAAGTTGACGGAGGTGTTTCAAGAGCGAACGGGGAATAGAGGGCTTGGCACGGCGCGTTTAGAGATGCGGTCGGGACGGTTGGTGGATTCAGGACGGGTACACAAATAAATGTCAACAAGACGTCTTTAGTGTGTCGTTGGTTGACTGTTGAACCCTTTTCTCCCGTCACAGTCGCCAGACGCTTCCAATCCAGCATTGAACCATTGATCGATAGCAGCGTCATCTACCGTATGGATTAGATACCATCATTACCTAGACACCTAGAAGATACGAAGACGCCATACGCCATGGACGATAGCCCCGATCTCGATACAAACGCCTTCCTCGAGAGCGTCCGCGAACTCAAGGAGAAGAGACAGAGGGAAGACAATGAGCGTCAGGAGCAATTAGAAGCCCAGATCGCGAGTTCACGACTCGCGAGGAAGTTGGGTGTGTCACACGAGCGCCAGATCCCCCAAACACTCCAGGTCGTTGTTACTGACAGGTCACGCAGAGAGAGAACGAGAGATGGCTTCACCACACATGTCGCCGTCAACGAGTCCGCAAAGGGCCTCCCCTAGCAGCGCCGTGCCATCTCGCGCCAGCACACTTTCGCGCCCGCCCCGCAGTCGGCCCATGTCTGTTGACATGGGCTCACCCACGAGGGCCTCGTCCATCAGGCCCATGAGCATGATGTCCATCCCCGAGAAGGGCGCGCCTCTTCCCTCACGCGACTCTCAGCGCTTTGCCGCACCGGACAGTGCCGACCCTGGACTTGGTCGAACCATGTCGAGTGCGCAAAGCCGTCTGGATCGCCCCAGTTCGCGTCCTAGCTCGCCAACCAAGGGCATGGGTGGCTTTGTTCAGAGTGCCATGCTCAAGCGCAATGACAGTGTCAACAAGAGATGGAGTGTCACAGCCGGTCCCTCGACTCTGGCCCGCAATGATTCGACTGCCAGTTTCCGCAGTGCTACCAATGCCGATGAAACTCCTTCTCGCCCTTCCTCGAGCCATAGCACCATCAGCAACCTGAACATTGCCCCTGAGTCGGACATCAAGGAGGAGAAGTCGGAGAGACCGCTCAATACCAGACATTCGCGCTCAAGATCATTGGCTTCCTTCTCCGGACAGGAGCCCATCCCGGAAGGTCTTATGTCACCACCCCTCAGTCCCAACAAGAGATGGAGTCGCAGTCCAACCAAGGCTAGCTGGCTTGAAAGTGCCCTCACCCGTCCAGACTCGCCCAAGCCCCTCGCATCAGCACAATCGAATCAACCTAGTTGGATGGCAGATCTCGCAAAGGCAAAACAACAACGGGGCACTGCTGAAGCCTCGCCATCACAAGAGAACATCGATGCTGCAAAAGCCCAAGACACACCCACGTTTGGCCAAGGCCTGCTGAAGAGGTCGTCCATGAGGCACACTCCAACTCACTCTCCCAGTGCTTCAAGAAACGTCACTCCCCCTACGAAGGCTAAGCCTGTTTCTCTCGTCGGCAAATCTGCTCTCCCCGAGCCTTCCACTCCCTCACTCAACTTGACGCCCAAACTTCCCGAGAAGACGGGATCCGAACAGCAAGAGCCGGTAAAAGAAGTACCTAAGAGAGAGGAGAACGAGAAGGAGTTGCCTGTGGAGGAGAAGGTGAATGACAAGAGTTCCGACAAGAAGGAGGCTACACCTGAGAAGGAAGAGTCTATCAAGCCAGTCCCTTCTAAGCCCAGCGCGCTTTCCTCAAGGGTCACCGAGAAGGAGCCAGCCAAGCCTGCTGCGCTGAAGTCGAGTGTCTTGTCGTCGGCTCCTACCCTTCCTCCCAAGCCACAAGCATCCGACTCTCTTGATACAACTGCTTCTTCATCGCCCAGATTCCCTGCCCTGAAGTCACCAGAAATGAGATCAGGAGAGTTCAAATCGCCTGAACTGAAGCAAGAAACTACACCCAAGACCGACTTCCGTTCCGGTTTGAAATCTCGAAGCGGTACCATCGGAGCGCAGACACAGCAGGAGCCCGAGTTCAAGGCCTTGTTTGGCAAGCTTAAGAAAGCTCAGACTGAGAAGTATGTGGCCCCTGACGAGCTGAAGAGCAACATTCTTCGCGGCAAGGCAGGCCTATCTCTCAGCGCTGGTCCTCAAAAGACAGAGCGACGCGATGAGTTGAAAGAAAGCTTGTTGAAGAAGAAGGAAGAGATGAACAAGGCCGCCGTGGAGAAGCCTGCGCCTGAGCCCAAAATCTCCCCTGCCCCTTCATCTGTACCAGAGGCACTTTCGATCAGAAAACAACTTGGCCGTTCTAACAGCACGCTTAACGTTCCTGCGCCTGCCAAGTCGCATAGAGACATTACGCCTGAGGCACTATCGTTCCACAAGAATCTAAGAGGCAAGCCCAAGGCCCCTGAGAAGAGAAGCAGCGTTACAGAAAAGGTGGAGCTGAAAAGAGCTTCTCTTGAAGCAAAACCATCCGTTGTCGCATCTGACGAGAAGCCCGCCGAGGAAGCACCTACTGCGCTGAAGAGCGAAGAGAAACCTGAGCCCAAGAAACAAGAGCTTCCCGAGCCAGAAAAACGTGAGCTCCCCAAGCCAGCAACACAGGAGCTTCCTAAACCAGTACAGCAGGAGCCATCTAAACCCCAGGCGCAAACAAGACCTATGTCGAACAAAATCGCCGATCGTTTCAACCCAGCTCTCGCAGGACTGTTAGCGCGTGGCCCACCGAGCACGTCGAATACACCTCCATCGGGCTCTCCATTCTCTCCTCCTGCGATCAACCGCGCTTCAACTACACAAGACCAGGAACCTGGAGAAGGCACTCAGCTTACACACATGACCAAGAGTCGTGCCAAGGGTCCCAAGAGACGTAAGCCCAAGTCGAGCGCACCTGCAGAGACTGTCAAAGCAACACCTGAGCCCGAAAAGCGCATCTCATCCATCAACTCGGCAAAGTCAATCGACCTATCATCACCGAGCTCGCCCGTGACTAAGACTCCCGTGCAACCTCGACCAAAATCCGCAGCCGTGAGGGCTGCTTCCATCAATCTCTCGAAGCCACCTGTTGCCGAAACCGAGAAGCCAAAGACACTTACACCGACAAAGTCAATGACATTCCCTTCTGTCCAGTCTGAGAAGCCAAAGACTCCCGTCTCGGCCAGATCATCTCTTGAGGTTTCGACAACAGCAGGTGCAGAAAAGCCTAAGCCAGTCACACCCGTGAAGCCAGTTCTGAGCACTCCTTCGCCGATGGTTTCTGACAAACCCCCGACACCCGCCACTGTCAAGACACCTCTTCGCACTCCTTCATCGACAATTACTGCTAGGTCCACGACACCCATCTCTGTCAAGACTCCTCTTCGCACTTCCTCGGCTAGCTCTTCGGTGAGCGCACAATCAATACCGAACGTTGTAACTCCTGTTTCGGCGGCTCGCCAGCCATCTGGCTTCAGTCGACCCCTCCCTTCCAAGCCTCTTCCGAGCTTGGGCATGGCTGCCTCGAGGTCACAAGACAAGCCTTTGCCACCGCTGAACACAACTGAGGCAGATAAGGAAAACCAAAGTTTCGCGTCAGTCAAGAGTGCGGCATCGATGTGGGGCAAGCCAGTACAGCAGACAACACCACAGAAACGTGCTCCTATTGAGTTGCCCACCAAGAAGGACGAAGAGGCCGCAATGCTGTCTGCAGGACTCCTCTCGAATTCACCCCTTAGATACAATGCATCGCCAAAGATGGGACTTGGTATTTCTGAAGACTCCATCAAGTCGCCCAAACGGACCAACGGGCATGAGCAAGTACAATCACCCAGCTCAGGAGCACCACCCAAGCCAGCGAAGAGCTCGAGAATTGTCAGCGGTCAATTGAGTACCAAAGGTGAGTCTTAGCAGTAGTACATCTGCCAGAGTGCAAGCACAAAGGAAAAAGAATCTTGATTCATGTTTTGAAGTTTTGTCTTTTTGTCCAAATTTCTGATTGCTTCTGAGCAGTTTGAGCCACTCTTTGCGATGCTATACCAACGCCCACGGAAGGGACTGAGAAGCTGACGTGTATCCTGGAATTCGATAGACCTACCTCATTTGCCCGACATGATTGACCTTCCAGCTGGCCGCGATCTGTCCGACTTCTTTGGCGAAGTGCCCAAGTCGCATAACCAATTGCAGCTCAACACCGACACTCAGACAGTGCTGCGTTCTAGGTCGGGAGAATCCGACAAGATCAAGACTCTGCGATCGTCAATCCAAGAAATCAAGTCGGATGGTACTCTGATACCCCTTCCGGCACAACAGGAGCATATCTTGTACGAGAACTCGATGTACATTTGCACTCACATCTTCTACACTGCCAACATGACTAGGATGGCGGAGGTGTATCTCTGGTGTGGTGATCGCATATCGGAATCAACTATTCATGAAACACAAGTCCATGCCAAGCGCATCGCTAGAGAGGCAGGAGCTGGCCAAAAGTATGCACCTTCCAGTTCTACGACTTCTCGTACAAAGGAGCTAACGTCTTCCAGGTCAACACAGTTGTACATTATTGATCAAGCTCGCGAACCAGCAAACTTCTTCCAAGCACTCGGTGGTATTGTGATTACACGCCGTGGTTCACGCGCAGAGAGCTCAACAGCGCCATACATGCTTTGCGGACGCCCACACATGGGCCACATTGCCTTTGACGAAGTCGACCGTACCAAAAGCAGTCTCTGCTCTGAGTACCCGTACATCGTCGCCCGTCCCATCACTCTCCAGGAGACAAAGATTTGGCTATGGAAGGGCAGTGGTTGTGGCGCAACCGCTATTGGGAGCACTCGTTTGATCTCCATGGACCTGAACCCTGGTGGTGGATTCACCGAGATCGACGAAGGCAAAGAGACAGCCGAGTTTCTCTCGGCGATCCACGATTCTGGCAGTGAAAGCGTTTGTCAATCTCCAGCATTGTGGAAAGGAAAGAGCGGCAACTGGGAGCATTCCTCGGTCCGCTTGTTCAAAATCGAGACACAAGAGAAGCCCAAACAAACAGCCACATCACTGTTCACGAGCTATTTCTCCCGTCGCCCTTCATGGAGCGCACCCAAGTCTCCTTCCACCGACCGCCCCAACAGCTCCGGCTCCAACAAATCACCCACCACCGAGTTCGAAGCCTCAATTTCAGAAATCGCACCGTTCACTCAAGATGACTTGGAACCAGAAGGCTGCTACATCCTCGACGCCAACTCAGAAATCCTCGTCTTACCCGGACCTCTGCTTTCAAAGCAGGCATTATGGCAACATGCGTTCGTTCAAGCATGTTTGTTCTCTCACGACTATGCCATCCTCTCTGCTAGTTTGGAAGACAGACCTGCTATCCCCAAGGCTAGAGTCGTACTTGGCGGTTTGCCTAGAGAAGTCAAGGTGAAATTCAGACGTTGGGAGGAAAGGAGAGGGCTTTGGGGTTCTGGCGGCTTGATGGCTGGAAGAGTCGGTGGTGAGCAAGGGGGTATGGTTGAAGTTAGAGATGTTTTGGGTATTTGTTGTGGGCTCTGAGTGAGCCCTTGATCTTTGTCTTTGGTTGTCTTCGGGGCTGTTTGCGAGGTGTTGGGTCGAAGTTTTCCATGGCTCTGGGTTGAATGGGCGGTTATTGCATGCATGGTGCTTTGGAGGGTAGAGGGAGTCGTTGTTTCCTGGACGCACATGCATGGATTGGGTGGGGTGTGGCTTTTCGGTTTTTTTGTTCACTCCTAGCATTTTATTGCCTCTTTTTCGTATTGTTCAATTATCGTCATCTTCGTCTTGCCTGATAAGTTTTCGATATGTGATTTTGGTATACTGTAGTGGAAGAAGGTATGTCAACGCTTGATCGCCCATTCCCGCTGCAGGAGCAAGGTTTTGAGGTTCTTTCCTCTCGCTTTGCTGAGACTGCTCAGTTCTCGTTCCTTCTCCGTTCTCGGCGTTGCTCAATCGCTGCATTCATCTCTCCTTGTCCGACCGACCGACCGATCGTACCTGCCTGACAGAAACAAATCGCCAGAAGACCAATCACTCTTGCTACATGGTCTCACCCTCCAAATTACAAATTTGTGCTTCGTCTTCCTGAAAGTTACACGGGTTTACTCTGCTGTTTGTTGACAGCTATTTGTACTATACAGCTGACATCAATCAAGTGTGTGTACCTACGAAGATAATCAAAAATCGGGGTTATCTTGAGCATGACAGCGAAAGCTCCAGAGAGAGATGGTGCACTGATAGATTGATTTCTTTCTCTCTTCTTCAAATCCGTCTCGTAGCTATCGCGATCATGGCTTTGACGAAGGATGATAGAAAATGTTTATTAAAAGGTGCTTGCTGGATGTTGGTTTCGTTGTGTCACCGCGATAGATTGATGTTGATATGATGAATGGGGCCGGGAACCTATTTTTATGGGAAGGAGTGATGGATGTGATGTGCTCTTGCTTCGTTACTGTTAGCACAAACACAGTGCAGTTATGTGAAGGGAAGGGAAGGACTTCGCCACGACAACAGATCAGTGGCAGCGACACAGACCAGCAATAAGGAGAGGGGGGTGACAAAGGAAGATAGCTATTCGACAACGGGCTCAAGAGGAACAGGAACATAAGATGGGAAAGAGCGAAGGAAGTATGTGGACGACAAAAATTCTTGTCAGTGTTGGTGTGATGTGATTCCTTTGCTATGCTACTACACTAACTACCAAAAGGTGGCCTGCCTTATTTTTTTCGTGTTCTTTTTTTGCTGTCGATTTTTATTCCTCCCATTCCTCCGCCTGGACCCATATCGTTCTGTCCAATGCAAGCCATTTATCCTCCACTTATGCATTTCGACCTTCAAGGTCTGTTATTGGAAGAAAATCACAGAACTCCTCCCAAGATGCAATCATCAATTCCCTGATGTTCGGAAAAAAATGAGCGCCAGTTGTTTGCTCTCCATGATTAAAAAACGCCATAGAACTGGGGCTGAACCTCTTTTCCATTTCCGAGGCCCGCGGGGGGGTATTGTTGTTGTGTAAAAGACAAGATGCTGTTTCGTTAGTAAAAAATCATTCCGGATGGTTTTCGAAGATCGTGCCACACATCTACCTGAGATGTGGGTGTGGTTGTTGTTTGTGCAAGTGGAAAGAACAATTGACATGGGGTTGAGAAGCCGCTTATTGGTCATCCTCCTCGTCTTCGTCGTCACAGTCGCGTGCTGATGAGCCACCCTTGCGATAGTAGGCGACTGTGGCACCGAACACGTTTCTGTTGTCTGCGTCGAGAGCGGCGGCGACACCATTGTCCAGGGTAATCATGTTGACAGATGCCTTTGTGGTGACGGCATACATGTTGAGGTTGTTGTTACTACCCTGGAGACCAATCATATTCTGTTGACAGTTATTGGTGGCGACGCAGTCTTGGCTGTAGTTCTCGAAGAACGAGTAGAGGCCGAGGCCGTGGATGAAGACGTTGGTACTGTCAATGACACGAAGACCCCATGACTTGTAGCAGGGTGCTGAAGGGTTCTGGGAAGAACAGATCGAGAAGGTGGGGTCTGAGGGACGCTGGGGCACGAAGGGAGCGGGTGCCTTCGGGTTCGACTGGAAGTAGGGTGTCTCAGATTGGATCATGCCCATGAAGACGTTCTTTGCGTTGCGAATTTCGTAGTTGTAGAACACATTGTGCTCAGATGAGGTACCGTAAAGCCAGACAGGACCTTGAGACTCGATGTAGACACCACGACCATTGTAGATATTGATCTGGTTATGGTCAGGAAGATCAAGCTCGTGATCAGCGACCCAGAACCAAGTGTTCTCGAGGTAGACGCCGGCAGACTTGGTGCCAGCCCAGAAGAGCATGTAAGCACCCTCGCAGGCGGTGTTGACAGCGGTCGATGAGGGGTTCTTGGAGCACTTGTCGCTCTGCAGTCCAGTGCCTGCACTACCGCCAATACGTACGTGAGCATCCCAGATGCCTGACGCACCTTGGGCGGAAGCCATGTTCCACTTGAGCATGATAGCACCAGGGGCTGGGCCCTTAGTCTCGAACATTAGATCGGTAATCTCGACAGCGCCGGCCTCACCAGCCTTTCCAATGTCGAAGACGGGTTGGGGGTTGCTAGGGTCGGCAAAGAAGCTGCCAGTTGCCATGATCAGGGGCCAGATCTCACCGGTCATCTTGATCTTGTTGGGGACGTTGATAGTCTTGCTGACAACATAGGCACCGTGGTCGAAGTACAGAATCTGGTTGGAAGTTGTACCGGCCATGGCCTTCTGGATGGCAGCAGTGTCATCGGTGACACCATCACCCTTGGCACCGAAGGACTTGACACTGATGAAGGAGCTGGCGGGCAGAGACTCGTACTGAGGCTTGGAACGCTCGAAGAACTTGCCAGAAGCATCGAGAAGGGCGGCAGGCTTGGAAGTAGCTGCGAGAGGACCTTGGACACGAGAGCCGGAGGTACCGGCGTATTGACGGCCCTCACCCCAAGAAGTAACAACCTTGCCACCTGCGAGAATGGAGCTACCATCGGCCGAGGCGACAGCGATAGGCGAGCCTGAGAAGTCAACATTGTCGATGATGAGAGTGCCTGCGGTGGCAGGGGCGCTGTTGGAGGTGAACGAAGTCTTGACACCGATGGGAGTGTTTGTCAACTTGGAGTCCATGAGAATGACGGAGCCAATCAGGATGTTTGTTGATCCACCGTTGGACATGTCGAGACCGACGCCGCAGTTGTTGATCGAGACAGACTTCAAAGTCCAGGCCCAGTTCCAGTTCATGAAGATGGCGGTGTTGCAGTTGTTGAACGTCCAGTTACGAGAGGTGAATTGCTGGTTGCCCAAGAAAGCACCGTAGTTACCGCCGTTGAAGACCAAGTCGCTCATGAAACCACCGGAACCATTGTCCATGAAGATACCGACTTGCTTGGAGGCAGAGCCAGGAATCATGTTGAAGACAATGTTCTGGAGAGAAGTGGCTTGGGCGACCTGCCAGTGAATACCAGCACCGGCTGTCTGAGGCATGCCAGTCAGATCAATCTTGAAGTTGCGGACTTGACGGAAGAAGTTGTTCTGGTTGGTGAACATGTTGGCACCACTGCTGTCGTAGGGGTCCGAGTCAAGAACGGCCATGCCTTGGAAACCAGTAGTGGCCTTCAGAACAGGCAAGTTGAGCGCGTCTCCGACGAGCTGAGTGTAGTACAACATGACAATGGGTTGGGATACCATGTAGGTACCAGGAGGGAAGTAGACGAGTGCCGGCTTGACTGTGCTGCTGTCACAGCCCCAGCCGCACCTGCTGCCTGCAGCAATTGCGGCGTTGATGGCGGCGGTATCATCTGTAGAGCCATCACCCTTGGCGCCGTAGTCCATGACATTGCGGTAGACTGCGTACGAGGAATCGCTGCCGTATGCCACAGATCCTTGACGTTTGATGTTTGCGAGCCAATAGTTTGAAGACGTGGCTCTCTTGACCGATGTGACGGGAGAGGCCGACGTCTGGGATGGCGCAAGCACCAGGAGCAAGGTAAACACGGCGGTTACGACGCTAAATAGCGAGAGCGGGCTAAAAGCGCGCATGGTGAAGTTTGTGATGATGGTTGATTCGGAGGTTGGTTTGAGAAAGGAAGAGAGCTTGAAGGGTGTAAAAGACTAAGTCGTTGTATCAGTGGCCTGCACTGAAGAAAGATCTCGAAAGTTGTTGTTGTGTCGAGGTGGAAAAAGTGCGAATGCGATAGGCGAATTTTCAAAACAATGGAGCGAATGGAAAGCTTTTGAAGGGAAACAGTCTCGAAGAGTCCGGTCTTCTGACTTGGAATAGTCTCAAATGTCAATAGCACCTGACAGCAACAATGACAAAGATGTATTGTTGTCCAGCAAGATACTTGTATTGATCAAGTGAACAGCGATTCGGCCGAGAAGAAACAAGAAACAAAGAATGACAGTGTGTTGAAGAAAAGAGGGAACGCGCGTGACAGGCAAGAAGGCAGAGGCAAAGGTAACCAGCCCTTTTTGAATATGCTGGATGGAGGGGGAATGGAACGGACTCACCTTGCAGCAGTATTGGGTCTCGAAGTGTGTAAGAACCCTTTCCCTCGCGTGTTTCAGCTTGGGATGAATTGAAGCTCTGCTCCTTTGCTGGTTGGAAGGAATATGCGCGCTCTTTCCACTTTATAGATAGTTCTTTCTGCACCGTTGCAAGTTCCGCAACAACCATATCCGGGGCTTGATTACTTTAGATTCTCGAATGGCTACGTACGGGCGGCTCAATTCACAGAATCACCACGTTTCTCGCTGCTAGCCTGCTATGTTCTCGCTCGGAATGCAGTAGCACACTGGCAGGCGGGGCTCAACGCGGTCGACGCGCCAGCGATTGGCAGCCCACCAAGGTATGGTCAAGGGTCTTGACTCTGATAAGTGCTAACGGCAAGGGGGCGTCGTCCAAGAAACACCAGTCTACGGCAGTCAAGTGTTTGGTGAAGAGTGGTGTGCAAACGTCTTTTTCCATGTAGAGCAATGACGAGGTGCTGTTGGCTGGCCTCCCGCAGTTGCCAATTTGCTGAAACGTTCAGGTGCTTCGGCCACGCGCCCGTTGTTTCTCGACGGCACACACGTGCTTGTGCTCTCGTCACCCGGGGAGCCAAAGATACACTGTCGGCTCCGATGAAACGGGAATGGCAATCGACAGTGCTTCGAGTGGTGGCGGAGTTGGACCTGCTAGATCTGCCTTTGCCGTGCGTACATGTCGGCGACGACGGAAGCGACGGAAGGCCCGTAGCGCTGCTCCGTGTGTCTCTGCTGTCGCTCGCCGAACAAGTGCGTTGCGACACCAAATCTCCGCCTCGCCACAACCAAAGACACGTCTAGATGTGTACTTCACCAGCATAGCAGAACGCCACGGCTTGAGCAACACATCACTCTTTGTGAGCGCGTGGATGGTGCTCGTGCAACCATGTCTTTCACTAACAACCCCACACGGTACTACATGACTGCTTGAGCCTCCTAGCAGATCTGCCGACCATACGCCAGACATAAGCGACGAGTGTCATATCAAAATGAGACGCACGGTCACAAGAACGCTTTCACCACTTGGCTTCCAAGATCGATTCTCAGCGCTCACTAAACTCGTCACCCTTATTTGCTCCCCCTGGCTTCAGAAAGAGATGGAAACAACCAAGCGGTCAATCTAGAGCTCGCCTAGAGATCATGTCCGAACGACTCTCGCACCCGATTCGGCCTCAGCAAGATTGCACTGGAACAGCACACTCAAGCATCGACCTAGTACAGCAAGACCCTTAGCTACGGCAGCTTCCCATCCGAGGTTATCAGCGTCGAGGGGTGAATCAGGGTCTGTTTGACGTCGCTGGATCTATGCAGATCACTTTAGTCGTGTTTCGTCCGAGGCGGGCTCATCTATGAGTGTCGCAGACTCTCAGGGGCAGGATGGGTCAGCATCTACATGCTTCTCGATGGCAATACTGCGAAGCAAGGGCATAACATGTCAAGACCGACGGACTTGCTCGGTCTCACCTCTCCCTAGTTCGCTTTGCCGTGCGTCGACAAAGATGCTGCGCTGCTTGAATGTAGCGTTGACGCGGCAATTCGCCGTCCATCTGCTAGCAGGTATCACCTCAGTAAGTCATCACATTGTGGCAAAGACAATCCAGCCAGACGCTTCACTGTGGCCGGGAGGAAACAAGATTACATGTCGAAGACTAAGTCATGTCTGTTCTAATTGCTTCGTATGATTCGGTCTTCGTGGTAGCGTCCAAGGCTTTGCACAGACAACCTGTCAGCGTGGTCAGCGTATTCACTGCACAACAGCATTAGGATCCAACATACCTCGCCTTCTGTGTACGCCCAGAAATATATCCCACATCCGATGAGGTAATATAGTGCGGGATTCGTTCCTTGATATAATAACACAGCCGTCAAGCTCGACAATGGCAACAGCAGTATCCTGAGTTCCAGCGAGCGATGTATTGCAGTTCCAGCGAGGAATTCCAGTGGCCACTCCCAAGCTAGGTTTATGAAGCCGAATATGAGGTTTATGGTTTGTAGTATGGGTACAGGTTTGACGGCGCCATCAAAGTTTTTGGTCAAGAAGTCGAAGAAGAATTTGGGCCAGAAGAAGCCGTGGAGGCTGGCGGCGATGTGATCTGTGGTGCAAAGTCAGAGTCAGAGTCAGATAGACTTGCTGTGGAAACAGCCAAGTGGAGGAGGAATGAAGCTTACATGTTGCTGCTGTCATGACGATGAGACGGGCCAAGTGGTTCTTGATGAGCTTTCCCATGCTGCGGTTGTGTAGGTCAACAACAGTGAGGATGAAACTCTGGTATGTTGATGGAATCTTTGCTACCGGTTGAGTGGTGACACAAGGGTCGAAGCCGACATGATTCGGATTCAGTGCAATTCAGGTGACGAAAGACCAGTGCTTTGTATATTATCAAGCAACCCTTTTGCTGGGGTGACGAGCGGGTGGTGTGGGATGCGAGTATGGGGAAAGGGTACTAGTGATTACAAGACGAGGGAAGAGCAAGAGATGCAGGTGATATTGGGCGGGAGTGGCTTAACAGAAAGCGGGATCCATGTCTTTTTTGCTCGCTTTGCAAAGGGCAGGAACGAAGGCGAGGGAGTGGGTGGAGTTCTAGAATAGCTGGAATCGATCCCACTTGGCTTCTTGGTTTTGCGTGAGGTGGGTGGTTGGAGGGTCTTGTGAGGCTTTTCGTAACTGCGAAGCGCCCATGTCGTCCGCGAATCAAACCATATTTTGCCTTTAACAAACATTCATTCGGCAAGAGATCGACAGTATCAATGCATTTCTGCATGATTCCGGTCGGTTTTGACCGACCTTGCTCTATTCTCCGCTGCCCGGTTGTCTGATGGATCTCGAAGTCACCTTTCTGTGGACGCAATCCGAAGGCAGCCCTACTATATGAGCCCTCAATATCGCATCTTATCATGATCAAGGGCCGAAGCGAGCAATCACTATCGTCTATATCAGTGTACTCGCCAAGATACATGTCGAGAAGGGCAAACCAGCATGCAGCAGTGCCAGCGGTTACGCACCCAATCAACGCGTCTCTGTTCCCTTCTTGGGCACGCGCCGAGGCCTCCACCTTTCGACCACTCATCACTTCCACACATGGTTTTTTGTGAGCCAGCCACCGTATTTTGTGATTGATGAGGAAGCCCTGCAGGAGAATATGCAGGTCCTGGTCATCAAGGTGGGTTGCTGGGCGGTTATGCAGTGGTGCGTGTGGTAAGGCGAGTTGACTGCTCAACCGAGGTTTGCTCTTTTCCTCCCTTGTGTCGAGTCTGGTCTATCTGGTGATTGAATCGTGATCGTTTTGTTGCGATTCTCTCTTTGATGAAACGACAGACTGTGTTAGCTATACTGATTTCGCTGTCTTGATTTCATGCAGTCAAACTGAACACCTGGCCCTGGACACTTTGATCATGATAAATTTGGGAGACAAACGATACCTCTTGTAGAATTTATCGGGAGTCTTTCCTAAACTTTGTTCGTTATGCCAGAACATGCCGAGGAGAGGTCATGGAGGTCACTGTTCACTCCCAAAAAGTTGACCTTCTACCTGCTATTTCATGGATTCCACGTTGCATTGTTCATCGTAGGATGGTATGCTCTGACTTCTCTGCTATGCTTTTCAAGCTAATTCTAGCAAGGTACAAACAACAGACCAGTAAGGCATTGGCCGGTCTTAACATACTAACATTTTCCGTATGGATATCGAGAGGCGCTGGATTGGTCCTCAGCGTCGACACCACATTGATCATGCTGCCTATGTGCAGAAATATCTTACGCTTCTTCAGACCAAAAGTCAAATGGCTCCCCTTGGACGAATCTCGCTGGTTTCATCGACAAGTCGCCTACTCACTCTTATTCTGGACCATTGTTCATACTACAGGCCACTATGTCAACTTCTTCAACGTCGAGCGATCGCAAGTTCGCAAACAAGCAGCTGTTGAAATCCACTACACTCAGGCTGGTGGTGTAACAGGACATGTTATGCTCTTCTGCATGCTTCTCATGTACACGACAGCGCATCAGAAGATCCGGCAACAGTCTTTCGAGACATTCTGGTACACTCATCACCTGTTTGTACCTTTTCTCTTAGCCATGTATACACATGCCACCGGATGCTTCGTTCGGGATACTGTTGAGCCTGTATCGCCATTCGCTGGCAAATACTTCTGGAACCATTGTCTTGGATATCAAGGGTGGCGCTGGGAGCTGATTGGTGGTGGCATGTATCTGTTCGAGAGAGTATATCGAGAGATTCGTGCTCGCAGACCAACAGAAATCATCAAAGTCGTCAGACATCCATATGGTGAGTATCGAAAGCAAGGTTATATCTATGCAAATCACTGACTCCGCGATAGATGCTGTGGAGATTCAGTTCCGCAAGCCGAGCATGCAGTACAAAGCTGGACAGTGGCTTTTTCTCAACTGCCCAGAGGTGTCGAAGCATCAGTGGCATCCATTCACCATCACATCTTGCCCTTTCGACCCTTATGTCAGCGTCCACGTCCGCCAAGTTGGCGACTTTACAAAATCACTAGCCAACGCGTTGGGCGCTGGACCGGAACAAGCAGCTCTATATGAAGAGCTTGATCCTATGGGGATGTACGAGGTAGCTCTTCAGCAAGGACAGGAGATGCCTACGCTCAGGATCGATGGACCTTATGGAGCACCTGCGGAAGACGTGTTCAACCATGAGATTGCCATCCTGATCGGTACTGGCATTGGTGTCACACCGTGGGCTTCGATCCTCAAGAACATCTGGCACATGCGACTATCACCTAATCCGCCCAAACGACTGAAGCGAGTCGAGTTCATCTGGGTATGCAGGACGACGACGTCTTTCGAGTGGTTCCAAGCCTTGTTGTCGTCTTTGGAGATGCAATCACTTTCGATGTCTTCGCCATCGGACTACAACAAACCCAACGAGGACACAGACGAGTTTTTGAAGATCCACACGTACTTGACGCAGAAGATGGATGTGGACCAGGCGAACAATATCGTACTGAATAGCGTTGGCACCACAAAGGATCCGTTGACAGAGCTGAATTCGAGGACAAATTTCGGGAGACCAGACTTTCACAAGTTGCTAGGTGCGATGAGAGATTCGATCGAGAACGGAACGTATATAAGTGGGTTGGAGTCAAGGAGGGCCGAGGTGGGCGTCTATTTCTGTGGACCCAATCTGGCGGCGAGGAGTATCAGGAAAGCTTGCCAGGAGGAATCTAGTCACGATGTCAAGTTCCGGTTCTGGAAGGAGTATTTCTAGAGAAGGTTCAATGCGGCTTTTGTACAATTCGTGTCCTTCATACGAGGTTTCTTTTGAAGAGGTGAGGTGATTTTGGGTATCGGAAATATGGTACAGCAGCGCTGCTCGTGAGCGCATAGAGGGAGGAACCTCCAAGCTTGTTCTTCCCTGCTCTTATATTCCCTCTGCTTTTTCCTTGCTGTCGTGTGCGCGTGCTCGGATGGAAGAGGGTGGCGGGCAGTGGATTCGCCTTGAGGTGTTCGTCGAGATTGAGGATGTGTTGTTTTGCTGGTATGAGTGTCGAAAGCAGCACTTTACATGCCACCGAAACCACCGACACCGCCCTGCTTGCCAGCAGCCTCTCCTTGCATCTTCTCGGAGACCTTGATGTTGACCTCGAAGAACTTGCCGACGCAACGGTCGAGGCAGACGGACTCGCCCTTGTTAAGGTCGCCCTCGCGGTAGCTGTTGGGGATGCACTTCTTGGTGCAAGTCTCGACGAGACTATAAAGGCGGTCAGTATGCGATAGTTGTGCGACTTGATGGATGGTGCGTGGTGCATACCGGTTGTACATGTCCGAGACCATGTCAATCTCGGCCTCAGCAGCGGCAATCTTCTCTGCTGAAGAGGGCTGGGGGCGACCACCACCGAAGAGGAAAGACATCTTGATATGAGTTGAAGGGGGTGTTGTGTGAAGAGATGAAAGGACGTAGAGTATGAATTACTGTTCTTCCAAGCCGCGCATCATCATGGTTAGAAAGTTGCACGCTCGACCTTGTTGAGCTTGGGCCACGCGCACATGGCTGGAGCTCGGTATTCTTGCAGCAGGAACTTCTGCGCCCTCTCTCCTTCCTCTTTCCTTCTTTCTACACCACACAACATGCTGTGACACATGGTAAGTTCTTGCTCTTTCCCTTCCTCTTCCCAATCTACACATTCCATGATGAGCCAAATTTGTAAAGAACCGTTGCGAATGACTCCTTCGGGGGGTTGATTTCACAAACATACCGATTATCCTGATCTCTTTTACACCACACACACTGCAACCCAATTCTACATTATCGATGCAAGATCTAACTGTGTTTTACAGATGCAAAGGTCTGCCGAAGTTTACCGTTTCTTGCGGCCCGTTCTTCGACATGACGTCCGATCACAATTGATTCCTTCGTATACTCGCTGCTTCTCAGCCTGCGCCAGACTTGCTTCAAAGAAGCCTGTCAAGGACTCTCCGACTGGCGATTATGAGAAGCGCATTGTCCAATTGCAAGCGAACACTTCCTTGCAAGACTGCTGGCCGCGTCTTGCTCAACGCCCCGATGTCGCTAGAATATCCGTGAACGATTTGAGAAAGAGCAGTGCAACTTTAGATAACGGTGCCACCAAGCTCGACGATAAGTTTGTCGTCTCCGGCAGAGTCCGCTCTGTGCGCACTGCCGGCTCCAAGCTGGTCTTCATCGACATAGAACAAGATGATCGTGTCGCCCAAGCCATCTGTAATTTCTCCCACCTCGATCAGAACGGTGTGCCTCGTGAGCAGTTCAATGCCTTCAAGCGCGTCGTTCGTCGGGGAGATTGGTACACCTTTGTTGGTCATCCACACAAGGCTCAAGGTGGAGAAGAGAGTATTCTTGCGACAGAGCTTCCTCAGCTCATGTCGCCTTCGCTCCATCAAATCCCTGCTCAACTTGATGACGCTGAAACACGCGCCCGTAGGCCTCATGTTGACATGTTGGTTCATCGCCAGGCTGTACAGACGCTCAGGATTAGGTCTGCTATCGAACGTGGCATTTCTACCTTCTTTGATAACCAAGGCTATTCCAAGGTCAGCACGCCCCTGCTGACTGCAGGTGCAGGAGGCGCTGTCGCCAGGCCCTTCGAGACTGTTGCTACTGAGATGCAAGATACTACACTCAACCTTCGCATTGCTCCGGAACTATGGCTGAAGCGATTGGTTGTTGGTGGCTTGGGTAAGGTCTACGAAATTGGACCAGCCTTTCGCAACGAGGGCGTCGATGCAACTCACAACCCCGAGTTCACCATCTGCGAGTCTTATATGCCGTTTGCCGACCTTGATCATCTCATGAAAATGACGGAAGATCTGTTGGCTGGCTTGCATGAAGAACTGCGTAAGCTGGGTGAAGAGAATTTCAAACATCTCTCCGATACGGCTGTCAACTTTGACTCGGATGCAACCCACCTTTTCCAAGGCCCGTTCCCACGCCTTCCCTTCATCCCTACCGTCGAGAAAGAGATGGGCAGAAAATTGCCTGACCTGAACGACGCCAATGCGACACAACAGATACTCGACCTCTTCACTGAGCTCAACATCCCCATCCCGGCCAGACCCACGCTCCCACGCCTCTTAGATGCTCTGGCAGGACACTACATTGAACCACTCTGTACCGACCCGACGTTCATAACAGAACACCCTGCCGTTATGTCGCCTCTCTCCAAGTCTTTTACCTGCCCTAAGACCTCTCAGCTCATCTCTGCCCGTGCCGAACTCTTCATCCGCGGCAACGAATATGCAAACATGTACGAAGAGGAGAATTCGCCGTTCGCGCAGCGTGAGAAGTTCGTGGAGCAACTCAAATACCGCGAAGTCGACGGCGAAGGCGATGGCAGGGCTGAAGTCGACGAGAGCTACCTTGAGGCACTAGAGTGGGGACTGCCCCCTACTGGTGGTTGGGGCATGGGCATTGATCGTCTGGTCATGCTCTTCACTGGTCAGAAACGCATCGGAGATGTCTTGCCCTTTGGTACTTTGAGGAATGTTGTCGGTCTCGCTACCCGGCAGACTTGACGTCCCTCTGTATATATACATTGCTCTTCTTTTCAATGATACCCCTCCGCTTCTTTTCGTCAATTGTCTTCTTCCTTTTTCTTCGCGATGTGAATATGTCTGGTTCTAGATGTGGTTTGCACCGGGTCATGACTTCCCTGATCTCCCTTTATGCAGCAGCCCGACAATCTCGCTCCAGCTGCAGTTCTTGTCTCAATCTACCTGACAGACAAGGCGACATGACTACCGCCACTCAGCGCCGGCGAATAGTAGCCATTCAGGCCTCAATAAACACAGCCATTCCCAACTTGACACTTGTCGCACCGCCTCTGAACCACGGTTGAGTTCGTTCAAACTCAATCACATCACGAAACCCCCTCATGTGTACACGCAACTTCTGCACGAGCGGGCACATTTCCAACTGCAGCGATTCTGCAGCCTGCGCATTGCGCATCAATAATAAACCTGCACGAGCGGTCTCACCGCACTTTTGACAGCCTTTGAGTCACCAACAACATCGATTATCTTCACAGGAAGCGCCTCATCTACACAGCCTGCTGAGTGGTGTTTCTCGGGTGTTATCTCAGGCCTTGGCTGCTAACAATATCGTATACCATGGCAGCCGTCAACGGGCTGAGATGGTTTCTTATCAAAGACGGTGGTAAAATAGACCATGTGGTGCCAAGCCACGGACTCGATACTGCATGCAGAAGGTCCATGCGGATCATGACGCCTCGAAGCCTTACTTTTTTCCAACAACCTCGATAAATCTCCGCAGTGCGCGGGAGCCGGACGAGAACTAATGAGGCGGTTCCAAGGGAAAACCAGTTGACCACGCGCATAATCGAGGCTAATAGGGCTATCTATCCAAGGAAAGAGAAGACATTTCTTTCTCTGCATCCTTTGCTCGAATGTCTTGTTAAGTTACACCTCCTCCGTCTCTTCTTTCCCTATTATTTATTAGCATGTCTTATCACTCCGAACAGAGGCTTCAAGAAATACATCGATACGACAATAATACTCAGCATCAAGATGTTCGCGTGGTTAACGGGAACGGAGACGACGCCTCCGGCCTTCCTTGAGTTGCGAAGTTCGTATTGGCTGATCCTTGTTACTGTCTCCGCTGCCATTTTTACGGATGTCTTCTTGTACGGCATCATTGTGCCTGTGCTGCCGTTCGCCCTTCACGGTCGTGCTGGGATTGCAGAGAATGACGTCCAGCCTACGATATCAATTCTGCTGGCTGCGTACGGGGGATCGTTATTAGTTGGAGCACCCATATGTGGGTGGGCATCTGATCGGTTCGACTCGCGTCGCTGGCCGTTCATGGTCGGATTGCTGGCGTTGGCTGGGTCGACGGTATTCTTGGTTGTCGGTAATAGTCTTGCTCTCATCGTTGTTGGCCGTGTCCTCCAAGGTCTTTCGGCAGCGGTGGTTTGGGTTGTTGGACTGGCGTTGCTCAATGATACTGTTGGTTCCGATGCTATCGGAGAAGCGATGGGTGTTGTTGGTATCGCGATGTCGATGGCCTATTTGCTTGGTCCCCTCTTGGGTGGTATCGTCTTCAAGCAATCGGTATGTTGTCCTTGAACAAAGAGCGAAAGTACGCTTGCTAACACCATCGCAGGGATATTATGCCGTTTTCGCCATGGCATTTGGACTTTTGGGTCTTGATGCTATTCTCCGTTTGATCATGATCGAGAAGAAAGTAGCCCAGAAATGGCTGGGAACGAAGGCAGTTGAAGTATCTACAGATGATGAACACAAAGGCAGCACAAACGACGATCTTGAAGCTGACCCGGAGTGTAACACACCCGAAGATACTGAGACACCTGCAGTGACACCTACGAAACGTAAGGTTCCTACAGTGTTCTCTCTACTCTCGTCGTACAGACTCGATGCCGCTCTCTTCGGATGCTTCATCTCCGCCGCCTTGCTTACCTCCTTCGACTCCATCTTGCCTTTGTACGTCAACGAACTCTGGGGCTGGGATTCTATCGGAGCTGGTCTGGTCTTTCTGGCCGTCACCATTCCGTCCTTTGTTGGTCCTTACATCGGCAAATATGCCGATACACATGGAGCCAGATGGCTGACTGCAGTCGGCTTCATCGTCACGGGTCCCTGCTTCATCCTCTTCCGCCTTGTCGACCATGACAGCATTCGCCAAAAGGTGCTTCTCTGCGCACTTCTCGCCATAGTCGGACTCGGTGTCACTTTATCGCTCACGCCATTGATGGCAGAAGTCTCATATGCGGTAGAAGCACAAGGAGCCAAGCGACCGGCTGGCTTCTTCGGTAGAAACGGCGCTTTCGGTCAGGCATTCGGACTGTTTAACATGGCATACGCGGCTGGCACCATGGTTGGACCTATACTAGCTGGTTTCATCAAGGAGAAAGATGGATGGGGTACTGCGACACTTGTACTCGGTTGCCTGTCTCTAATCACCACAGTACCGACATTAATCTGGTGTGGAGGATCGATCTTCAAGTTGAGGAGAAAACAAAAGGCGGAACAGATTTTGAAACACGATGAGGAGCATGCGGAGAAGGTGGAGAAGGCTTTGAAAGAGGAGGAGGAAGAGAAGACAAAAAGAGCTGCCCAGGATGAGGAGAAGAAGAGAAGTACGAATACGAGTCCGGACACCAGCACGAGTACGAGTACGAGTACAAGTACGAGAACAAGTGTTGTGGTGGATATTTGATTTTCTGTCGATGACATTTCGGGTCATATAATTGTTTATATATGGGTAGATATCTAATGATTTGACCATTTACATATTCCACTGCCAACGGACAGCACAAGTACTCGACTTCGACGTCTGCTAAAAGGAGAGCGCGATTTCAAGTCGAAGCACAGACAGGGTCGCACCAGTAGCAACCACTTGTCGACTGTTTTGTCATCTCCTGCCTCTGCGTGGGATATGGCGATGTACTCGGTACACTAGGATGAGTCCTCTATATCCCAACATGTGTTGGTGCCAGCTATATCTGGTCAACTTGATCGCTGCGTGCTCGGCATCGATTTTGAAGATTTCAAATTCTCTGTTTCTGAAAACAGGCTAGAAACACTGCAGTTTATCCTGGTTCTTAAGACACCACTGCACGAACCGTGAGAACAAGTTGGGGCACTCTATCTCGTCCGAGCACTCAGCATGCCTGTGACAGGATCGACCCAATGCAACATCTACAAACTGGACATCAACATTGTCGCCGTCGAGCTCGTAGAGCGCAAAGCTCAGACCACCTGCTCCTCAGTTTGTGACGCTCAACTTTGAAGGCCTTATATGTGGGAATGAGCACTTCTTCGGCATCCATCCAACGAGATCCAACCAATCTCGGGATACACCTTCAAGGCGCTTTGGCGGAGTGGTTAACGCGATGCCCTGCTAAGGCATTTCCTTCGGGAGCGTGTGTTCGAATCACACAGGCGTCGAGATTTTTGTACTTGCCGTGGCTGCAAAGTCATCCTTTTGCTTTTCGAGGAGACGGGATCGAAGAGGAAAGGGAGGGGTATGTTTTGAGCTATTAAAGAGGGACTTTGGGCAAGCGGTTGTGGTGGAATGGTGGGTGAGAGTGGGTGGAGGAATAGTGAATCGGTGGTGAAGGTTGGGGTCGAGAGCCTCAGGCAGAAGCATTTGAGCCCGCTGCCAAGCTTTCGGTATCTTTGGTGCGGGAGCTCGGTAGCTCTCTCCTACAAGGACTGTCGCCGCATCTACTCGACGTGAATGGAATGCATGCGTTCTCATTCAACACCGAGCGCGATTGCAATAACTTCAACCTTCTGCCATCGGAACACTCTCTCTCCTCCGGCGGACGAGCCATGAGTCACGGCGCGCGCTGGATGCATAATCGCGCACAAGCATCATCCCCCTCCGAGGATGTGTCCACGAGAACAGAGCGCACATGCTTTATCCTTCCTGGAGCCGAACCTGGCCAGAAGCCTCTCACAGCAGATGCCGAAAGTCTTGTAAAACGACTTCTATCAGCCCTGGAAAGACCCACTGCTACCATCTCGAGGTACTCCATGCAGCCTGTGCAATCCTTCGTCGCTTCGAAAGGCCTCACTTTATATTCTTGAGTCCTCAACCTATGTACCCTGCGTGGTTCGTCGATATCTCTCCTACTGTTGCAAACGGGCTTGTTGGCACACAAAAGCTTAAATCGCCATGTACAACAATAAAAACGTTGTCGTCGTCGACAACGGGGCCAAGGGTCCATATCCCCTAGTTTCTGTATTTCCTTCTTCGCTCTTCGATCTTTCCCAGTTCTCGAAAGATCACAGAACGAAGGATCTGTTTCGCAGAGGGTCATTCTTGATGACGGCCAAGGAGAAGAAACACAAGAGAAAGATCGTCCGAGACATCTGTCGACATTATGCTATCATCGTGTCTCTGTACGGCTGAAGCATTCACATTGTCATGTAAGCAAGAGGACCCGTTGGTGGCACCAGTCTCGATTCTTCAACTCCAGAAGATAAAGGCTTGTCACAAATACCTACAGCCACAAAGTAGGTTCAAAGGTCCGAGAACAGAAGTAGGTCAAGTAGTAGAGGCCCACGTGAGACAGATATGGGGAGAGCAAAAGCTAGAAAAGAAAACGCCGAAGAAGGGAATTTTTGCTAAAAGCCGGAAGGATGGCAAATCAAACGGCGCAGAAGCTAACCGTCTGCTGTTAACGTTCACACTATATGAGCTAGATATAAGTGCCTCTGGTCCCCTTTCCCCATACACGAGGCTCTTGAACCACATCTACCCGCTTGTCACCTCTCATTAACGATCCGCTCACGTCTACCTGGATTTTTGGATCTGGAAACACTTGGTCCTGAAGATTTCTACAGTTTACCAGTGCATGGTAGATATTCCGCAACCATGGATTGGCACGACAAATCCATCCCTCTGTTCGTTGTCACGATTGCCATGATCGTATTACCACTTGTTGTCGTTCCTCTACGATGCTATGTTCGTATTACACGGCGGTCTTTCAAGATCGATGACTGGCTCATCATCGTGGCTTTGCTATTCCATCTCGGAGCTTGTGCAACCACACTCTGGGGATTCATGTATGGCCTTGCCATGCCTGATAAGGTTCTTACCGAAGAGAACAGAATGAAAGGTGTTCAGGTAACCATAGACTGCTCTCATGAGAGGAACTGAAGATGTCATGAACCAATACTGACATAATGACTAGACATTTGCCATGTACAAGCCGATATACACAATCGCTACGGGCTTGATCAAATGCAGTATCTGTTACACATTTCTTCGCCTCTCGACTGCCCCGAAAGTTAGACGCTCCCTACACTGGATCATTATCATTGTCAGCATCTCTTCGCTCGTCATGTTTGTCGGATCATTCGTGTACTGTGTACCATATGCTGCCATCTGGACTCATTGGCAACATCCTCACACTCCTGGATACTGCTTGCCTGGAGCGGTTGTCTTGACTGTTGGATACGCTTTTGCCTGTATTACCATCATTACGGACTTTGCTTGCGCCATCATTCCTGGAGTCATCCTATGGCAAACAGTGATGAGCACGAGAAACATGTGCTTAGCATGGGCAACGTTGGGGCTGGGTGTTTTGGCTGCCGCAATGACGATTTGTCGTTTGCCCTACATTGCCTACTGGACACACGACCACAACCAATCATGTAAGTTAGCGACCTCTTCATTGGATGTAAACCACGATCTGACAAGAAAATCAGATGGCCTGGGGAGAATCCTCCTTTTCGAATTGCTCGAATGTGGCCTTGGCATCTTTGCCTCCTGCGCTCCTGCTCTCAAACCCTGGCTCTCCGCATCCATCACCTCTTTCACCTCTCTCCTCCACCGCCTCACCCGATGGACAACTCTCGGCTCCTCAATATCATCTTCCTGCTCTCGTCAAAACCAGGATCTTGAGAAAGGACCTCCTGTGCCAATAACAACAACTACTTCCTCTTCTCGTCCTGACTCTACATCCTCAGCACCCCCTGTACCTCGTATGGATCTCGTAATTCCAGACATCGAGGATACAGTCATGGATAGCGTCATGGATGCACAGGACAACAAAGCTTGGGATGACTACGAACACGAACGCTCAGGAAGCGGAAGAAGTAATGTACCCGTCATCATCGTCTCGAGAGTCAGACCGGAAAGTGGTGATTACACCAACACATGGAATGTCTCGAGAGCTGAAGATGATTAGGAGATTGATGACAAGAAGACTTCAATGACTGAGTTTATGGGACCGTTATGGTAGGAAAAACCATGACTGTTTCCTCCATCACACCTCGATCACGTTCCGAATAACTTTCATTAGGCGTTCATCAATACAGCGTGAGACGAGCAAATTTTGGTCACGAGGACTGTGCATTCGAAAGCTCGTCAAATGTCATCGTTGATTTGATTGATGTATGTAATACAGCTAATGTCACTCAAGCCAGAACATGCTGTATAATTCATTGGAACCATGCGTGTATAGCGTTGGTCCTTCACGCAACGTTCGACACGCTCTGTGTCTTTAGCAAGAACTGCGTGATATATATGCCGATCTGGCATAAGGTTAAGCCTCGCGATCACGGTCGCTTTGCTCCTCAGTGGTGAATCTGCGCGACGAGCACGACCTTGCTGTGATGGGTAACGAAGCTTTTGGCGGGCGCTGACTTCATGTCTCGGATGACGACCATCCTCATGCCTCTTGGTAAACGCCAAACTTGACGACCTCTACTTCGAGAGTCTCGGCATCGAGCAGAAGAAGCTCGCCGGTGTCCTTGAAGCGTGGTACTGAAATGATGCGACAGCTCTGACCGTCGGGTCCTTCGACAATGGTTGATTCGAAACGAGGTTGATTGCCCACAATATAGACATGCGGCGTTGCCTCGATGACGAAGCGGTCTTTGTCTTGGAACGGATAACACCCTAGATGTTGTTAGCAATCTGTTGAGCATGACGGAATGGCCTGTCTTACATAATGTGTCTGGAGCAGTAGGAGCACACAATCTCCAGCGCAGGGTAGCTTCCATCATCTCCAAGCGGTCGTCACCTTCAACGTACTTGAATACGTCGTCGATGGGCTGACCGCCGGTAGCCAAAATTCTCCAACCATCTACATCTCCCTCCCAGGGATTTGTGACAGTATCGAACCAAGCCGTGTCTTCCGAGTTAGGAGCAGCCATGTAAGCTCTGCTTCTTGGGAAAAGAGCTGAATGCATGGGTTGTTGAGGTAGAGAGGTATGCGTAGGATCCTGTTCACCAGGAATCAAGGTGATGGGTATTGAAGGTAACAGTGACTCAAGCAGTGAATCTAGGCGGTCTGTCGGAGCAGGATTGTATGCGGAAGCATCGTAACCATACTTTTTAACAGCGGATGGCTTCTTTGCTGGCAAGTCTTCTGCACTGGGGATCGGATTCGCCGACGAGAGCGAGTTGCCAGCAATCAGAAGTCGCGATATGCTCGATATTTTTTCTTGTTCGTCTGGTGACGTCGACTCGCCGAGGAGGTATTCCACAAGTAAGTCCAGAGCCATAGTATCGCCGGAGTCACCACTGACTCCCAAAGTCGAGACAATGGCAATCTTGCCGGCCTTCTCTTTCTTTGTGTCTTTCTTCTTGGTGGCGCCATCACTTTGGCCTTGCGACCAGCGTTCGGGTTGTGGTGCAAGCTCGGGTATCTTCAGATCGATGACTTCGAAATCGCCGTTGGCGTTTTCGGTTCCCATGACTGCCACGATACATCCTGTCACAAGTAGGCATGAGCTCAGGAAGCTACCTGTCAAGCGTAATCGACCAGATTCGTCTTCGAGCATGATTTGATCGCTTTCTCCAGATGTGAATTTCAGTCGGGGCGGCGGTGCGGCAATCCAGTGCTATCAAAGAGGTCAGCGTTTGCTTCGTGGTGGGTGATCTCCACGAGGCTCACATGTTTGGAGATGTCGTCAAGAATGTTTGGCTTAAGCGGCATTTCCATGTAGACGGTGCCGGCGACCCAGACCAACTCGCCTTGTCGGACATCGAGCACGCGATCGACTTTGTGTACTTCGTCTCCACCAATCTGTCCGTATCGTCTTAGTATCGTTGTCGTCTTGTCTCCTTGGGGGTGCTGACCTCGAAGCCATCCCATGCTTCACTAGCAACACGCTCTACGGCAGGCTTGAGCACGGCCAGTCGGGCAAAGTACATGTCGGCATATTGTTGTTGGTAGTGTTTTTGTTCGCCCTTTGCAAGATGGAATGATCGAAGAGGCTTGTATGATGATGGTGTACGCTGGAGCGTCTGGTACTCCTCGGTCCTTTGAGCAAGTCAATCTTCTGTTTGATACCAGACACTACATCATCGCACTTACGATGGAGGCTGCAACAGCGCATCTACCGAATTTGAGAGCGCCATGTCGCAATGCAATGTGTTGCAACTGAGTGTCTATGACCAGAAGATTGTGTGAGGGCTGGCTGCCCGCGTCAGAAGGAGACGCGTCGCAGCTTCCACTTCTGACGCGACTCAATTTCATTTCCCCATTTGGATCATCTTCATCCATGCAGCGCCTTGAATGTTTGGTGGTCATCATGATCATACATATAATACAGAGAGGAGAAATCTATTTACAATGGGTATATCGCAGCAAATTTCAATTCTACTTTTCAAGCTGATGCTGCGCCAACTTCAGCCTCGGCCTCTGCCTCAGCAGCACCACCCAGACCAATCTCCTGAACCTTCCAGCCTTGTGCTTCGTCGACAAAGCTCTTGCGTGCACCAAGCACAGCCATACTGCTGCTAGACATGCCGTTCACGAGGAAGCGTTCTGCAGCGTCACGGACCTGCTCCTTGCTGACATCCAGAAGCTGCTGCCGGCGTGTTTGCTCCATGTCAGGAGTCACTCCACTCACAAATCTGGTCATGCCCTCTTCGCTCACGCTTCTGGGAGCATCAAGTGCTTGGAAGACGGATAGCTTAGCGTCTTCAAGGTCGCGGTCCGTCCACTTTCTGTCTACAGCCCACTTGCCGACCTTGTCCAAAACCTTGATTGTGTTCTCAGGGTTGGGGTCGCGGTAGGAGTAGAATCCGAAGACACCATCGAGAGCCCGGGAGTAGGCACCACCTCCATATGCGCCACCACGCTCACGAATCTCACGATGCAGATGCTTGTGTGTAAGCAGTTGTGCGAGAACAGCCAACGGTGCACCAGCGGCATCTGTGTAGGGAACGGTCGGGAGGGCAAGACCGGAGTAGTAGACCTGGTAAGGAAGAGGGAAGAATGACTTGGCGTTGCGAGTCAATGCCTGGCTCGACTGAGTTTGAGACGACGACTCGGACGACGAGAAAGTGCCGCTAAGGAAGCCTTGCAGAGCTGCCTCGTTGATGCTGGTAGACTCGGCACCACAAGTGATGGCGACTCTCATGTTCGAGACATTGGCTGCGACAAGCTGCTGGATCGTCTTCAATGGTTGGATGATGTCGTCACCGATCTCGGAGAGTGATGCCAAATTGACCATGTGCTTGATCTGGCTGATACCACCGGTCTGCTCGAGCAAGTTACCGTGGGGACTGATGCCAGCCTCAGCAACACGTCTGGCGTAGGCGTGACCCGACTCGGCAATAGTGTCGGCACCACCACTAGCAGCGCTCTGGATCAGCTCGCGAAGAGAAGCTTTGGCCTTTGGTCCGTCGAAATCGGTCTCTAGGATGATCGTTCGGATCAGGTCGTACAAGGCAGGAACGTTTTGATCGAGCGCGAAACCAGACAGACTCAAACCCTCTTCGCAAGCACTAGTGTTGGTAGGGGAGGTACATGCGTGATAACCGAAAGAAACACCACCAGTCTTGAGCTTGATAAGGTCTTCGATCTCTTCCATCGACTTAGTCTTGGTTCCAATGCGCATGAGTGCGTCGCAGAACAGAGGGACGAAAGTGCGCAGCTCGGTAGGCAGGTTCTTGAAGATACTGAGAGCTCTGAAGTAAGTCAGTCCATTCGTCGGTGCTTCTCTCCATTGCACTTTGACATTGTCGAGAGAATCTTGGCGGGTCTCGGTGATTGGCTTGCTGCGCGGAATATCCTTGACATGCACAGATGGCAGGCAGCTCAGGTCTTGTTCCTGCATTTGCTGCTCAACAAGTTCCAGCTCTCTCTTCTTCAACTGATCATAGGCCTCTTGCTTGGAACCAAAAAGTTGCTCAGCCTCGGCCTTCTTCGATGCAAGTCTTTGTGCTTCCTCTGCAAGAAGATCCTCACCGTAGGTTGCGGAAGGTTCCATAGTGAATGTCAAGGTGTTGTCATTCAACAAGTACTTCTCCAAGAGACCTTCGAGGTAGCCGCCCTTGGCACACTCTGCCTTGAAGGTGTCTACAGTCTGTTGCCATGCCAAAGCGTCGAAGACATCGACACCGTTGAACCAACCAGGCTTCAGACGCTGGATGATGGACATGCCAAAGTTTGCAGTCTTGTGCTTAAGGCTGAGTTCAAGCTGGTGCAAAATGCCATCAATCTTAGACTGATCGAAGCCCTTTTCTCTGACTTGGCGCAGAGTCTCCGAGACAGCTTCCTTGACCTTGGGTACATTTTCCTGCTTGACGCCATTGAGGCCGACGGAGAAAACACCACGCTTACCGGAACCATCGAATCCAGTGTTTGGTGAGAAGTCAGGACCAAGACCGGCCTCGATAAGGTTGCGATAGAGAGGTGAGCCGTAGCCGTCCATGAGCAGCGACGAGATGATAGAGAGTGAGAAGTTTTCGAGAACATTAGATGTGTCGCCCATAAGCCAGGTAACAGAAGTCTTGTATTGAGAGTCAGCAGGACTCAGAGGATCCAGAGGGCCCTTGACGGTGACAGAGCGAGGGCCGTTGTCGAGACTCTCAGGAACCTTGATATCCGAGTCCACGGAGATGCGTGAAAAGCTGTCCAGCTCCTTTCCAATAGACTGGAGATGCTCGGTAAGAGGCAAGTTTCCGTATGTCAGAACCTTTGCGTTGCTAGGATGGTAGTGGTCGGCATGGAATTTCTTGAGTTGTTCATAAGTCAGATCAGTCATCTTTTGAGGGTCACCACCAGAGTTGTTGATTGCAGGGAACAAGTTCTCATGGAAGCGAATGTAGTAGAGGTATTGCGAGTCAGACATCTGACCCTTCATCTCATTGTACACAACACCTTTGAAGATAATGTCGTCTGAAGAGGGGTTCTCGGCTTGAGGGTTCTCAGGTCCTAGACGCCATCCCTCCTGGGTGAAGTCGTGCTCTTGAAGAAGAGGGTGTAGGGTAGCATCGAGGTAGACGCCCATGAGGTTCTTGAAGTCCTGAGCGTTGGTTGTAGCGAATGGGTATGTGGTGTGATCGGAAGAGGTAAAGGCGTTCATGAAGTTGGAGAGCGATCTCGGCAGCATCTTGAAGAACGGATCGCGGACTGGGAACTTTTGACTTCCACAAAGAGTGGTGTGTTCGAGGATATGCGGTACTCCAGTCGCATCCGGAGGATTTGTCTTGAAGCCAATGGAGAAGACATTGTTCTGGTCATCTCGTGCGATGTGGAGATAGTCGGCACCAGTACGCTCATGTGTGAATTGGAGGGCAGTGAGCTCGAGTTCCGGAACGTGTTTGGCACGCTTCAAGGTAAATCCATGTAATTGATCTCCAGGCTTGGGATAGTTTGACAAGTCGGTTACGGAAGCATAACTTCGTCGCAAAGCCGGTAGGTTGGTGTGTGAAAGGCGATTCGGCCTGGTCGCTAGCCTGTTGACTCCGCGTAGCATTTCCGAGTAGATCAAGGCTCTTGATCTGGTAGGCTTCAGTTGTGTTTCCGGGAAGGAAGGCGAATTCACAATGCTCTCAGGGCAGTCGCGAAGAGGCACGGACTTTGATGACGGACGGCGGGGAGCAATTCACAGTCATCGAGTGGCCAATCAGGAAGGAGATCAGACACGGCTGTTTCTTCCGTTTCGACACCTCTTTGCACATCCAGAGTCGAGTCGAGCCCTGTCCGGCACACGACATACGACCGTCGACGAGTGTTTACGAAAGACCCATTGTATCTTGGATATCTCTTTTCGCCCAGTCTTATCGCTAGAACGACGACCCTCCACCTTGTCTGCTCTTTCGACCAGGATTTGCAGCAGTCCCTGTCCGACACCCCTCTTGCCCTCCCAGATATACATACGACATCGCTATCTACTACTTCATCGCTACGCCGACTTGTTGGTCGCCTTCCGAAACTACCTCTCCGATCCCTGTTTGCGCCACAGAGACAGGCATACCCGGATTTTCGCTGTGCCCGCCTGTCTCAGTGCGCCAATCTCAACCCGCTCCTTGCGCCTCACTGCCCCCGATGCAAGGGCAATCACTTCTCTTAGTACACCCATAGACCATTCTTCCGACACCTAAACAATGGCTCAAGTCGCCGCACAACACCAACCCCACAGCTCACGCGCTTCGCCCGCCTCTGTCCACGAACACCGCGACGATGCTCCATTGCCTGCCGCCCCACCTCCGCCGCCCAACAACGGTCCTGTCGGAAAGAAGTCCAAAGCAAAGAAAGGTGCCGCCGATACGAATGACGCACACAAACAGCTCCAGGCAAAGATTGCCCAGCTAGAACAAGATGCCACCGGAAGGGCTGAAGAAGATGCGGAAATTGGTGTGTCATCGACCTTTGCTGGCTATCGCATGGGCCTATACTGACAATGACAGACCGGGAAGTAAAGAAGGCCAACCGCGATCTCCAAAATCTCCTTCAGTCCATGGATGGTCCGATAAGCAAGATGGAAACCGTGCAACGAAAGTATTCGGAACTTCTAGCAGAGATGAAACGGACCGAACGAGAGCATATCAAAGCGAAGAAGCGAGGCGATCAATTGCAGAAAGACAAAGACACGCAAAGGTCGGAGCTTACGAAAGCCAATTCGATGAAGGAGAAGCTGGAGAAGCTCAGTCGTGAACTGACCAAGGAAAACAAGAAACTCAAGGTGCGCTTTTGCTGGATCTTGTCAGAGTGATACGGTTATTGATTGCGGATGCAGGAGGATCTCCGCGAGATGAAGGAAAGCGCGGCAGACAAGAACGAAGAGCTGCACCGCCGTCTCGAACGGATGGTAGGCGATGTTGAGCAAGTCATAACCGACCGCAAGCTTCCAGATCGACCAACCGGCGAGCTCGAAGAAGACAAGCTGTATGTTTGTTGCACTGCGCTTCTCAACTCCAACTCACACAAGTCACAGCTTCCGAGAAAAGTTCAAATCCTTCGTCGAACAATACGAAATGCGCGAAATCCAGTTCCACTCGCTTCTCCGATCAAAGGATCTCGAAATCCAGTACCATCTCGCCCGACAAGAGCAGCTACGCAAACAACAGGATGCAGAATTGAGCAAGTCGCATCAGTTGACCCGTCAGGTATCTACCTTTTCCCAAACAGAGAATGAACTGCGCAGTCAGCTGAATATTTATGTGGAGAAGTTTAAGCAGGTGAGACTTTCTTCCAAACATGCTGCCCCCGTCCATGTCTTTATTCAAAAAGTCCCCGTCCATCTCTGAAAGAGAGCCCCCGTCCGTCTCTGCTACCAAGAGTACAACCGCTTTCGCCCATTCGAACAATTTCCTCCCCACTTTCCAACTTAGGCAGTGCCATCTCACTCACTGACCGCATTAGCAGGTCGAAGACACCCTCAACAACAGCAACGACCTGTTCCTGACGTTCCGTAAAGAGATGGAAGAAATGAGCAAGAAGTCCAAGCGACTGGAAAAGGAGAACATGCAGTTGACGCGCAAGCAAGAGGCCACCAACAAGAACATCTTCCAGATGGCCGAGGAACGCTCGCAATCACAGTCAACCATCGATCGTCTACATAAGGAGAACGAGAAGCTTAAGAAGCTGTGTCGCGCCATGCAGACTAATGGTTACGGACGCGCCGACATGGTCAACGCCGCCCCTGGAGCACCGAATCCAGCACACCACCCCGACGAGGAAGACGAAGAAGACGACCTTGCCGAGACAGATTCCGAATACGATGAGTATGACGAGGATGAGGAGGGCAGCGTCGAGGCTGAATACGACGACGACACCGAGGACGAAGCCGTGGATCAACGACCTCGCACATACGGCCCGGTGCCGCCACCCCCTCCACCACCGCCAACAGGCGACCTAGCCAATGGTGGGAATGGCAAGGCCCGACAGCACCAACAGCCAGTGAATGGTGTGAAGCATTAAGAACAAAAGAGAAAAAAAGCCAAACAATGACTTTGCATCCAATTTGTGGAATCTACTACTACTACTATTATGTCGCGACGTTCTTGTTCGAACATTCTTGTTTTGTCCCTCATATGTGAGAGAACAATCACCTTACTTATATCCACGAAAGTTGCGATAAACCTTTCTCCATTTCTGTTTCTCTCCTTACGCCTCTCTCTCTCTCTCTTGAACACATTCTCCCATACCCCTACACAATCCCACAAAGCGTGAGGCAGATACACTATCAGGCGTCAACCAACACAATCTCCATTGTTGGTATCCGACGAGACAACCGCGCAAGATCAATAATTTCGTTCTTCCTCTCCCCTCGTCTTTCCTGCCTTCCGTCACTTTGCGATCCCTGACGCTCGTCGTCCTGTTGGTCCTAGTGTGAAAGTGTGGGTTGGATGAGAATGAGGGCTCGAAAAGCTCTGGCTATTACAGACCCGCCTGTATTTGAGTATCGCACTGGCGGACTAAGTTTCAGAGTACATTTTTGAGCATTGATGAATGGTAGATCATACTGTTGGAATAGATTATGGGATTATGGGGCCTTTTATACTTGAAAAGTATATGACGGGTTGCCGAAAGCGTCTTGGGGACAAAGACTCCTGGACAGGCTGTTTGCGGACTTTCAGTCATCTCTGTTGATGTATACATACTGGACCTGCCTTGTCTAATGACTATGCTTTCTATATGATTACTTTGCCAATTATTCCCAGATGTGTCATGCCTGAAGTGTGTACATCTTTTTCGAGATTGCTGTTCTAGGTATGACTTCGCTTTACTGATCAAATAGCTATCATTATTGGAATGAACCCGACTAAACCCATAAAACTGCTTCGACTAACAAAGTCTGCACATTACTTTCGATGCCATTTGTAAGTAGTCTCTAGACCGCCCGTGATTATACGTTCTGTGTAACTCTAGCGTTGCTACGCAGTGCTCGACTGGAAAGCATCCGTCCTAGAGTCAAGGTTGACCGAATTCATCATGACCTGCTTGGCTCATCTGCAGTGTGGGATATATGGATCCTTTTCAGACCCAAAAACATCACAATTACTACGGTGGTGTAGCGGTAACATTCTTCCCTTCCATTGCTTCACAGCGAGGATGAGCTCAGGGTTCGACTCCCTGTCGTAGTATCACTTCTTTTTGCACTTTTGAACCCACCATTGTGATCCTCTCGATGCGCTGGATTTGATTCTGCAACAATTGATTTTTTTGGTCGAGTATTGGATTTTATTTTGAGGTTCTTGTTTTTCTAGAGCATGCACTGGAGGGGACGACTAGTGAGTTGGGTGAATAATCGTGATTGTTTGCAACGACAAAGAACTCGCTGCTAGGCTCCATGCAACAAAGAACATCAAGGACAGGGTCGCAGAATGAGATGTCGCGACGAGCTCGGGATCGACCGGGAGATCCAAGGCAGGCAGTCTGTGCGGCATAAGGCTGGGGAGGATTTGGGGTACGTCACTGGCGATGACGCTCGAAGTGTGTGGGTGAGCTCAATCTTCTCCTGGATGCTGGGAAGCTCAATCGATTTGGTTCCTCATTTTCATCTAGCTATACTTTCAAGATGTCTTTGAACCCGGAGCCCGCCGATCCGCAAGAGCGACAGGAATCTCACCTTCCTCCCAAGTCTTTCGCTGACGCCGCCCACGAAGCTCTAGGAGAGCATGAACAAAATGGCGGAGATTCATTCAACGAGGAGTCGATTAAGGAAACACCCCCGACGAGGAAGCTTTCGAGAAAAGGCAGCATTGAGCCCCGACCACTTCAAGAGATGCTAGACGAAGAAGAGAGACAACCATCTCTACCATCCACACCAATTCAACCTCGCCGTACACGGTCCCAAAAAGAGCAAAAGCAGGAGAAATCCTGGGCAGATATGGCAGAGGAAGGAGTCAACACCAATGCGCACCCTGTCATTGATCTCCATGCAGGTGAAGCCAATGGCGACAGCCAGGAGTTTACTGGAGAAGGGCGCAACGACTCGCCCAAGAGCCCAGCTCAAATGCACCGTCCTCACAAGCGCACATCTTCCAAGTCAATGAGCCCAAAGAAGACCGTCTCGGAAGGCACAGACGGTCAGCAACAGAAGCTCGTATACGAAAAGTTCGAGAGTCCCGACGGCAAGCAATTGACCAGTGTCAAGCCTGATGATTCATACGAAGAGGAATTGAGAACAGATGAGAAGGAAGCGCCCAAGCAAAAAGAACAGCAGGTCAGGGACTCAAAAGGCGAGCTCGTCAGTGGAAGAAGAGCTGGAGCAGGCTGGGAAACTTCGGCGTATGTCCTCCCGCACACCCTCAACAGTCTGACATTGCTAATACATGTCTCAGCATAAGATGGGCACCCCTCAACGTTCCTCTCCAGCGTAGATTGCAGACAGGAATGGTCCTGGTTCACACCTTGAGCATCGCTCTTTTCCTTGCCGCCTTTTTCGTCCTCTGCGCCATTCCGGTGCTGTGGCCCTTGTTGCTTCCTTACCTTCTCTACGTCCTGTTCTCCAAGGCCGGCACCTCGGGCTCGCTCAAGTACCGCTCGGAATGGCTGCGCCGTCTTCCAGTCTGGTCTCTCTTCGCTTCATACTTCCCTGCTCGCCTTCACCGTTCGCAAGAGCTGCCTGCAACCCGCAAGTACGTCTTTGGCTATCATCCACACGGTATTATCAGCCACGGTGCCTTTGTCGCCTTCGCGACCGAAGCTCTCGGCTTTTCTCAGCTGTTCCCCGGCATCACCAACACTCTCTTGACCTTGGACTCGAACTTCCGCATCCCCCTGTATCGCGACTACGCTCTGCGCCTGGGCCTGGCCTCGGTTTCTCGCGAGAGTTGCGAGAACATTCTCTCCAAGGGTGGCCCCAACGGAGAAGGTATGGGTCGCGCCATCACCATCGTTGTTGGCGGTGCTCGCGAATCGCTGGATGCTCAGCCCAACAGCCTTCGTCTTGTGCTCGCTCGTCGCAAGGGTTTCGTCAAGCTCGCCATTCGCACTGGTGCTGATCTCGTTCCCGTACTAGCGTTTGGCGAGAATGAACTCTACGAGCAGTTCGATCCTCAAGCACATCCCACCATCCACAAGTTCCAGCTGTTGGTCAAGAAGGCTCTAGGTTTCACAGTTCCGCTTTTCCACGCTCGCGGCGTTTTCAACTACGATGTTGGTATGATGCCTTACCGACGTCCGCTCAACATCGTCGCTGGCCGACCTATCATGGTGCGCAAACAGGAGCGTCCTGACTCCAAGTATGTGGATGAGATCCATGCGCAATATGTCGATGAGCTCAAGCGCATTTGGGACGAGTGGAAGGACATTTTCGCCAAGCACCGCGATGGTGATCTCGAGATTGTCGAGTAAACCCTTTCTTTCATCATGACTTTCTTCATGCACTTTTTGTGCTCTAATGCTTATGGGGAAGTTTGTTGTAGCCTTACTTCCATATTGTATTTTAGAAATTGACACCATAGCTTCTTGACGAATCATGCTCAATTTTTCTCCGGTTCTTGAGTTGCCTTCACTCGTGGCTCTTCTGCAACACAGTTTCTTGACAGCATCATAACAGAGAATCATAGATCTGCCAACACCCAGCTCACTTCGTACAGCTACAGCTTTCCTCTCACAACGTCGCATTCACGACCGCATTGATGAAACTGCACTGGATTAACGCTCTCCCTAGCCCTCGCCGTCGCCATAGAAAACCTCTTGACGAGCGACAGATCTTCCCCTTCTTGAGATTGCCCCTGGAACTACGCATTCTCATCTACCAATATGCAATCGCCGATCAAGAGTACGACATCGGTCATCGACATCTTCCGTCCCTCCTGCGCACCAACCTCCAGATTACACGCGAGATCTACCAAATCTGTCCTATCGTCGCAATATATGAGCTCATCATTCCGGACCTCACCGATTCGAAGTACATACCACGACGACTCTACCTCAAATACCCAGGTCTAGTCACGCCCACGCAATATTGTCATTGGATGGCCATGTGCTTTCGCCTGTCAAGGGCGGATTTCAGAGCAAAGGCGTTCGACTGGTTTCACGGGAGGAAAGGATTGACGGCAAAAGTTCAGACGCAGTGCTCACTATGTTTTCATTATAGCACATCGGGTGGATTCCGTGGATACCCCAGATGTTGGTATTGTACCTTTTACGTCGAGCACATTATGCGGCACGAGAAGAAGACGCAAAAGAAACTTTTGGTGAAGTTCTGCTGAGTGGGACGCAAAGACGGGGTCCGCAAGACATCTGATTAGATACCGTCGCTATGCACAAAGTTGATGGGGAAAATGTCCATGTCCATTGAGAGTCGTGTTCTGCAAATTTCGATCCTGGTCCGCGAATAGAATTTTGGTTGGTCTGAAAACCAGGAGAAGCAGAACACGTTCCCCTTCTTCGATTCACCTCTAGAACTTCAGAATTTGGGTTACCGCCTTGTAATCTCGGAAGAAGAGCACAAATTACCCGAACTCCTCCTGCCTTACCTCAGTATCGTCTATCCGCTCTCTTCGGCACGACAATTCAGATTACACGAGAGATCTACCGATTCTACCACATCACAGCAGTAATCGACGTCAAGATTCCGCATCTTCAGCCTCGATGGTGTTGGAGTTTTGCTGCATGGATCCAACTAATCACCATACTTACCTGAATGCTTGAAGGCAATACAAGGATATGGTACTTTGAGAGCATCAGGGCCAGAAGAGGGTTGGTTATGAAGTTGACAGTGCGGTGTGGGCACCGTGAGGAGTGCAGAGAAGTGAGTGGGAACCGTGTTTCTTCGGAGAACCTCGTGGTGCTCAGTTCTGCGTGTTGGAGGGTACTTGATAGAAAGGTCTTATTTGAGATTTGTTAGATTTGAGAGAGTTTCGATGGCCGGGCTCTTGGGTACTTTGCTTTTAGTTGTCGTAGACAGGTAGTTACTGTCGTAGTTCAAGAAATTGGATGGTTGAGCTCGTATCTGTTGAGAGCAGTCTTCGATCGATTTGAGCTTTGAGAATTGCCATGCGTGGCCGGCTCAAAACGACTGTGGTACATATTTTGGGGTTTTTTGAGCTACGTCATCGATCTAATCATATCTTAGAATCATGTCGCAGTGGTGTAATGGTTAGCATTAGCGCCTTCCAAGCGCTAGACCCTGGTTCGATTCCTGGCTGCGACATCCTTTTTGTGCTCTGCGCTTTGAAATGCGCTTATTTCCAGCCAATTCGGACGACTTTTCGTCGAGAAATGTCGAGTCCAATTTTTTTTTTTGGTCCCCCCTAGTGCGAGGCTTCAGCGTCACGAGAGCTGGTGTGTGGGTAGAGTATATGCGTACGCTCACTGACCTCTGGTCGAATTGGCGCAGTTTTGGTCGAGTCATCTCGAGTCCAGATGTTTTGCTTGTGAGTATCGAAGCTGCGCCATCATTGAGTCTGAAGCCTCGCGACTCGGATCCTGCATGCGTGGTTCGCGAGAATCTGGCCATCTAGCGACGCACCGTCGAGTTTCTACCGCATGTCTGTGGATCTGAAGGACGACATCATTGCCATAGCTTTCCAGACTCTGGTAATCAGACTGACCCTCCCCGTGTGCTGAATTCTGTCACACCATCAACTCTGATGCCGTAGCGATGCACACTGAGATACATATCTGAATGCATGATACTTTTGAGTGCGACCGCGTCGTCCACAGAGACCAACCCCCTAAAGCACTCTCTTTGGACCTAGCATCGACTTCAAGAACAACTGTGCATCTCTGACCCGAGGCATCAAGGACATCTGGATGCAATGCTCGTTATTCAACTCAAATCGACGCAAGGCACCAGCGCTACTACTTTCCGCACCAAGTGAGTCAGCGAAATAACAGGAACTCCTTCACTTTTCAGTTGCTTTCGCAACCGATCACTTCCTAATCTCGAACATGAGATAACACCACCTCTCGCATGCATTTTCAGCAACAATACCTCTACTGCCAGCAGCCAGCAAAAGTCATACAAGAGCATCTATACCAACCAATTCCCAGAATCATGGAGAACATCAACAACTTTGTGATTCAGCCAACCGAGGCACACACGCACACCATCATAATACTTCACGGCCGCGACAGTGTCGCTTCCGAATTTGCAGGAGAGTTGTTTGAAAGCCAAGCGTCGGACGCACGCACACTACCAGAAATCTATCCCGGCTTTAGATGGGTCTTTCCAAACTCCAGTATGCTCAGGTCAAAGCGCTTCGACACGGAGATGTCACAGTGGTTCGATATGTGGAGTACGGAACATCCGCATGACAAAGAAGAGATGAGCAGAGCAGGCATCGAGACGGCAGTGGCTAGAATGACGGATCTAGTCAAACAGGAGTCGAAAGCAGTTTCTCTTGATCACATCTTCCTGGGAGGCATCAGTCAAGGGTCGGCAGTCAGCATTCACACTTTGCTTCGTAGTGAGCTGCAGGTTGGTGGATACATGGGATTTTGCACCTGGTTACCTTTCCATGACGAGATCCAGCACCAGACGACAACCATCAAGACACCAATCTTCCTGGCACACAACAAAGATGACGAGGTCATCTCCGTGGAGAATGGAGAACAAATGCGGGAGACTCTACAGCATATCGGGTTGGAGGTGACATGGCGAGAGTATGAGGAAGGTGGTCACTGGTTCAACGAACCAAAAGGCATCGACGATGTTGTTGCGTTTCTCGCACGCTGTGGTGTCTCGAGCAGAAACCGAAGTGCAACAGCATCGCAATCGACGGGGTAGTGAAGTGGGAGGAAGGCACCATTTCTGACTCCATATCCTGTCAGTATCACCTTCTACATCTTTTAATACTCTGACACGCGTGAAGTTCGAAAAGTGATGCTCGTCTGTTGGAATCTCGTGACTTGTACGTTTGCTCCTGCCGTATTGATGTAAGTTCCTTCTGTGCTGCTTGAAAATGCCTCTGCCTTTGGGTTTTCGATATATTCTCCATCACAACCACAAGCTTTAACCTCTTGTCTCATTAATACATCAGACTCCATATTCGATTTCCATGCACTAGAGTTGTGTCAGTCACCCTTTCAAACGTCACCTCTCAACGTCATCTCGTCGTCGGAGGCTGGTTCATCGAAAGCCATCAACCAAGGGTCAACCGGAGACTCTCAACACTCAATCTACCTACCTGAAATTTCTGTCGAGCTGCAGAAATTCTCGATGCTCGTCTTTGACAGCACAACGCCGGTGGGACCTCGAACCGTGACTCCCCCGGACTGACCCGGGGATCTCGTATGTTTTCAGAGATGCATTCAGTCAAGCGACACTTTGCGGCTCAAGCTGTCAACCGAATACGACAGAAGTCTACTGGAAGCTGCTTGAAGCTCACCAATAAGCCGTCCTCAAGGCGCCTGCAAACCATCTTCAAGCCAACCTCAAGCCAAACCACTGCCACTGATACCTGTTTCCAGTCATTCACCACCTGCTGTCAAATTCGTACCCGTTCCCATCATCCAGTATCTAGCCTATTTGGGACGTCCTCGTCGTTTGTACGCATTCGGCCACGCTGCCAAAGAAACTCGAGACGTGTCTCGATGGAGTAGAACAAGAAGCGAGAAGGAAACAATAGGCATCGATGAATCAACCGACTCCACTTCTCGAAGGTCGATATCGCTGATCTCCCGTTTCCAGAAGGAGAACAACTCGTATTTGAAGGATCCTTCGCGTCGCCTTATATCGCAGTGGATGTCAGACAACAGAAAGCGTAGCCGGACACCTGCCATCTTGGGGTATCAGATTTCCTCAGTGGCACGCATCTATACGATACGTGCGGAATCACTATCCCAAAAACCAGAAGAAACGTCTTTGCATGAGAGAAATCTCTGTGGCTGATGGCCGAGGGAGGTATAGGCGATGCCACTCACTTGCGATACGGCCTTTCTCTGGAAGTTTAGACGGTACCTGCAGCTTTTTGCGAGATTGCTGAAGCCATCGCAACGTAGATGCATGAATTTCTGGACTCTGCCGACGACATCCGCGGAGGCTCTTCCACGTGTATACCATCTGACGGGAGCGTCACAAGATGCAAAGGCACTTCTGTCGGCACATTCATCAAATCGTGTGACCATCCGACCATACGACCTGCGATTGCGGAGATGTCAACTTCACTCGTCGGTAGATAGGACAGAGGGTTATGTCAACCCTAGGGTTGAGGCCCCATGATTTGACGACACACTTCCATAGCTCAAAACTCAACTCCTATACCACACCACCAGATACCAACAGTCAGCCAAATACAAGTTCCTAATGCAGAACTTCAGGTTAGACCGAAAACCACACCCGCAAGCTTCTGAGCACACCTACCAAGCATCGAGCAACGGGGCGAGGTTACCAAATTATGAACTTCTCGTATCTGACAACGGGTGGGTAAGAGTTGCGTGCTCAACAGTGCAAAAGTGTAAAAGTCATGTTGAAAAAAGGAGGGGGGGAGACCAACTAACAAATCAAGGTCAGAGTTAAAGTGTGTTCGTATTTGGAAAAGAAGATTGGGTGTTGGAAGTTTAGCTGTCACGCACGGCTAATTTTGTAACCTTTTGGTAGAGATATGCTTTTAGGGTTTTGTGTGTAACCAAGGAACTTTATTCAAATATCTATTCCAACGTCGGATGGTCGATTCACAGAGCATGCGGGGCTCTAAATGTTTTGGCAGAAGGCATCGGAACTGCATTTCGCGCGACAAATAAAATTATTGGTTGAATGATCGTCCTTTTTCCAGATTTTCCAGAAATGTTCGAGAAGACAAGAGACATATTGAAAGGAAGAAGGATGGAAATGGAAGGAATAGGCTCGTTTTTGCTTTGTAAAGATATGATTGACTTTTGGGTATAGGGTGTAAGGATCTAAATCTAGTATCTAACAAAGATGGATGGCGATAGCCAATGAATATGAAAACACAACCGATCGCTAAAAATGCCCAACAGAGATGATGAGAAGAAAGACAAGAAATAATTAGCGTATAAGGCCTGAACTCGTGAAAAAGACCGAGATAGACGGTACGCGAGCCGTGGAATGGAACATGCAGGATGAAGCGAAGTGATGCAGGAAGCGAAAGATGCAGACTGGAAGATGCAATCTATGCGGTGTCGAAGGTCTTGACTCTGCAGTGGCGCAGCTTGTCGAGGACAGTGAAGTCAACACCATGTTGTCTTGTGCAGACGGCGACGGCATCGAACTCGAGATCCAAGCGGCCAGGGTGGAAGCCAGCGTGGTCAAGCTTCTCGAGCCATGGTACTTGTGATTGCTCAACAAGAGGGTCGTGGAAGACGAGGCGCGAGCAGCCAAGACGCTGAAGCTCAGTTGCGAAAGCAAGGCCGGGAGAGTAGCTGAGGACACTCTGGCCAGGCTTGAAGCCAATACCGACGACAAGAATGCGAGGACCGGTAGGGCAGGCAGCACGAGCAGCGCAGCGACGGTGAAGCTTCTTGGCAAGAGCAGCAGGGCGGTTGCGCATGAGCTTTGTGGCACGCTTGAGGACGGGGAGGTTGGGGTTGTTGGAGAAGAGGTAGAAGGGGTTGACAGGGATGCAGTGACCGCCAACACCGAGACCGGGGCGGAAAGCCTGGTAGCCATAGGGTTTTGTTGCGGCGGCGTCAATCATCTCGTTGGGGTCAATACCGTGAGCACGGGCTGCATCGGCCATCTCATTGACATAGGCAATGTTGACCATGCGGTAACAGTTCTCGAACAGCTTGGTCATTTCGGCAACCTCAGGCTTGCTGACGGGTACTACTTGGTCGAAGACGCGAGCGTACAGCTTGTGAATGACAGAGTTGGATGCAGGAGTGAGTGCGGAGATGATCTTGGGGATCTGCTGGGCAGTGGGGAAGGTGCGACCAGGGTCAACACGCTCTGGAGACATGCCACAGTGGAGGATGTTTTGGTAAGGGCCAAGAATCTGGCGGGTGGTGCCAACTTGGACACTGCTCTCAATGACAATGGTGTTGCCAGGCTGAACGTGCTTCAGAACCATGGCCAATGCACTGATGAGATGGCTCAGGTCGACAGTGTTATCAGCCTTGAGAAGAGTAGGGACCGAGATGAGATAGGCGGTAGCTCTGTCCAAAAAGGACTCATCGTTGGTAAGAGTCACATTGGGCATGTGACCAAAAATAGGCTGCAGTTGCGCGAGGCGCTGGACTGAGATGTCGAAGCCAATTGATTGGTAGCAAGTACCAAATGATCTGAGAAGGTGCTCGCCGACATAGCCAACTCCGACGACGCAGACCACATGGTCATGGTGGGCCAGGGTGAGATCGAAGCTGTCGTTGCGCTGCATGGTCGAGAAGCTGTTGTTGCGTGACATGGCTGATAGGTGTTGTGCCGAAGGTGATTAAGGTTGTATTGGATGATTATGATTAGGTATTATAACGAGTGAAGAAGGATATTAGTCGAGAGCCAAGGATATGAGATAATCGAAAACCGCCAGGATCTTCGTTGCCCGGTGCACAAGAAATGAGATGATGATGGAGAAGTGGGACAACGAAGATCTCTCGAGATACTTATACCAGGTGTCCCAGCGAGAATGAATTTTCGATATAGGTCAACGGATAGGCCCCGCCACGCTTCTCGGGAAGGGTTTGGCGATAGATGGAATCTAGCGAAAAGAAAGATCGATAGTCAAGTTTCAGCGGTCTTGTAGAGAAACCCCCATAGAGTTCCTTGTAGGATGCTGTCCGCGCTCCAGATACTGAAACCGTTGTGAAGAAAGAGGTACCCGCCCCTCGGTCCGCTTACAGTTGACAGGAATGGTGCGTTTGTGTCACCGAGACTCGATGGCCATGACTTCGAGGCATGTCGCCGTTGACCATAGCACGCGAGTCTGTCTGTCAATTCCAACGGCGTAGCGACTCAGACGTCTTGGTGGAGGCTTGAAAGCAAGGACCTTTCCAGGCCTTTTACCGAACCACTCTGGCGGTGCTTCTCTTCAGAGACAAGTAAATCAATATAGTGCTCCAGATCGAGACGATCCTGTGTTTCCATGACCAGGCCAGGATGTGATTTACAACAGAGTGGGAATTGAGTCAGAACCTGTCGATCGTGGGAGTGCATGCATGTGTACATGTCCCGAGCCGGGATCATATCAGCGCACACAACGGTGGTCCATTGTAACTGGCGGTTGCTGGTGAGCGTATGGTATAGCTCCTGTACGCAAGTACTGCCGATGGCCATGGGCGGCATGACTGACGTCTTCTGATGCCGCGGACAATCTCACGTGTGTGTATAGCAGTTAGTGCTAACGGTAAGAACTAGTGGCTTACAACCCGCAGTGCCGGATGTGATTCAACGGCTCGCCTACTATTACAACGTCGTGAACGTGAGGGCAAAGGATGCGAGATGTCGTGGCCAGTCACGGGAGATCTGCAGCTCGGGAGGGCAAACTCTGAATTCTGCCCTGTCTTTCTGAAATCGTGGTCAACGCCCGGCAGGACAGAAAACACAATCAACGACTCTGCAACAAAATGCATTGTGTCAAGAGTGTTATAAAGAACACACATCCCCAGCGAGCCATTGACTTCTCAAGGATAGAGATAAGAATAAGCGTCTGTCTTGGGAACAAGGTGAGGCGTCTTGAGGGCCATGCTTGGGCGTATATTTTTTAGACCCTTACGGTTGATGGCTTGTCAACGCTCATGTGTGGCGATGTTGCTTATTCTCTCAAAGCACAGCAAAACAACGGTCAGGATAATTAGCCGCTGCTCGCCGTGCGACGCAGACTCACGTTCAGGCGAGTCATAACTGTGAAGGGATGGATGATCTCCAAAGTGATGGGCGGACAGATATGCGGGCTGAAGGCAAGTACCCGTAGCATCAGGCCAAGGCAGAGCCACGAGGTGAGCTCTGGAAAAGTCGATTCTCCTCACGTGGAGAGAGTGTGGGAAAAAGCTTGGCATTTTGGAGAAACGGCCCGAGGCGAGCCTGGCGACTCGATGTCGGCATCTTACGGAGCCTAGGTAACTTTTGCATCATTATTATTGAGAACCGTTTGCACCTCGCAGCAGCATCTGTATGAGGCCAAATTTCCTCCGCTTATTCCTGTACTAGGACCTCTGTGTCTAGAGCGGCTACCGGAGCCTGCCGCCGAAGTCATGCCCTTGCCGGATACCGTTGAGGACACCTCGACTCTTTGTGGTGACCTATTGTGGTCCCTCGACTGTACTTGTCTCTCGATGCTCAATATCAGAAACGTTGCGGATGCCTCGGTCGCTTACACTCTCCATGCTTAATCACCTAAAGCATCTTTTTTGAGCCGCAAGCCATTCAATTCGTTGTGTAGGAACTGTTTAGGGGTTTTGGTGGCTTTTTTGCTTACCATTCTTGTACCTTTGTCTTACCAAAGTATGAATAGTCTCTAACTCTCCATATCTGCCATCCCTTTGGACAGTACTTTGGTGGAGCAAAAAACTGGTTGGCTGGTCTTCAGCGCGTGTAATGGCGGACCGCACTGACAGTTTGTGCATTGGTTATGAACCTTCAATATATGGCCGAACTGGTGTCAAATGTTAGCATACCATAGGAGTTTCCTCTGTAAGCCATACCTGTCGGTCTCTTCTTGTGGTTCGTGAGGCGTTCGTTATACGAAGCTGCATCGCCTGATTCGGAATAAGATGCCTGTAGTCGTTCGTCAAGTCATGTGTTGAACGATCGATTCACTGGTAGCATAGAGGATAGCTTGGCAACACATACCTCTGGTCCATGTGTCCTTTTGGAAGATCCGAGGAAGGTAAGCCCGATGCGGTAGTCCTGAATTCTGGAGGAGCTATCTGTCTTTGACAGTGCTAATGTCGAATGCATGGTACCTTTGGTCCAGCCCCAGCCTTGTGATTTGTCTCGAAGACTTATGTTGATCTGGTCGCGACCTCCGTAGCGCAAAGGACATTTTCAGCCAAGGATCGTCATATGAGAGACCCCTTGATGCTCGACACCAGCTCAGGACCCTTGAGTGAGACCACGTGTGATCCTTCGTCTCGCCTCTAGTACCGACAGCCAGGACGATCCGGCGATGGCGAGAGCCGACCAATACACTAGGACTGGTGATTCTTAGACAACCATTCCACGCGTTTGCTCCCCAGTCTCCAAGACCTGTCATATTTGGCATAAGGTGTTTGGCCGTGTACAGAAAGGAATCCGCAACCGAGACGTTATATCAATGCCAGCCTAACCGATAGAAGTGCTCTGTGTATCGCCATTACTATCAGTATGGAGAATGAAAAGTCGATGTTCGATACGCCGTTTGAGCCTGACACTCAAAAAGACTGCATGCGACACTGCTTTTCCACAACTGACTCATTGTGTGTATTCAGCGGCGATCAGGTACCTTGAAGATACAATGTCGTACATCATAGCTGTTTTCAGCATGACAGTCCAGGGACAGGGTGAAGTCGCTGTTCTAGACTTCGTTTTGCAATCCTGCAACGGCAACGTTGATTAGCATGAGGCTTTTAACAGCGAGGCAAGTGATGGCGAGAAACAGTGATTTTTCGTTTCGATCGACCTAGATAAGGCATGCTTGCAAGCGAGGTTGTGTAGTAAAATCACCTAGAAGACCTTGTCGGGACGAATCGAGGACACCTAGAGGTCAGCGGTTTGGCAGTTGAGACTGCTTCCGGAGCGACCTCGTACATCGTAGCCTTGAAATCCTTCTGCTCTTGCTTTGCCTTCATTTGTACAGACGCCAATAGCAGAGCATGATTCAGCACCTCCGTGGATCAGACATAGGGACGCGACGTGGACTTGCGCTTCTTAACGTTGATTTTTAATTGTTGTTATAAAGTGTAAAAGCAAAGAAGGATAGAGGAACGGAAGCGCCGCACTACCGTAATTGCTTCGTTCGCTAAAACGTAGCACATACACTACGAAGGAGATAACGCGCTAGCTAAACTACTTAAATAAGTAAAAGCTTTTTAAGAATAAGAAGAAGGTATAGATAGAGAAAGTAAGGTATATAAATATTAAAGTAAAGAAAGAATCTAGCTTCGACGTAAAGTTAACTATAGAATAATAGGTCTTACTAGATAAGTGCCTAGAAGATATTAAGAAATAGCTATAAGAATATATACTACTATATTATAGTAGTAGCGTAGTAGTAACGTAGTAGTAGCTAACTATTTCTAGGATAAGATTATAGATAGAAAGCCTATCTACCCTTACTACTTCTTCTTAGTCTACGAGCGTACTATATAGCGTAATAGAGCTTACTAGAACTTTAAGTCTAACCTCTTCTACTCTAATAATAGCTAAATTATCTACCCTAGTCCTACTAGTTAGTAGTATTTACGCTATAACTTTAAGAAGTATAATTAGATCCTTCTCTCTAAGGAGGTATATAGTAGCGCTCGTACTACCTATAAATTAGTTATTCTAGGTCCTTAGCCTAGTCCTATCTCTACCTATAACGAGTTAAATAGTATAGTAGAGAGTAGTAAGCTACTAATAGTTTAGCCTAAAATAGCTAGACTACCTAAGCTAGGTTTAGCCCTAGTAAGTAACTATATACGTTAGTTTACTACTAGACGCCTTTAGTATAAGAAGGGTTTATTTCTACCTCTTCTTACTACTATATACGTAGAGAGGAAGCGTATATAGAACTCTACTAAGCTCCCTAAGCGCGTCTAGACCTATAACCGTAAAGAAGGATTCTTCTAAGGCTACTACTACTATATAGCGCTACTACTATAGCTACTACTACTACGTAGATAAGCACTAGTTAATAAGGACTCTACTTAGTTATTATATAGAGTATAAATCTATCTTATTTCTTCTCTTATTTCTACTTCTATATTTATACCTTTCTATTATACTACCTTCTACCTTTCTAGCCCTAGGGTCTTAGGATATACCTAATAGCCCTAGCCTACGTTAGTCGCCCTATAATTATGTATACTAAGTATAGGAGAGCGTTATATTAAATTAAAACACTATACTACTATCTCCTATACTATATATACCTAGATCTACGTTACTACTAAGCCCTACGCTATTTATATAGGTCTCTACTATTACTAACTTTACTAGTACTAAGGTATCTAATAGTATAATACTCTATATATATAGTAGAGACTATATAAAGTAGTATAAGGTATAGTAGCGTACTACTACCTACTACTAAGTAAGTTTAAGTATTATCTAGAAGCGACGTCGTAAAATCCTAAAGTCCGATATTGTGCTACGGTGCTATGCGTTGCTACGCTTACTATAGGTTGCTATAGCACGGACCTCTATACTATAGCCCTTCTCTATCGTCGCTAAGGCCCGCCTCGCTACGCTACGCTTACTACTAGCGTTGCTAGTAGCCGTTAGAAGAGCACCCCCTACGTCGCTAAGTCTCTAAGAGTGCTCTTTTATTACCTTCGCTACTAGCCCTTCTAGTGGTCGCTATAATATCCTCCCTCTTATATCCTACTATATTATTAGCATTAATTCA